>NC_143057.1:20425378-20728409 GCF_052426305.1 Pelodiscus sinensis
GGCTCGAGCCAGTTCTGTGTGAGATGGATGAAAAGGGACCCCAGCAGAAGGGTTACTATATATATATATATATGTGTGTGTGTGTGTGTGTGTGTGTATACTAGCTGGAGTTACCTGGCGTTGCTTGGGAAACAGGAGGAACAAAATGTAGAAAAACAGTAGTCCATATCTTTTTTTGAATGGTAGAAAAGTTGCACTGATTTCTATAGGGATTAAAATATAGGTCTGCACCGCATCATCCCTGGGGGAGAGGGGGTGCGACCCCGGGTGGAGGGGACGTTACGCGCAGGAGGGATGCCTCAGCTCACACCCGGGGCTGCAGGTGCCACAGGGGGCAGGGCGGGTGCCCAAGCTGTTGTGCGCTTGGGGGTTGGGACACTGTGTGCCGGCGTGGGGCAGGGAAAGAAGGTCACTTATGTAACGTCGTGGGCAGGAGGGGGCGAGTCCCGGATGGCACTGGGGGCCGCAGGCAGTGGGCACGGGACCTAGGGTGCAGCGCGGCGGCTTACTTTTTGATTTTTACAGCTTGAGTTCAGGCCCGATTGGGTCCAAAAGTACCTTAAAACTTTTTCCTGGATGAAAGGTTAACCCATGCAAAGTTTGATTTCAGTAGCTCTTATAGTGTCCAAGTTATTAGCGCACAAACTTACAAACATTCTCCTTTATATATTAGGTGGTGCACATCCATACACTACCTCAACATTGGTGTTGCACATAAGAAATGTCAACCCACCCAACAGAAAATTCAATCTGCCCAAGGATAGAAAATGTTAGAGGGAACGCTGGTTCCCCCCCCCCACACACACACACACACACCCCCATTTGCTGCTTGGCTTATACTGAGCATGCTCGGTAACACTGCTGTCAGTCTGCCCCTCCCCCTCATTCTTCTGTCCCCATCATGACATACACAGGTCAGCACCCCCACATATAACAAAATTTGAAATGGCACCCTGGTTCTATCTGGTAGCACCCCAATTCCCAGCTCCCTCTTACACCCTTCCTTCCTCCCAAACCCTTCACTCCCACCCTCAGCCCACTCCTGTACCCTATCTTGCTGTCTGCTCCCACATCCACATCCTGTTTCTGCACCCTATCTCCCACCCAGACCCCACACCTTGCCCTGGCTCCTCAGCAGCCCCCTCTCACACACTGAACCCTTGATGTTTTACCACACCCCAGAGCCTAGGAGGCCCACAAAATCTACTCACCCCAAGCCACTAGAAGAGTTAATCTGGCTCCACCCACTCCCTACGCTTGAGACTGATCACCTCCATGTAATTTTGCTTTATGCAAAATAAAAGGAACCTGAGTAACTGGTCCAGAGTTGAACTGAATGTTTTGGAGCCTAGAGAATTGGATGAAGTATTCTCCTAGAATTGGGCAAGATGTCTGAATAAGCCAAGTGGAAAAGGTCGCAGAGAGAATTTAAAAATGTGGTAACGAACAAGTTGTAACATGGTAAAAGCAGGTTGTGCTTTGACACTTATTAGGAGGTGATGGTAAAACTTAAAATTAACCACTAAAATTACTCAATAATTTTAATTAAAGCCTCTTTCTTTTTAAGTACAATGAACATTAAATAAATGTATTTCCTCTGCTAAAATATGTTTGTGATATAATAAAATGCTTCTGTTTTTTAAGACAAGCCTGATTTACACCTCATTAGTGTGATGGCTAGAACACATATTTTAGTCCGCTTTCATTTTTGTATAAGACAATTGGAGAGGGACCTTAGGGAATGATCTCTTTTGTCTCTCATGAACCTATGAGAAGACATACATTATTAATGACTATAACTGCTCCTTATTTTAAAGGTCTGTGGCTGGAGAAGATGTTTCCAGTGGCTCCATGCAGAAAATGAAATCTCAAACTTCACTGGTTTAGAAAGAGCTATATGTGGGATCTTATCTGGGTCAAAGGCAGCATAAAAGCCTGGAGGTGCTGAGACTCACAGGAAAAAGTCCCTTATGTGCCACTAAAGAAATGTCTGTTCAGTTTTCCTTCACTGCCCGTTGACACAAAGACAATGAGAGAAAGTTGAGATACTGGAAGCTGATGAAAGGATTCTTTAAACCCCTCGGATCAAAGTTACAGAGAACACAGAAATACCTCTGTAATGATGTTCATCCCATGGTTGCTCTAAGGCACAATTTCAGGGGGGAGCATTTCTATTTTTGTATGAAATGTCCTTCAAATGGTGATACCCTTTAATTCTTTTTTCCCCTTCCCACTATTGCGTTGGTAGGGAACACTCTTGGATTGTGTGTGAGGGCAGTAGGGATTAATTTTTTTAAAATTTCACAGTATAACATAAGTCATCTGCCAAGCTGACAGTATCTACCACAGGTTAATTTGGCAAGCCGTGATGGTCCCAATTCTGAAGGCCACGTCCCACCTTTGACAGGAGCAGGCTCGGTGCCCACACTGAAAGGAGTTACTGCATGAGGTGTCATGAAATACAGTGATTCCACAACTGAAGTCAGACTGAACTGGTATCATCACTATAGTTTGTGCAGATAAGCAGCAAGTTATCTAAGTACGTAAAGAAGCCACTGCAGCAAATTCTCTCCTCCTTCTGGAGGAAGTTAAAGGGTGGATCATGAAAAGAAATCCGGCGACAAAGAAAACCACCAATATAAATATTACTGTTGCCATACACCCTGAGCCTATGTGTGCACGACTGCAGCTATGTGAATTACATAGCTGAAGTCAACATACCTTAGGTCGAGTTACCATGGGGTCTGCATTGTGGGGAGTTGATGGAAGAGTTTCTCCCATGAACTTCCATTACTCTTCTCATCTGGGGTAGAGTAACAGGGTCAACTGGAGGGTGATCTGCTGTCGATTTGATGGGTCTTCTCTAGACTCACTCAATCAACAGTGAGTGGATCAGTCTCAGAGCATGGGTCCCCACTATAGTGTAAATGTAGCCTCAGTGAGTAAGGGATGGAAGGGGAAGGGGCCGGCTGCATCATCAAGCAGTGCACTCATCCTTAAAGAGAGAAACTAGCTTAAACTGAAAGGCCTAACGCTCAAAGGCACTTTTCAGATTCTTTAGCTAGCTGAGCTGAGGAAACAGCATTTTGGCTCTACAGATTAAGGCACAGGTCAGGGACTTGGGAGATGTGAGGTCTAGTGCAAGCACTGTTTTCACTGTGTGGCCCGGCATATATTATTCAGGGTCAAAGTTTTGGTGGGTAGAAGTTCTAGACTGTGTAGTTACCTCAGCAGCATATGCAAGTAATTTGTCTGTAATTGTGTAAACATATTTGAATGTCTAGAACTTGGGCCTCATTTCGTAAGTGGATTCTTGATATCTTTGTTCTTCATCTTCCAATCTGCAATTACAGTACTTCCTAAACTCAAAGTGAGGCTTAATCTATTAACAGCTTCATATGGAAGACAAGATCCTCATCTCGACAGATATATGTATGTTACACAGAAACATGATCCTCCTAGAATCATAGAATCTTAGGGCTGGAAGAGACCTCAAGAGGTCATTGAGTCAAGCCCTCTGCCCAAAGCAGGACCAATCCCAACTAAATCATCCCAGCCAGGGCTTTGTCAAGCTGAGACTTAAAAACCTCTAGGGGTGGAGATTCCACCACCTTCCTCGGTAACCCATTCCAGTGCTTCACCACCCTCCTAATGAAATAGTTTTTCCTAATATCCAACCTAGACCTCCCTAACTGTAATTTTAAACCATTGCTCCTTGTTCTGCCATCTGTCACTACTGAGAACAGCCTCTCTCCTTCCTCTTTGGAACCTCCCTTCAGGAAGTTAAAGGCTGCTATCAAATCCCCCCTCACTCTTCGCTTCTGCAGACTAAATAAGCCCAAATCCCTCAGCCTCTCCTTGTAGGTCGTGTTCTCCAGCCCCCTAATCTTTTTGGTTGCCCTCCACTGGACCCTCTACAATGCATCCATCATCCTTATAAGAATGATAAACATTATTACTGTATTAGGACTGTGAGGAAGAAAGCGGTATCACAGAAAAGCACTGCAGTCTAGACGTAGCCTAAGAGGTCAGCTACCAGAGACTGTATATTCTTTCCTCTGTTTTTTCAAGGTTTCTTGTGGTAAAAGAGCTTGGGGTACCCCAGGGAAGGAATTTGAGTGATCCTCCCTGTTTGTTTGTTTTTGTTTGTTTGTTTGTTTGTTTGTTTTAGGGTTTTAATCACTTAATGGGGGCAGCTTTTGTTTTTCTCAGAACCAGTGCATCTGTGACTCTGGGAAGTTTTTGTAAACAGAGCCTATTTGGTGTGGCGGTGCCAAAGCGGCCTGACGGCGTGTGCACCAGTGGCATCGCGCCATGGACCACTTTGCCTGGGTTTGTTGGGCAACTGGACGCTGCCCCAGCTGACGGGGCTGGTGCGCGTAAGGCCGGCCGGGGAGACTTGGGCGGCGGCAGCACCGCGCAAGGGGCCGCCTCGGCCAGGGTTGCCAGGCAACCACCTGCCACCCCCGGTGCAAGCGGCGGCACGTCTGGGACTGTGTAGGAGGGAGTGGGTGGATGACGTGAGACATCACACGCTGGCCGCAGGTCAGGTGATGTCAATGGAGGCATCGCAGAGCATCCTGGGGCAAAGGCTGGGAGTATAAAAGGGAGAAGAGAGGAGACACAGGGGGAGGACAAAGATGCGGAGGGGGAGGAAGAGAGTAGACGAAGGAGGGAAGGAGGACCTAAGAAGGGAGTGGGACCGGAAGTATCTTGGGAAAGAGGGAGCTCAGATAGAAAGGGGCGTGGAGAGTCTCAGACGCCGGGGGAAGAACGCCCAATGGAGGTGAAACCGGGTGAGCTCAGAGTGGGAGGAAGAGGCCCAGGGCAGGGCTAGGGAGGTAAGCCCGTGGACTGGTGAGTTAAGGGGTTATGCCCCACCAGGTCACATGAGGGAGTTGTGATGCTCCCTTGACCGGGGCGGATGAGAGCACCGCGGGGCCCTGGGCAGCAAAATTTTGCGGGGGCTGCCCCTTTGACACAGTGCATTTGCCGTGGCGCCATGGCGCATGCTCAGGGCCTCAGGAAGCACGCGGCCCGGAACAGCCTCCCCACTCGCCCTGCCTTAAATTCGCCACTGCCCTCGACCTTAGGGCCCTGGGTTGGGACTTCGAGAGAGGGCGGGCCTGATTCCCTCTTCCTGTCCTCCAAGGTGCATGATCCGGGGTAACAGGAGCAGCAATTGTAGCAACCGAGAGGGAGTAGCCCTGTAGGGCCCGACAGGGCCAGTGACTGAAGTGGCCTTTTCACACCTGCCCACACCACAGACCTTTTCCCACTTACGTTACAACTCATGAATTTGAATCAGTGACATCCATCAAAATGCAGGACAATGTAGCACTTTAAAGACTAACAAGATGGTTTATTAGATGATGAGCTTTCGTGGGCCAGACCCACTTCCTCAGATCAAATAGTGGAAGAAAGTAGTCACAACCATATATACCAAAGGATACAATTTAAAAAAATGAACAAATATGAAAAGGACAAATCACATTGCAGAACAGAAGGGGGATGCGGGGGGGTGGGAAGGGGGAGGAAGGAAGGTAAGTGTCTGTGAATTGCTGATATTAAAGGTAGGGAGAGTGGGATGTTTGTGAGTTAATGGTATTACAGGTGATAATACCATTAACTCACAAACATCCCACTCTCCCTACCTTTAATATCAGCAATTCACAGACACTTACCTTCCTTCCTCCCCCTTCCCACCCCCCCGCATCCCCCTTCTGTTCTGCAATGTGATTTGTCCTTTTCATATTTGTTCATTTTTTTAAATTGTATCCTTTGGTATATATGGTTGTGACTACTTTCTTCCACTATTTGATCTGAGGAAGTGGGTCTGGCCCACGAAAGCTCATCATCTAATAAACCATCTTGTTAGTCTTTAAAGTGCTACATTGTCCTGCATTTTGCTTCAACTACCCCAGACTAACACGGCTACATTTCTATCACTATTTGACATCCATCAGAAACTCCGAATTTAGCCTTTTGTCTTGTGCATGCCCACCCACAGAGTGGAAGAGGCCAAGAGAGCCTACTTTTCTTCTGCTATAACAGCTGCTAATCCATGCTTCACTAAACACCTCTACTTGATGCCAAAACCCAGCACCTCATGCTTCAAGGAATGATCAGCTTACTTCAGAGAGCTGATGCCCTGCATCAAAGATGGCCTGATTGGACACCAGGGACTACATTACAAATACAGTACAGGCCCAGAACCCAGTACTTACTATTTCAGAAGTTGTTGCATTCAGACCACTGCAAGAATTCCAGTCACCACTGTGATCCAGGACCTTTTTGTCTGATGAAGGATAGCTGAGAGCCTCTGGGATATTAGTAACAGACATCATTAACACTTTCTGTTAAGAAGGGACGTTTGCTAAAATGTATGACAGTCTGAAAAGAAACCATTGCTAGATGCAGATAATCTTACAAATGCCTTCCCATATCTAGCCTCCCTTTTTAAAGCAAGCCTATGAAAAGCTTAAAAGAACCCTTTCCACTTCCACCTAGTTACTGCCACTGTGCAGTACGCTATCAATCAGACATAGAATAGACATTGAGTACTAAATAATCTCTGGTCCTTGGACGAAGACCACATATTCATACTCATTGTGCTGAATCTCTCCATGGCAGCCCTGGATGTTGTTATGCAGAGAAAGCAAGAAATACCTTTTGTATATTTTAGATCCACTAGGTTAGTTGTGTCTACATCACAGCTACTCAACACGTGGCCTACAGCCTGTTTGTTTGCGGCCCACAGTGAGGTTTGCATTTATGCAGGGCTCAACATGCAGCCCACAGGTGGGATCCTTTGAACATGGCCTCCACTGCCAACACACTCCACAACAGCAAGGCATCTCCCAGGTGCAGTGAGCATTGAAAGACACAAGCGGATGGGCTGGCTGAAGCAAACAAGTGCACTCATTTCTAGCTCTCAGGGAGGAGGTGCCAGGAGTGTCAGGGCATTGTGGGAAGTGCTTTGTATCATGCCTCTTGGTGTGAAAGAAGCTATTTGCATATATATTTGCATTTATATATAACCACACTTAAGTTGTGACCCTCGGCATGTGCTATGAGTATCACTCCCAGGGCTTCCAAAGTTGAGTAGCCATGGTCTTCATAAACATTGTGCCCAGAATTCCTACCACACATACAGCCACAGCATCAGTATCGCTTGATTGTTTGCTGGCTTTTCTAGTAGGGCATCATCTGAGCTGTGGGATTTCTGCTGGGAAAGGGGTAAGAGTTTAAAACAATATTATGGATCCACTGAAACTCAAAACTTTGTGTTCCAGAAACACATCCCTCATAGGAAAGGAGACGCTCCATTAGATGACACCAATATCAAGGGGTTTTAGCCTCAACATTGACACTGACTAAGGAGTCATATTATTAGACACTTCTGTACTTCAGCACCCAGATATTATGGCACCCATTAAGCCCCTAACAGATTTTCTAGATCATCAACATTAGAAGATACTATATGCAAACATTCTCTAGGTCACTTCTAACTATCTGAAGCTCACTGTTCTGCACTCATGTGTGATGTCAAGCCCCAAGACCACAAAATCCACAGTGTCCCTTTAGGAGGTATATTTTATTTTCTAGGAACAAATGCAAACACTCACTCTAAGGTCTTGTCTACACTGGCATGTTTTGTCACCAAAAACTGTCTTACACTGCAATGTGACTTTTGTTGGGGGGAAAACACCCAGTTTTGGTGACAAAAAACTTCCCACCCTGCGAGAGACTTTTATCTTTTATCCTCCCTTTTATTGTCAACAAAGAGCCAGTGTGGACTCTGTTGTTTTGTCAAGAAAACTGGCTTCCATCAGTATCCCACAATGCCTGCTCTGATGGCTGTGCTCAGTGTTTTGTGACATATGCTGCCCTGCAGACATATGCCCCTCCCATCTCAAAGCTCCAGGAAGTATCTGACAGCTGAGTGAGCTGCTCCGTTTGGGGAACAAACAAAAAGAGCAAATCATTGGAATGCTACCCTGCTTGGAATGCAGTGGCAGACAGACGGCTGCTGGAGAGACCACTGTGCTGCTTTGACATTTCTCAGCACAGACAGCTCACAGAACTACTCATGATGCCACTTCCAGCAGCTGAGGAGACTTGGAGGGAATACCAAGACTTGCAGGGATGCTTACCCATATTGATTTGCTCTATCTGTTGACAAGGGACCTAGCAATGTAGCCATGAAATTGCAACAATGGAAGGCAGAAAAATCAGTTTGACAGGTTGTCATAATCAGGAGTGCTGACCTGCACTCAGTGACTAAGGGGTTAACTAATATCTCCTGTACCTAGTCAGGTATCGGATGGTCAGCCAATAACAATGCAGGTAGGAATTTCAAACTGGAAAGGGGGGGGGGGCTATCTCTCTGTTCTTTGTCTGAGAGGCAGAGCAGTTTCTTCCAAGTCTGAGGGAGATGGGAGACACTTCTCTCGCCAAGAACAGACTTCTTGCAAGGTGTAAGTAGGGAAAAGTTTAGCTAGTCCATCAGGATTTATTGTTTTTCTTGTTTGGGGATGTGGAAATAATGTCTGAGCTTGTTAAGTGTTTTGGTTTTGGTTTTTGATTTTTGTAACTAAGCTTTTAGCCCAGGGACTTTCCCTGAGTATCTATATCAATGGGTGGCTCTTTCCATCTAGCCACTTTAATATACTTGCAACTGTAGTTTTGTTTTGATAATAAATTATTGTTTCTTTTTTCTAATTAACCAATTTTGGTTAATTTTTGTGTCCTGGAAGGTCTGTCTGTGTGTATCTGCATGCCTGACTGAGGGGTCAGTGACCAAAGACTGCAGCCTGTTTTTCTTGTTTCTTTTTTCAATCTCTTTGGAGGGAAAAGAGTTTGGGGTACCTCTTGGGTTGGTTTAAGTGTCCACACCTGTTTGTGGATTCAAAAGCACTTGATGGTATGTGACGGGGCTTGCCAACCCCACACTAGACAAGGGGAAGGGGAGCATGCCTAGTGGGTAGAATACGCCCCTCCCTCGCAGTCCTGCTGGGCATGCTCCCAGAACAGCCCAGGTATAAAAGGCTGCAGAGCTGCTCAGTTGGGACTGACCTCCAGAGGGGAAGGAGCTCCTGCCTGAGCACTGGAGCCACAGCCTTGGCAGCTGGAGCAAGAGACGCCGGACTAGCTGCCTGCGCTGCTACTAGCCCCGGATCGAGCCCGGCTGCAACGCCAGCCATGCCTAGACATGGTTGCTGCAACAGCCACCACTGACCCCGACGCCACACCTGCTAACGCTGCTGCCACCACCCGACCAGCATCTACAGGTGGGACTGCTGACAGCCAGGCGGGTGGGGTAGGAAGCAACCCAGGGCAGGGAGCAGGAAAAGCTCCGGCAAACTCAGCGCATTTCGGTGAGAACTCCCTGCTGAGCCAGTGGTGGGAACCACCCACCACTGATAGGGCCCTGGGTTGGGGCCCAGTGGAGAGGGAGGACCTGGGCCCCCCTACCTCATCCACCCAGATCCTGGACGGAGAGGGGATCTCATGAAGGACTAGGCCGCTGGGCCTGCATTTTGAAGGACTAGGCTGCTGGGCCTGCATTTAAAGGACCAGGCCTCAGGGCTGAAGGGTGCAGGGCTAGCAACCCCACCACTTGGTGGCAGCAGATTCCCCAAAATCTGGGTATTAGGATTTTGGGGGGGAAGTTTTTGTACCAGAGCCTGTAGAGCAAGGTTTTGGGGTGCTCTTGCAGGCCCCCAACTTCTGCACTCATCATGCTGCAGTGGGGAACAGCATTGACACTGGTTTTCACTTTTGCATCTTGTCATGATCATGAGAGATGGCCGGCAGCCTGAAGACTAAGGGGTTAACTACCCCTAGCCAGGTGGAGTGGCCAATGGGAATGTAGGTAGGAATTTCAAACTGGGACAAAGGAACTTTTGGTTTTTCCCTACTTTCTGGGAGTTCCCTCCAGCTACTGAGGGAGACAGACATGTCTCTCTCTCCAAGAAACAATTCTTCACTTTCTGTAAGTAGGGTAAAGTTTAGATAAATCTGTTAGATTTTATTATTTTCTGGTTTGGGAAATGGGATCTGATGTTTTGGCTTTCTTTTGTAACTAAGTTCTAGGCCCATGGAGTTTCTCCATGAGTATATTATTTTGTTACTTTTCTATCTAGTCATTATACTTGCAACAGGAATATTGTGGTGATAATACAAGTTTTTCTCTTTTCTTTTTATTAACCTGGTAGGGTACGTCTACACTACAACGTTAATTCGAACTAACTTAGTTCGAATTAGTTAATTCGAACTAAGCTAATTCGAACTAACGCGTCTAGAACTAAAAACTAGTTCGAATTAGCGTTTTGCTAATTCGAACTAGCGCGTCCACATTAAGTGGACCCTGAACCAGGCTTAAGGATGGCCGGAAGCAGTGCCTGCAGGGCATCAGAGGAGGACTTAGAGCATGGAGATGCTGTCTCAGGTTAGCCGAGGGCTGTGCTTAAAGGGTCCCGACCCCCACCCCGGACAGACCGTTCTCAGGGGTGCCCCGCTTGCAAAGCAGTCCTGGCTTGGAGTGCCCTGAGTGCCCACACTGGGCACATCACAGCACTCGGCCATCAGCCCGGCTGCACTTGCCGCAGGCTGCCATCTGGGGAGAGGGGGCAATTGGGGGGCTGCAGGAGAGGTTCCACCCCCAGAAACCCACAGAGCCAGCCCAGTCCTCCCCATCGGGGGCTCAAACCCCATTCCTCCCTCACCTCCTTCCACTTACCCCTCCCTAGCCCCCCTTCCTGATGTACAAAATAAAGGAAAATTGTGTTCAAAAATAGAATCTCTCTTTATTGAACAAAACTGGGGGAGACTGGGAAAAGGAGATGGGAGAGGGGAAGAGAGAGGAGGGCAACTACAATGATGAGGGGTTGGGAACAGGTCCCATATGAAGAGAGGCTAAAGAGACTGGGACTTTTCAGCTTAGAAAAGAGGAGATGGAGGGGGGATATGATAGAGGTCTATAAAAGCACGAGTGGGGTGGAGAGGGTGCATACAGAAAAGAGTATTTGAAGGCTTCAATATCTGAGATATAGGTGAGAGGATTATTCTAGGAGGGGTGGGTGAGATTTTGTGGCCTGCACTGAGCAGGGAGTCAGACTAGATGATCATAATGGTCCCTTCTGACCTTAAAGTCTATGAGTCTAAATCTGCACTTGAAAGGGAATCCTCTGAACTGGCATTCATGCTAAAATTCGACACTGTCCGCAGGAGGCTGAACAAAGACCCCAACTACCTTACCCATTACAAAGATAGCTTCCCCAATTATCACCTCTAATACCATTAACTCACAGACATCTACCTTCCTTTCCCTCCTCCCCCCGCATCCCCCTTCTGTTCTGAAATGTGATTTGTCCTTTTCATATGTGTTCATTTTTTTTAATTGTATCCTTTGGTATATATGGTTGTGACTATTTTCTTCCACTATTTGATCTGAGGAAGTGGGTCTGGCCCACGAAAGCTCATCATCTAATAAACCATCTTGTTAGTCTTTAAAGTGCTACATAGTCCTGTATTTTGTTTCATACATAAAGATCACAGAGCAAAAGACAAACAGTTTGATTTTATTTCCATCAAATCAGTTATGAAGCCAATATGGGTGCCAATCAATTATTGTGGCAATGCCAAGAGACCCTAATCATAGACCAGGATCCCTTTGTGCTAGATGTACACACACAGAACAAGAGGACAATCCCTAACCTCAGGAACCAGACCTGTGCTCTGCTGTACCTCTTGGTTTTATTTTTCATTCAGTTTACTACACCATAATAATAGCCATTCTTTCTAGATTGTTACTATAATCATTCATATATATGAGAGAAAATTATTCTTCTCACAGTATCCAGGCTTCTAAAAGGAAAAAAATCAATAATTCTATTCTTAAATAAGAAGAAAATGAGAAAATAGTTAGTCATAAGAATTATTTCCTTATTTAAATGCAAAGGCTTAACATTGTTAGAAGAAAACCATGGTACAGTATAAAAGATAGCATAACCTCTCTGCATCTAATTACAGAGCAGAGCAAAAACATTTAAGTGTCTTAAATATAATAAAAAAATAGTTAACAGTGAGCTAGGAAATACCATTTTATACTCTGAGGATACAGAGTAGACTGGGGCATGTCTAGTCGCCCTTCTCATGAGACAAGAATAATGAAAATGAAAATCGGCAGCTATAAAACTAACAACATTTTTCCCACACATCACACAACTGGCCTATTGAACTTATTGTCACAAGGAATCTTTGATGCCAAAAACTTAGCAGGATTCAGAAAAAGAATTGGGCATTTATATGGATGACAAATATACAGTGTTAAAATAGCAGGAAACTTCAACAAACACTTTCAGTTTTAGAAGAAATACAAACCTTTCGTGCTCCAGGATATAAGCCAAACTCCAACTGATCAAACTTTCCTTATGGACAAGATATTCCATAGCTGCCTATTGCAGGGTTTCCAGCACTTAAAGGGCACATCTACACAGCAGCGTTATTTCAAAACAACATAGTGAGCGTCTACATAGCAAGCGCATTATTTCAAAATAATATCGAAATAACAGGCTTCTTATTCCGACTTCTGTAACCCTCATTTTACAAGGAATAATGCCTATTTTGAAATAGAGCGTGTGTAGACAGCACAGTTGGAGTTATTTCAAAATAAGGGGCCTCCTGGGCTTCCCACAGGTGCCCTGCTGGCCACTCTGTCCACACTCATCAGAACTCTGTAACTTCCCTTCCCCTGCAGTCCTTAGAGCTGCAGCTACAAGGTAAAGGGCTGTGGCACATAGCAGGCCCTGCTATTCCTGTCCCACACAGCAGCTCTCTGCTCTGCCCTACCTCTGCCATAGCAGACCTCAGAATGCCATCTGAGGCCTCCACCACTGCCAGCCCATGTGTAGCCAGATCCCAAGTCCCTGCCCAGCGCTAAAAGAGGAGGGTGATGTCATGGACTGATGCAGAGATCCTGGATCTCATTGAGATTTGGGAGGAGCAGTCCAATGTCCTGGATCACCACATCAGCTGATGAAATGCCAAAATGTACAGCCGTAGGGCTGACAACTTGGTCCAGAGGGGGCACAGCTGCACTCTGGACCAGGTGAGAATAAAGATAAAGAAGTTCTGCCAGGCCTATGCCAAGGCCAGGGAAAGGAATTGCCAGTCAAGAGCAGCACCCCAGACCTGCTGCTTCTGCACCCAGATGGATGGCACCTTACGAGGGGGGGCAAGTCACCTTCCCTCCCCTCATTGTTGACGCTGGCCTGGAGACACCTGTAGTCAGCCTCCCAGAGGGTGTGGCTGTGGGGGAGGACAGCGAGGATGATGATGAGGAGGAGGTGGCCAGCACACACAGCATGCCTGCTAGCCAGCACCTCATCCTGTCCCTGGAGCCACCCCCTCCCAGGATGTCAGCGAGGGCTCAGACGAAGCTGGGGAAGGACCATCAGTCCTTTCCTGGACACACACAGGGGAGACGGTGGCGAGAGGCTGCGCACTCCTTGCCCGGAGTTCTCAGCCTGGGGATCTCACAGCAGCCTGTGCTCATGGCTGCACATGGAGCAGGTGACCAGAGCAGACAGCTGCTTTGAGACAGTCGCTCAGGAACCTTGCGCTCCTGCTCACAGGGGTTCTGGAGAGGTCTGCCTTACGCCCAGCCCCGTGGTGGGACACTTTCCCTAGGGAGCATGGGGTCACGGATGCACACGCAGCAGTGCTGCACACGGGCATGCGGTCCCAGGCCAGCATGGGGAGGCCCAGGGGATAGTGTCACTGGGGTCCTCGTGTGAAACTCTCCCTCAGGCCGCTCAGATGCGTACAACCCCCTAATGGCAGCCAGGTGCGGCTATTCAAAGGCCCTGGCCAACTGCTCAGCCTCTGTCCCCCACCACTTGGGGGACATTCCGCTTGCCGAGGTTCAGGCAGGTGAGGAACCTCCCTTTCAGATGGCGAAGGCATGCTCCACAACCATGCAGGCCCTACTGAGCCTGGCGTTGACACATTCCTGGCTTTGGTCAAGGTGTCCTGTGTAGGGCTTCATCAGCCAGCAGAGCAAAGGATAAGCAGCATCCCCCACAATGCACATAGACATGTCCACTTCCCCGACTCTGATGGTGCAGTCAGAGGAAAAAATGCCAGCCTGCAGCTTCTGGAAAAGCGGCGAGGAGTCCTGTGGCACCTTATAGACTAACTGAAGTGTAGGAGCATAAGCTTTCGAGGGCAAAGACCCACTTCGTCAGATGCATGTAGTGGAAATTTCCAGAGGCAGGTATAAATATGCAGGCCAGAATCAGGCTGGAGATAACGAGGTGGATCCAATCAGGGAGGATGAGGCCCACTTTTAGTAGCTGATCTGGAGGTGTGAATTCCAAGAGAGGAAAAACTGCTTTTGTAGTTAGCAAGCCATTCACAGTCTTTGTTTAATCCTGAGTTGATTGTGTCAAACTTGAAGATGAACTGTAGCTCCGCAGTTTCTCTTTGAAGTTTGGTCCTGAAGTTTTTTTGCTACAGGATGGCTACCTTTAGATCTGCAATTGTGTGTCCAGGGAGATTGAGCGGAATAACACATGGGTGAGATTATGCTAACGAAGCGTGGGATATTTAAATCCCCGCTTCATTAACAATTTTGGTCGGTTACATTTGCATCCCCAGCTCAAACTAGGAAGCAAGTATAGACGCACCCTATTAGTGCAGACAAGGTATAAGACTCTATTTTGGACAAAATGGAAGAGGGGCAAAGTAGGAAGACCAAACAGCAAGGCTGTCTGTCATCAAAGCCCATTAAAACAATCACTCAGACCAACCATTACAAGTGCACTGGCTACATCCCTGCGCTAAAGCATGTAGCCCCACAGCACTGTATTTGGTTATGCCACTTCCTCTTTTCTATACATTTTTCTCTATATATGTGATGAAATCAAACTGGTACATTATGGAGTAATAAAGTATTCATGGTCTAGGTACAAGTAGAAGAGACAGCTGTTCTATTCTTGTTTCTGGAGTGCTTCACACTAACTGCCTGTAAGTTGAAATACTCCTTTCCTTCAAAGGAAATACATACTCTTGTCCATCACAATTTGGGAAATAACACAAAATGAACACAGAATAGTGTACTGAATGAACAGTTGTTAGGTTGCGGATGCCCATTTCCTGGGTGCAGCGCATTGTGTTTTACGAAGCATTGCTCTATTTCATTAAAATGGCTAGGAGTGCCTGGCTGTCTCTCTCACAAGCGTACACACATGCCACTTTCCTCAGTCTGCTGCTCTGCAGTTCAAATGAAGAAAGGACCTGTGTGGCAGGCACCTGGTGGAAGTTTCTGTCTTTATCCTTAAACCTCTAAGTGCACCGTATTTGGGCAAGGGCATCTTCATATAGTGCAAAAAGAATATGTATTCTCTGGAAATTAATGCCATGCTGCATTTAGGAATAGGGAGACAAGAAGCAGAGAGGAAGTTAGCGACTTCAGCTGCCTCAGATTCCCAGGCGCATCAAGGAAAGGCTGTTCAAACTCTTCAACCAACTGATTTAGTTTTATAGGTCTGTGACAATCACCAAGCAGCAAACATGGACTGTTGGACATTAGGTCAAATAGGGAAAGTTGTTTAAAAATAAGGATTGGAAATATTTAGGGCGTGGGAACAAAATGAAATGACATGTTAACACACCTGACGGAACTCCAGTTTTTCTACAGTTACATACATACATAGCTTGAAAGGTATCACATTTTCACATGCATCTGACGAAGTGGGTCTTTGCCCATGAAAGCTTATGCTCCCACACTTCAGTTAGTCTATAAGGTGCCACAGGACTTCTCGCCGCTTTTGCAGATTCAGACTAACACTTCTGATAATTTTCACACTATTTTCCAAGAAAAAAATCTTGCACAAACTGATATACTTAAATCACTGTAGCACGAGCCTGATTCTGCCACCCTTACTCAAGCTGAGCAGACATTAAGGCTTCACATCGAGCTTCACTGAATTCAGCAGGGTACTGTTTGAATTCCCTGCTGTGCCCATGTTCAGTGACTCGGGGTCTTATCATGCTATGCCACCCAGAGGGAGTCCCGGGAGGCACTGCACTTCAGTTAGTTTTCAGGATGTAGCATACTTCCACCCGTACTGACTGAGAAGGGGTTAACTAGAGCTGGGGAGCTCTGTCATCTTTCTCTTGACACATTGATCCGGCAGAGGGAGGAGTTTAAAGGAAGAAGACCTAGGAGAGAGGTGGGTTGCAGTTACTTTTTAGGGAAAGGGCTTGTCAGGAGCTAGGCAGAGAGAAATCTGTGGGAAAACTACAAGAATGGCATTAACTCATGTGCTAGAACAGGGGTGGATAAAAGGGTCTCCGTGGGCCATATTTGGGCCACCAAGCAGGTTGATCTGGCCTGTGGAGCTCCTGCTGCTCCCCCTCCCCCAGGCCAATCAGGGCCTAAGGATGAGGGAGTGGTGGTGCTTAGAGTCAACCCTGGTGGTTGACTCTGAGCACCACATGCCAGAGGGCAGGGAACGAGAAACTTTACGCTCCCCTCACTCCCCAGGCCAATCAGGGCCTGAGGGTGAGGGGGGAAGCCTCCTCCCATCCTGCAAGGGGCTCGGCACTTAGAGTCAGAGCAGATGGCAGTTCTCTCTGGGGTGAACAGGGCAAAGACTTCATACTCTCCTCCACTCACAGACCAATCAGAAGTGTGCTGGCCCCACCCCTTCTGCTGAGGCCCCGCCCATCCCGGGACCACTTCAAAAATTTCTGAAGTGGGCCCTGGTCAAAAATTGTTGCCCGCTCCTGTGCTAGAACTTGGAAAAGGAGCAAGAACTCCTGGTAAGCAGCCCTGCTGGAAGCAGCTTTTCTGGAAGAGGAATAGAGTGAAGAGGAGTCCAGGGTGGGTAGAAGATGTTAGTCACTGTTATTCTGTTGGCTATTGCTTTTTAAGAATGCCCATTTCCCAGAAAAACAACAAGAATGAATGATCCTGCGGTGCCTTAAAGACTCGCAAAAAATGTAGATAATATCATGAGCTTTTGTGGTCCCAGAAAGGGTGGAAATACAGCACGGCCTGACTGAAGGGTCAGTTCCTCACCACACCAGACCACTGAAGTCTGAGGAGGGGAGTGAGGCAGAATTGCAAAATGGTGGGTCACGTGGTGAGGGGAGGTACCACATTGGTGGGCTTACAGAGTTTCCTCATAGCTCTGCTGGCTGGCCTGTCAGAGAAACAGAGAACACCCACCCCAGCAGCAAGTGGCTTATCTGCTGTACAGCTCTTCCACTCCCATGTCTGTAGCCAGCACCCTGGACCCTGAAGTGCTGCACAGCACAATCTGGGTGGTTTAAAGGGCTGGGGGGGGGCGGGTGTGGAGCATAGCATGTTCTGGGCGGCATTGAGGGCTGGCTGGCTCTGGCCCCTTCCACCTGAGGGCAGCCCAGCCCCTTCCTGCAGCACAGAACTACCCCCCCCCCCCCATACACACGTTGCCCAGGGGCCTGGCATGACTTCCCAGTCTGTAGCTCTAATGTGGCCTTGTAAGTAGAGGAGGACTCCTTACCGCAAACTGACTCCCCAGCACAGCTACATAGGGCTAGTCACAAACCAGCCCCAGGTGATTAGACATTTTTCTTAATGAAGAAAACAAAAAGTGGCTTCTAAATATTTCACATTAGACAGAGCAGGGATAGCTGCTGCGGATCCGTTGCTCCCTTAGACTTCAATGGGGCTGGTGGCAACATTGAAAATCAGGCCACTTCAACTGCCTAACTACAGTTGGGCTGTGTCTACATTGGCATCCCTTTCCGGAAAAGGGATGCTAATGAGACACTTCGGAATTGCAGGCCTTGAAAGTAGGAATAAGGGATCCTCTGGAAAAGGGCTTATTTTTCCGGAGAATCACGTCTAGACTGGCGCTTTTCTCCGGCAAAAACCCAGAGCCGGAAAAAAGCGGCAGCCATGTAAATGCAAATGCCGCGGGGGATATTTAAATCCCCCGCGGATTTGCAATTCCGAAGTGTCTCATTAGCATCCCTTTTCCGGAAAGGGATGCCAATGTAGACACAGCCTTGTAGTTTGCCATGATTGCAATGTAGGCCTAGTTTTAACTTAAGGTGCCAGTCCTGAAAGAACTTGCACCCATGCAGAGCTGTATTCACGGGGCGTACTCCCACTGACAGACTATGTAAAGTTAAGCATATGCTGCTCCTAAGGGCATTCTGCGCCAAATAATTAACAATTCTGCACACAGTATTTTAAAATTCTGCCAATTGTATTTGTCAAAGAAAGGTGGAAGCTCCAGCCTGGCATTGGTGAGTACAGGACACTGGCCGCAGAGGCGGGAGACTGTTGTGCAGTTTTCTTTGCATCCCCAGTCTTGGGGCACAGACACAGTGTGGAAACTGCACCCAACCCTGCCACAGCACAAGGACTGAGCCTGCCCCAGAAACACCCTTGGGCTGTGCCTTTCTATGCACCAGGCATGGGTGGGCAGGCAGGCTCAGCAAGGCAGGGTCACAGTGTGGAAGGGCTTAGCATGGGGGTATCCAGGGTGGATTGAGAGGCTTCAGTGTGGGACAATCTGGGTGCCGGCAGCTCAGTGGGGTGTCAGGTTGTGGGGGGGTTCTGGATGCAATGGGGCTCTGCAAAGTGGTCCAGGTGAAGGTGGGGCCCAGCAGGGGACAGTGTTGGGGTGTGGGAGGATAGGCCTTTGAAGGGGGCCTGGGTGTAAGTAGCCCAGATGCTGTGAGAATGGGATGAGGATCCAGTGCAGATGACTGGGGCTTGGTATGGGTGCAGGTGGCTCATCAGGATGGTCCAGGTGCAGGGGGAATAGGCTCAGTGTGGGAGTGAGGCTCAGCGAGTGAGTCTGAGTATGAGGGGGTCTGGCTGCATGAGAGTCGGACAGATTAGGAATCAGCTCCCTGTCCAGGGATCCCTCCCCCTGCAGCTGAGGAGCAATGGGCGCAGGAAGCAGTGGGGGAGTGCAGAACATTCTGCAGCCAGGGGAGAAATCTGGGGGGTTGGTGTGACCTGATCCCAGATGCTGTGCAGGGGAAGAAGTCCTGTCCTCCTCAGCTCAGCCATGACTAGAAGCTGAGCCCAGCACTGGGTAAGAGCCACAGTTGGGTCTTCTCCAGTCCCACTTCCTGCTGCACAGTGATATACCTCTCTGCCAGTTGCCCTAGGCCCCCAAAACATAGTGCTGGGGAGGGTCACATGAGCGCTTTCGTGGCTTTCCTTTGTTTCCCTGGCAGAGAGCCATTTTTCTGCAGGAAAGCAAATAACTCTGAAGGGGACATACATTCTGTGCATGTGCAATGGTGTGGAATTCCCCAGTAGTAATATGTATAAGCCTTCGTAGAATTGGGGCCTTATTCATTAACCCATTACGGATCCCATCCTGCAAAAAGTAACATTACTCATGTGAGTAATTCCCAAGGAAGTTAATAGGTATAGTCAAGTAAGTAAAATTATGCATGAGTTTAAATGTCTTCAGGATTTGGCCTGAGATATTCTTGTTGCCTCTCTGTGTTTCTCACAGCTCAGACATGAAAGCTGATGAACCATGTTCACCACCTGAAGGAGCTCATGCTGCTGTACTTGGGTAGTAAAAATGGCAGGGGACTAGTTACATGAAAAATCCTGCTTTTAAAAAACAGGAATTTTTATAAATTAGGTGTTCATAAACTTTTGTTAATGAAGTCCTAAATCTGGGGCCTCCACAACAGCACCCATCTATGCCCTGCCTATGCTATGAAATTGGAAGTTTAATGAAAGGCTGCTCAAGAACTACTTAAAAATGCTTTCAATGACACTTTGCCAACCCAGGCTGGCCTGCACAATTGGGGCATAATTTGTTCCAAAATGGCAACCGAAACCATGTCAACAAAACCAGGAGTTTAGGAAGTGTTACAAGAACCATTGCCTCAAGAACATCTCTCACGCCAGCAGGACCTCGTATAACCACCAGCAGGTGGATCTGAACATGGGACCTCTGGAGCTTAGTGTAAGCAACTCTACCACTTGAGCTAAAAGCCAGCTGGCTATAGAGCTCACCCATGCTTGCCTCTCACTGTAAATGGTCTAAATGCCACTGCATGGGACAGTGTACCATACTAGGTGTGGCGTGACAGAGCGGGTCTGACTGGCTCTAAAAAAAGCTATGTTTGAAGTTCTTCGGCATTTTAATGTAGACAAGTGATGTCATCAGAGAAATCTAGATCAAATAATCTTGAATGAGCCCACATTAAGCCATATTGATTATTCTTACATCACTTGAAGCCATAATCACTGATAAGTAAGAACAAGAATGGAGAAAGGACATACCCTTGCCTTACCCCTATCTTAATTCTAATGACTGACTTAATCCTCTATCCAGTTTAATACATTTGGAGTTAGTGTACAACCCCCTCATTACGCTGATACGTTTTATTAGAATTCCACATTGCCTAACACTTTTTCACAGTGTATCCCTATTTATACTATCAAATGCTTTTTGAAAGTCTATGATATATCGAGGGTGCTGTGAAATTCATTTGCATTTTCAATAACCCTTCTTAAAGTGAAAATTGCATCTGTGCATGAGTGACCTTGCCTAAAACCAGACTTTCTCACAAAGAATGGTATCCATGGTTCCTTTCAGTTTAACACAATCATAGCTAAGACTTTTCCTTTGACAGCAAGAAGTGTCACACCTCTCCAATTTGAACAGTTACTTAAGTCTCCCATTTTCTGAAGTTGGATGATAGTATCAAATGTCCATTCTTCTATAACTTTTTCTTCTCTCCATATTTTATTGCATAATGAACATACTTCTGTTGCCAATTCTTCACCCACATATTTGACTATTTGGGAGTGAATTGCCATTTAGCCCTGGTGCTTTGTTATTTTTTTAGCTTGTGTAAAGCTTCCAAAACCTCATCAACTTTGATTTGAGATGCATCAATGTCTGCAGTTCCTCTTTGTTGAGCTCACACTGAGTTGTTGGAGCAGCTGGTTAAGCACTTCTTTGAAGTGTTCACCCCATCTGTTCACTTGTTCTTATTGAGTATAAGCAGGGTCTGAATCAATGCTTCCATTACAGCCAGCTGGAATGGGAAGGAAATCCTGGGTGTGCTTATGTAAATACAGTTCACTCAGCTTGCTTAGGCCTGCTAGATATTCAACTGTTAGAAGGTGTTTTGCCCATTTTAACCAATTTGGCTGTTGTGGGGTGTGACTGACCAGGCCAGGTCTGGGCATCGCTGAGAGTGTCCACTCAGAGCAAATTGCTCAAAAACAGGGCTCCTTACAGCCCCTAACTAGAGGCCCTTCCCAAATAGGCCACAAACCAGTCACACTGAGCGCTTCAACTGCTAATCCGGTCAGCAGGAAGCCTCACGAGCAAAACCCCTCAGACACCCCAGCTATTCCTGTGCCATAATCAGTCCTGGGCCTAACACATAAGTGAGAGGATATAGAACCCAATCTCACCTACCCCGAACGGGTTCTTCCGGTCCCAAGAAGCCAGCCACAGTTCCTAGTCAATTTTATACTTTGGATCTTACCCATAGGAGCACGCTGGGCCAACCTTTTAGAATCTAAAATCTAAAGGTTTACTAATAAAAGAAAGAAAAAAATGAGAGTAAGGTTGTTAAGGAGAATACATTACATGCATCAAATCACCAAGTTCTCGATGCAGGCTCTCAGCAGAGATATTACAAACTGCTATCTTAAAAGTCTCTGGTATACATCCTATGTCAGGATGGGCCAACAATTCTGCCCAGCTCGCTTTTCCTCACAAGGCTGCATCTGGAATCAGTAGCAGAATTGAAGGCAAAATGGAGTCTGCTTCATGGCCTTATATACCTCTGGTGTCTCCCAAGCTGGAGTTGATCACATGATGGCATGTTTCACATGCCAACAGCCATGAGGTACTGACTGGTCTGCAGGTTTCCAGACTCATTCCTCAGGTGGGTATTGGGCACCTTGAGAGCCATTGTCCCTGGAGCTGGGCTAATTAGTATAGTCATTCAGTGGACATTCCTTCATCAGGACAGGCAGGACAGGCCCACTGCTCTGTCTCAGGCAGAGAATACTCATGGTATCTGCACAGAGTCCACATTCATAACTGCATATACAGATATCACACAAGTATACGAATAGCATATACCGAATCAGTAGAACATAATCTTTCATTTGACACCTCACATGGCCCCCTTTGTACAGACTTTGGGGCAAACACCTCCCACCACATGGGCACAGCAGTGATCTGGCTGCTCCCTTTAAAATCCAGTAACATGACATGGAGTCACAAACTGTAGTAACACTAAATGCAGGAATTATATGACCACCAATGCTTGCAGTTATTGTGGGAATGCACAATGCAGAAAAGTCAGACTGCTTTTAACTCAGTTAAAAGGAGAGGCGCAAGGAGCGGCAGAGCACCGGCAGCGAGGGGTGACTGATGGAGAGGTATGAGGAGCAGCCAGCAGAGTGACGGTAGCGAGGGGCGACGAATGGCCAACAGAGTGGCAGCAGTGAGCAGGTGAATGGTGAGTGACCTGCAGAGTGGGTGAGATGCCTTCTAATCTCCCCACCCTAACTGAGGATGGGAGGTGAACTCTGCAGATGCACCTCTGAACTCTGGTCTGCCCTGACCAAGGACAGCAACTGTGAGTGGTGGCCAGAGGATGGTTGGATATATGAAGGGGATATTTACATTGCTTGAACTTGAGAATCAGAGAGGAAAAGGACATTGGCCAACCTACTTGAGCTGGGACATTTACTCGTAGTTTTGCTTATGAACGCTGTTTGTGGTGTTTTCCTATTAACTCCGTTTATGGTGTTTTTGAAATAATTGGCATGTGTAAAAGATGCGGAATAGCTATTTTGGGATACCATTGGTATCCCGAAATACCGCCACAGACCAGACGTACCCGTACTGAATTATAGGTGCTAGTAGAAGTAAAGTAATATGATGCAGTAGGGAAGGTTATGGAACGAGGGGCTATTTATGTTTTAAGTCAGTCCTATATAGATATATGTAGGAATGATACTTTGTCATTCTTGAACACCATCTGCAGGCTCTATAGTGGTTAAAAAGCAGGTAATAGTCTCAATGTCAAGCTTAAAGAGAAATAACAAATGTGCCAATCCATTTAGCACTAAGATCCAATGTTAGATAGCTTCTGTAAACCATGTCACCCTTATTGGGAATTCTTCTTTGCATACTATAAATGTATAGTCAGTACTGAAATAGAAAATTACCCTACATAATCTGTTTTCTTTGAGGTACAGAGGTTCATTAGCTAATTTCATTTAAAGATGTTACGTTTCTTCACTCTCCCCTGCATGTTTCTACATCAGTTTGAATCCCTTATTATTGGTTGTGAATAACCATACGCGAGCACAGCTTGCATTTAGTGCAACATTGCCATCTTGTGGTAGGAAAAACGGTTATGTACCCTCTCGTAACTTGCTCTTCAAGACGTGTTGTTTATGTCCATTCCAATTAAGTGTCTGTGTGCACACGTGCATGTTAGTGAGAAGATTTTCCCCCTAGCAGCTAACCGTAGGGTTGGTCTGGGTGCCTCCTGAAGTGGCACTGAAATAGCACCCAATATAGGGCCCTGTTGACACCCCCTTTTCAGTTCCTTCTTGCGAGCTACTCTGACAGTGGGGAAGGAATATGGATATTGGAATGGGCATGAACAACACATCTCAAAGAGCAACAGTTACGAGGAAGTATGTAACGATTCTTCTTCAAGTGTTTGTTCATGTGCGTTCCGATTAGGTGATTCTCAACCTGAGTTCAGGAGCTGGGGTCGGATCCTTGAACTGACTGAAGCACTGCTCTGTCAAATGCTGCATCGTCTCTAGACTGGTGTGTGGGCATGTAATGAGTTGCAAATGTGTGACTAGAGGACCATGTTACTTCTCTACAGAATTCTTGGGTGGGAATCTGGGCCAGAAAAGCTGCTGGGGAAGACTGCGCCCTACTAGAGTGTGCTGAAAGGAGCAGAAGAGGCAACCCTGCTAAACTGTAGCACTCCCTGATGCATGACACTATCCATGAAGAAATGTGTTGAGCTAAAACAGGTTGGCCTTTCATTCTGTTTGCTATCACTATGAACAGTTGGGTAGAATTCCTGAAGGGTTTAGTTCTTTGAGTGTAGAAGGCTACTGCCTGTCTTATATCCAGAAAATACAGCCTCTGCTCACGTGAATTAGCATGACTTTTGGGATAAAAAACAGGGAGAAATATGTCCTGATTCATATGGAATGTGGAGAGCATCTTGGGTTGGAATAGTGGGTGGGGCCAAAAGTGTAGAGATTGTATCATGTGAATAAGATTTTGAGCAAAGAGCCCTTTTTTCTGCTTTGTGAATGGATCCCATTTCTGGCAGATTTATTCACAGGACAATAGCGACTGTTTCTTGTCCGTGGTATGCAATTTTTTATCTAAAATCAGATAGTTTTGCATTTTGATTGGATGTTTGAAACTCTTAAAGTGATAATGTAAATCTAACAAATTCTTGGATGAATAACCTTTCATGCAAATATTCATAAAGCTCTTTGAGTTACTCACATTTTTGCAAACAGCAGTTAAGTGCAAACACAATAAATATGAATTAATTATGTGGGATCCCCTGCTTTTATCTAAAAGTCACGTCAAAGCTGGCGTATGAAATGTAGATCAAAAAGAAAGTAGTGAACCAGGTATGCTCTACAGGCAGCAAGATACCTGTATGGTAGATGTACCCAGCTGGGGTGGAAAGCTACAAGCCAGAGGGAAGGGAAGAAGGACTTCTCTGTGTACTTTGCATTCAGTATCTGCATGTGTGTTTAAAAAATACCCAGAACAGTTAATAAGAAGTGGACAGATCTATAAGAGGTTGTTGGGATTTTGTTATTTTGCCAATATTTATGACACAATATTCCTGTTGGATCTTCTTAAGCCCCTCCACACACAGACAGGACCTGAAAGACAGCCATACGGCATGGAGCTATCCTGAGAAACTACCTGACACTACAATTAGCGACAGATAGAGTAAACCCACTCCTCTTTCCTCTCCATCACCTTTCCATCCACCCACACTGTAAGACCAATATTCATCTTTGTGCTAGACCCCCGGACCTCTTCCTGTCCCCCCAGTCCAGTCACCTTCTGAGCAGCCACAGAAGAGCCTGTCTGTAAGACAGAAGATCAGAGAGGAAGTTCATATAGAAAGCCAATGAATGCCCATTATTTCACTATTTAAGCCTTACTTTATGGCAACTGCCAAAATTGCTTATTTTCTATTTTGAAAATCATTACCAAACTATTCCCCACTCAACTCCCAAATCCTACTTCCCAAATTCTCTTTGGTCTCAAAACCAGTGTCTAGTAGTTCCTGTGCTAATGCCTTTTGAACCTTGGAGGCAAGTCAGCTCCACCTGCTGATCTGTGCACTTCTCATTTTTCTAAGTATTTGTTTGCCGCCTTACAAAAACCCTAAACACGCTATCCATTTCTTTCTTTCCTTCCATCCATCCATTATAGCTTATAAGGTTACAAGTAAAACAAAGCAAAGAACCATATGGACTTGACAGAAGAGATAAAAATATTAATTTAATAAGGAGTATAAAGTGCAACAGTTACATTTTGAAAAGTCAGTATTCAAACAAGGTGGACTGAGAGCTCTTATTTAGAATAAAATAGATCCTTACACAGTGGGTTCTGCAACAGACTTCCGTACATCAGTGGAATTTTTTTTGTTTGCAGAAACATATATTACAAGTATAGAGGGGCCAGAGGTTAGTTTAACAAAACATACAGAGTACATGTACAGATATTTATTCACTTCTTAGATAAATGGATGCTCAGTAGCCACTCATTTACATAAGCCACTTTCCAGTGAACAAATGGATCAGTGATCAGTATTTCACAGCCTTTCAACTTAAAATGTTGAAAGATTTTTTTTAAATAAAAGTATAAATAGAATTTATTCTCAACATTTCTAGTACAGGTTGAAACTCTCTAGTCTGGCACTCTCCGGTCTGGCAACATCTATGTTCCGGCCTGATTTTAGTTAGCTGGATGTCCACTTATCATGGCTGTGGCCAAGTTTCCCCCGGTCCCATAATATTTGTTTACGGCCACCAGTCCTGGCTCTAAGGGTACGTCTAGACTACAGGCTTTTGTTGACAGAGGCTTTGTTGACAGATACTGTCGACAAAGCTTCTGTCGACAAAGAAGGTCGAGACTACATCCAGTTCTGTCGACAAAGCAAGTCGCTCTGTCGACATGAGAGTGTAGACACAAAGGACAGAGTAGATGCAATAACGCCTTCTGTCGACAGAACTGTGTCGACAAAAGGCGTTATTCCTTGTAGAATGAGGTTTACCGCCATCGACAAAACTGCCAACTTCTGTCGATGTTATGTCAACAGAACTCAGCGGTAGTGTAGATGTAGGTATAATTTGTCGACAAAAGTCCACTTTTGTCGACAAAACCCTGTAGTCTAGACACACCCTCAGTGTTCTGTGCTGTTGTTTAGCTCTAATTTACCCCTAAATGTCTTCTCAGAGCCCAGTAAGCAATGGAAATGCTGGTAAGACAGCTAGACAATATTGACCTCCCCATGGCATGACAAATACTTTGGTCAGGTCCCAAGGGTGTCAGACTAGAAAGGTTTCACCTATAGTGTAAACCTCAGAAATCGTAATTCTAAGAAACAATGCTGAAAATGACACTCTTGAAAACAGTTTGGCATGCAGTATTAAAAAAGACCCTATGCTGGAAACTTTCTGATGAAGAGCTGGTAGTAAAACCATTTTAATACCTGAGAAGTATTACAAACTGACTGTTCACTGACTTTACTGAGGGATGGAAGGGATACAATGATTGTATAACAGAAAGTAACAAACATTATTTTCATTCGAAAATTGTTTCTCTGACTATGTCTAGACTGCAGGCTTCTTTCGGAAGGACCTTTTTCAGAAGAGATGTTCTGAAAAAACTTCTTCCAAAAGAGAGCGTCCATGCACAAAAGTGCATCGAAAAAGGAATCTGCTTTTTTGAAAAGTAGTATCCACGCTGAATGGACGCTATCTCACATGTAAGCTGTAATTACTACAGATGCAGTGGCCGCCAGGGCACCTGTGCTTTTTCCTCTTCTTTTGAAAGAACACCCTCTTCCCCATCCACACACCTTCTTCCAAAAGAGCTCTTTTGGAAAAAGTCGTCTTCCTTATAGAATGAGGATTACCAATGCCAGAAAAACCCCTCTGTTCTTTCGATTTACTTGCAGAAGAACATGATTGCAGTGTGGACCTAACTCAGGTTTTGTCAGAAAAATGGCCATTTTTCCGACAAAACAGTGTAGTGTAGACATACCCTCATAGACACCAAAAGAAGAAAGGGCCAGATCCTTGGCTGGTATAACTCAGCACAGCTCTACTGAATACAATGGGGCTGACCACACATTAGATCTGATCCTTAGATTCTACAAGATTCAAAATTTTCAGAAAGGTAGCAAGTTCCTTCCCTATTTTTAAACTCCCTAGAGAGACAGCATATGTCTATAATCTACAGGTTCCCTTTAAGCGTTTGTACAGAAATCTCCACCTAAATGTCAAAATAATTTGAGCCAAATCTCATGACCTTATTTAGATTGAATTCAGTGGCAGTCTGACTTGTTTAAGGGCTGCAGAATTTGGCTTCTTGTTATCTCTGAGGATGAATTCAGATAGAAATGTTATATAAAGTAGATGCAGTCAAAATACTTTAAATCTGCTAATCCACCAAATAGATGGAATAATGAAAACATTTCCTAAAGCCAGAATCTGCTGATGCACCTGCTTTTGTCCTTGGGCAGGAAAGCATTGGTGTGGGGGAGGGGGACTTTATTCTAGCACAGAAATAGGAAATATAACATGTCTCTACAAAAAACGGTATTATTACTATATGTAAGCGAGCACTATGATTGCTCTGAACTCCAGTATAAAGAGGGAGAAAAACCTGTTGAGAGTCTATGGGTTAAGTTTAAAGGAGCAGACAACAGCAGTGATGTTGTGGTTGGTGTCTGCTACAGGCCACCAAATCAAATGGATGAGGTAGATGAGGCTTTCTTCGGACAACTGAGAGAAGCTTCCAGATCGCAGGCCCTGGTTCTTGTGGGGGACTTTAATCACCCTGACATCTGTTGGGAAACCAATACAGCAGTACACAGGCAATCCAGGAAGTTTTTGGAGAATGTTGGGGATAACTTCTTGACACAAGTGCTGAAGGATCCGACCAGAGGCCGTGCGCAGCTTGACCTTCTGCTCACAAACAGGGAGGAGCTAATAGGGGAAGTAGAGGTGGGTGACAACCTGGGAAGCAGTGATCAAGATATGGTAGATTTCAGGATCCTGACCAAAGGAAGAAAAGAGAGTAGTAAAATACACACCTTGGACTTCAAAAAAGCAGATTTTGACTCCCTCAGAGACCTGATGAGCAGAATCCCCTGGGATGCTAACATGAAGGGAAAAGGAGTTCAGGACAGCTGGCAGTATTTTAAAGAAGCCTTATTGAAGGCACAGAAAGAAACCATCCTGACCCGTAGCAAGAGAGTCAAACATGGTAGGAGACCGGATTGGCTTATGGGGGAAATCCTTGGTGAACTTAAGCACAAAAAAGGAAGCTTACAAAAAGTGGAAACTTGGACAAATGACCAGGGAGGAGTTTAAATGTATAGCTTGAGAATGCCGGGAGGTTATCAGGAAGGCGAAAGCGCAAATGGAATTGCGACTGGCTAAGGATGTGAAGGATGTGATCAGAGAGGGTGTGCGGCTCCTACTGGATGAAGGAGGTAACCTAGTGACAGATGATGTGGGGAAAGCTGAAGTACTCAATGCTTTCTTTGCCTCTGTATTCACGGACAAGGTGGGCTCCCGGACTGATGAGCTAAGTGACGCAAGAAGGGATGAAGATGGCCAGCCTGTGGTGGATAAAGAACAGGTTAGGAACTATTTAGAAAAGCTAAATGTACACAAATCCATGGGTCCAGACTTAATGCATCTGAGGTTACTGAGGGAGTTGGCAAATGTCATTGAGGAGCCTTTGGCCATTATCTTTGAAAAGTAGTGGAGAACGGGAGAAATCCCGGATGATTGGAAAAATGCAAATGTAGTGCCCATCTTCAAAAAAGGGAAGAAGGACGATCCAGGGAACTATAGGCCGGTCAGTTTTACCTCGGTTCCTGGAAAAATCATGGAAGGGAACCTTAAGGAATCCATTTTGAGTCACTTAGAAGAGAGGAAAGTGATTAGGAATAGTCAGCATGGATTCACAAAGGGCAAGTCGTGCCTGACCAATCTGATTAGCTTCTATGATGAGGTAACTGGCTCTGTGGACGTGGGAAAGTCAGTGGATGTGATATACCTTGACTTTAGCAAGGCTTTTGATACGGTCCCCCACAATATTCTTTCTAGCAAGTTAAGGGAATGTGGATTGGATAAATGGACAGTAAGATGGATATAAAGATGGATAGAAGGCCGCGCCCAGCAGGTAGTGATCAACGGCTCAATGTCAGGATGGTGGTCAGTTTCTAGCGGAGGGCCCCAAAGTTCGGTTCTAGGACCGGTTTTGTTCAATATCTTTATTAATGACCTGGATGAGGGGATGGATTGCACCCTCAGCAAGTTTGCGGATGTGACTAAGCTAGGGGGAGAGGTAGATACGCTTGAGGGCAGATATAGGGTCCAGAGTGACTTAGACAAATTGGAGGATTGGGCCACAAGAAATCTGATGAGGTTCAACAAGGACAAGCGAAGAGTCCTGCACTTGGGACGGAAGAATCCCAAGCATAGTTACAAGCTGGGAACCAACCAGTTAAATAGTAGTTCTGCAGAAAAGGACCTGGGGATTACAGTGGATGAGAAGCTGGATATGAGTCAACAGTGTGCCCTTGTAGCCAAGAAGGCTAATGGCATATTAGGTTGCATTAAGAGGAGCATTGCCAGCAGATCCAGAGATGTCATCATTCCCCTTTATTCGGCTTTGGTGAGGCCACATCTGGAGTATTGTGTCCAGTTCTGGGCCCCCCACTACAAAATGGATGTGGACGCATTGGAGAGGGTCCAACGGAGGGCAACCAAAATGATTAGGGGCTGGAGCATATGACATATGAGGAAAGGCTGAGGGAGTTGGGTCTGTTTAGTCTGCAGAAGCGAAGAGTGAGGGGGATTTGATAGCAGCCTTCAACTTCGTGAAGGGAGGTTCCAAAGAGGATGAAGAGAGGCTGTTCTCAGTAGTGACAGATGGCAGAACAAGGAGCAATGGTCTCAAGTTGTGGTGGGAGAGGTCCAGGTTGGATATTAGGAAAAACTATTTCAATAAGAGGGTAGTGAAGCACTGGAATGGGTTACCCAGGGAAGTAGTGGAATCTCCATCCCTAGAGGTGTTTAAGTCTCGGCTTGACAAAGCCCTGGCTGGGTTGATTTTAGTTGAGATTGGTCCTGCCTAGAGCAGGGGGCTGGACTTGATGACTTCCTGAGGTCTCTTCCAGCTCTATGGTTCTATGATTCTATGCACACAATCTGAAGAGGAGTGAGTTTCTAGTTAAAAGGTGAGTCAAGCTTCCAATTAAACTATACTTTAACAAAGAGGGCCCAATCCTCCTGTCTGGCAGAGCAGGCCTTAGTGTAGGACTGACAGGATGTCAGAGGGGCAAATGTGATTTTACAGGTCTTTAGTCTCCCTGGTCCTGGTGCTATTCAGACACCTACTCACAGCACAACTTAGAACAGCCAAAAGATGTTCAGTGTTATTTTAAGTTGTACCCAGATTTTCAAACAGCTGGGTCGAATCAGAGTACAGTGACTATCTGGTCTCATGCTCTTTTGTCTAGGAAATGGGGTGCAAAAATGAGTACCATGCAGCTATCACTGGATCAATAATACCCTGGATTTTCCACATAATTCGTTATGGCCCTTTTTTAGATGCTTGAGCTGCTCACAGAATCGCTAAGGACCTGATCGTACTGATGAACAATACTAACCACTGAATTCAAAATTTAAGGGTTGAGGGTGGTCTCTATGCTCATTTCAACTATTCATTTCAGAAAAGCTAATGCTTAATACTTATTTTTCAAGTTTATGGGAGCGTACACTATGTTTGACATATAATTCTGATGTGTTCACAGTGATTTGTATTTTCATGATTATTTCAGGTACTCTATCTGAAAACCAGTCAACATTAATAAATGTAGTTTACATTGCTGAATAAAGGCTGGAGTGGAGCCTATTGAAATGATACAGCATCTTTGTTTTATATTGCTAAACCGCTAATTTTACTCTTTGTTCCACAGCAGATTTGTATTTGTTTTTATTACACATTATTAACAAATGTAAACCCTAGTTCTGGAGTACCATACCTAAGTGAAATCCTCAACCTCAGTGTGGCCCCTTCACACTGAGGGTAAGTCTAGACTACATGCCTCGGTCACCAGAGGCATGTAGATTAGGCTACCAGACTTAGGAAAATGAAGCGGCGATTTAAATAATCGCCGCTTCATTTAAATTTACATGGCTGCCGCGCTGAGCCGACAAACAGCTGATCAGCTGTTTGTTGGCTCAGCGAAATAGTCTGGACGCGCGGGTGGCGACATCAAAGGTATTTGTCGACCACCCAGGGATGCCTCCTGGGATGAGGTTTACCTGGGTGGTCGACAAATACCTTTGATGTCGCCACCCGCGCGTCCAGACTATCGCGCTGAGCCGACAAACAGCTGATCAGCTGTTTGTCGGCTCAGCGCGGCAGCCATGTAAATTTAAATGAAGCGGCGATTATTTAAATCGCTGCTTCATTTTCCTAAGTCTGGTAGCCTAATCTACATGCCTCTGACAACAGAGGCATGTAGTCTAGACGTACCCTGAGTAAAATGGACCAGACAGGCATAAGGAACCTTGAAAGCCCCAGTTCCAACAAAGGGAGGTTTCCCCCAGTGCAGGCACTGCATGAGACAGCCATGAGGCTGCCCTATAAGGATCCACTTACAAATCTGACACAGGTGGTGTACTGCAGGTGGATCTAGGAGTGGGAGGGGAGAACTGGAAAACAGGGCCATGTCATGCAGTACTGTGAAAATTTCAGGCAGTGCTGTGACTTCCATCAGACTCCCAGGACTGCCCTATAAAACTTATATAGCCCTAAGAGGCCTAAGTTATTCAGGTGGCCATATCAGTCCCTGAAGCAATCAAGGACCAGCGTAGCACAAAGACTAAGGTGCCTTAATCATCCTCTCAGCAGATTCAGTTATTTGCTGTACTTCTTAGAGAGACAACACAGAATCTCATGCCTAGTGTCTGATTTGTCAGAGGCTCAGTGGCTCCCTTTGATTTCATCTGCTGCGCTGGGAAAAATCAAGCCTAAGTACTTCAGTGTGGACACCCTCCCAAAATAATCAAAGGATGCTATTGAGAATATGGATCTGTGTGCTTGGGTCTCCACTGGGTGTTAGGTATACTTCTGAACTATAGGGAAATAAGGCCCTGCAAACCAGCTAGTGTTCTGCAATTGTCTTTAATGGGAACAGGATTGGACCACTGAAGTGAAAAAAGTTGACTACAGATCCTACTTAAAAGGGTTTTTTTTCCCCCTCAGCCTAAATGATACATACTGCAAGGAGAGAGAGAAAACAAACACTGTAGACAAATTGGAAGCGTCATTGATTTGCCTTTAGAGTGTGTGTGTGTGGGGGGGTGTCTGATTCTCAACTGTTCTGTATTTCCTATTATTGTTGAGTACAGTGTTATGGTAGCACTTTACGTTGATGCTAATGTTTTGGCAGCATTTTGCATTGCTAGAAATAACTAGGTGCAGGGCAGCTGAGAGTCAGATCATGCCTTTTCATCCTGTTAGTCACTGATGATTTTTCCAATTAGACTAACGTGCCCATTGGCGCAGGGTAAGTTTAGGTTCACGCCATGTTATAGTTGTGTTTTCCTCTAGGACCATGTTCTAATAAATAACCATGTTATTCAGGCACACGGACAGTGGCGCTTGAAACAGGAAGGTTTGATCAGTCTAGCGTGACATACCACTTTCTTCAGACATCTTTTGTATTTCTGTAATGAAGAACTCAGCAGCATTTGGGATGAACTGTTTTTCTACAGGACTATTTGTACCAGACTCTCCAGTGTGCTATATTCACTTCATGATATACCACAGGCAGATTCTGGGGCCCTAAGGCTAGCACAGCTGACCAATGGAGGTATCTCTAGTACAGGGGTGGGCAAATACTGGCTCTCGGGCCAGATATAGTCCACCAGGATTCGTTCCTGGCAGGCCCCCACCACTATATTTATCTGCATGGCCACAGGTACCAGTGATTGCGGCTCCCATTGGCCGCAGATTGCCATTCTGGACAATGGAGCTGCGGGAAGCAGTGTCCTGGTTCACGCTGCTTCCGCAATCTGCAGCCAATGGGAACCACGATCGATGGTACCTATGGCCATGCAGGTAAATATAGTGGGGGGGGGGCCTGCCAGGAACTAACCTGGGTGAACTGCTGATGTGTTATTGTCCACTCCTGGCCTAGTATCTAGGAACCCTTTGCTGGTATAGAGCCAAGGTAGTGGCTCCTTCACCAGCCTTCACCTCCTCGCTGTGTGATAAACAGTTTGGCTGAGGCCTCTCTATACCCCACTGATCCCCAGGTGCTACACTATTTCCTTTGAGTGATTTAAGCTACACCAGGAGGCCAGTCCAACACACTGCCAGACCAGCACTGGGGGAGCAGATCCTTGCATTTTCTCCCTTGCCCAGCTCCACGAGAGCTGCACTGTTGCACAGCAGAGGATCTGGGTGGTCATCTCTCAGTAGTATATGCTCAAATAAAACCTGTTGTAAAGTTCACTTCTGTGACAAGAGTAGCTCAATGTAAGAGAACGCTCAAAGTCCTCGGACCTCATTCTCCTCTTGCTTATACCAGTGTAAGTTAGAAATGGTTCCACTGAAGCCAATGGAGCCAAAACTGAGATAAGATAGCAAAGAATCAGGCTATCAGTGTGCGATACTGAAGAGCTGGTTCCACCTGACAGCTCTACAACACTCATCATCAGTTATCAGGCTTTGTTTCATAAAAGTACACAACCATACTTCCCATCTAAGCAAAATTAAAGTGTTAGGTGTTAGAATAAGGTAAAGCAGAAATATCCCCGAGACTCGTTATATATGGACCAGATCTGGGTAACAGTCACAACTCCCAAATGCAATCCCAAGTAAAGCAATAGAGGTCTCAGCTAACTAGAAAAGCATAATTATTACAGCTATAAATTACTAGGTTTGCATATTTAACAAACTGGAATAAAGTAATGCTCTATGAGCACTTCAGTTTGATTTTTCACAATACATATTGTAAAACTAAAAATTATCTTTTATCCCTATAAGTAATAATATATATTCTAAATGGAGGGAAACTTTATATATTACTGTAGAGATTTTAATCACATTGACTCCTAGTTATGGCAACAAAGTAAGATATTGCTTAGAAGTTAAATATTTTAGAGAGGCAGACCAGAACCTGAAATTAATTCCTTGAACCCACTCTCGGGGTACGTCTAAACTATATGGCTCCGTCGACGGAGCCATGTAGATTTGTTTGTTTGGCAAAGTCAAATGAAGCCGCGATTTAAATGATCGCGGCTTCATTTAAATTTACATGGCTGCTACGCTGAGCCAACAAACAGCTGATCAGCTGTTTGTCCGCTCAGCGCGCTAGTCTGGATGCTCCCCTGCCCACATCGAAGCCCTTTGTCGGCAGCCCCGGTAAACCTCATCCCACGAGGAATAACGGGGCTGCCGGCAAAGGGCTTTGATGTCGGCAGGGGAGCGTCCAGACTAGCGCGCTGAGCGGACAAACAGCTGATCAGCTGTTTGTCGGCTCAGGGCAGCAGCCATGTAAATTTAAATGAAGCCGCGATCATTTAAATCGCGGCTTCATTTGACTTTGCCTATGTGTCTAATCTACATGCCTCTGCTGACAGAGGCATGTAGTCTAGACACAGCCTCATAGTTTTGGAACTAGTTTGGATCTCAAACTGTATGGATCCTCTCTCCTGGTTCGGTTACAGCCAGACTCTCACAAGAGCAGCTGATCAAAATAGATAAAGATAGCAGAAGTCTCAGAAGATCAGTGACTTCTTCAACTTGCATTCTAAAAACTTGTGAAAATATCTTGCAAGATTTCAGTTCAAGTGACTTTCAATCATAGCCTTAACTAGCAAAAAGAACAGGAGTCTTAAAACTACACTTGATTTAGATACTATCCCTTATGTTTTACAAGACAGGTTCATATAAAGGGCAAAATTATGGCACACATTCCTTCAAAGAATATAATCATTGACGTTTTAAACTTAATTGTTTAGTGAAAGGGAACACAAGCCCTAAATACGATTTTAAGTGGTCATTTACCTTTATAATTGCATTCATTGCATTGCACTAGTCAGAAACTAACTCTCACCAACTGAACTTGGAGTCTAAGGTTTTGTTTTATGTATTAATAGTTTAATAAATAGTTTAATCCAAACTTTAATGTTAATAGTTTAAGATGGAATTTTCAAAATTGCTGGGTATTGGCTGAACATTACTCCCAGTGAAGTTATTGGTACAAATCCCATAGAATTTTGAGGGAACAGTTTAGGCTAGTGCCAAATGTTTTGAAAGTCTCACCCTTAAACTTTACCACATTTGAATATATGCACACATATATACACATACACTTACGTTTGTAATGGCTAGCAGGTTCCTCTACAACCCCAAACAACCAACAGAACCAATATGAAAAGAGAATCAAGCTCTCATTATCCTGTGTTTTGGCCTAAGTTGAAAAATATCTTTAACTTTGATATTTGGAAAGAATTATATCATGGTGGATGCTACACCAAAAATCAGAGTGTAAACCAAACCCAGAGGCTACGTCTAGACTGGCATGATTTTCCGCAAATGCTTTTAATGGAAAAAATTTCCGTTAAAAGCATTTGCGGAAAAGAGCATCTAGATTGGCATGGACGCTTTTCCGCATAAGCACTTTTTGCGGAACAGTGTCCGTGCCAATCTAGACGCACTTTTGCACAAAAAAGCCCCGATCGCCATTTTCACGATCGGGGCTTTTTTGCGTAAAACAAATCTGAGCTGTCTATACTGGCCCTATTGCACAAAAGCTTTTGCGCAAAAGGACTTTTGCCCAAATGGGAGCAGCATAATATTTCCACAAGAAGCACTGATTTCTTACATGAGATCGTCAGTGTTCTTGCGGAAATTCAAGCGGCCAGCGTAGACAGCTGGCAAGTTTTTCCGCAAAAGCAGCTGCTTTTGTGGAAAAACTTGCCAGTCTAGACACAGCCAGACAGTGTTACTACAGGAGTTATAATATAAATGTGCAAGCACACCATAAATAATCTTCTGGCCTCCTCTCCAGAAAAGAAAGGAAAGGTCATCTTTTACCATGTGTTAACAAAACACATTACTTGTGAACACCATATGTATATCACTCAGAACAAACAGCCTTAGATGCACCTTTATCTAATCACTGTCTGTAGTGAAAAAACAGATTGTACCCTCCACTAGGTGCTTGACTTCATGTAATCTTCACAGATGATTTCTTTTGTGCGCAAAGGAGGGTGACATAGGGAACACCAATGAAAGCCCATTTTTCACTGGGCCAGAACTTTATGACAGGGCCCTGCTCAGGGACCTCAGAGACAGCATCGAAGTAGGCAAAACAAACACAGCCTAGGTAAGCAGCAAGACAAATGAGGATGTGCCTAAGAACAGAAAACAAAAAGGAAAAAAAACTGTCATATGGCTTTAGTATACGTGTCGAATAGATCACCAAGTTTTCAGCCCAATGCCTTTCTCTTATCCCTCCTGAGCATGGCTAGTGCCAATCCCTGTTCTTTTTGGACTAACAAGATGTAGCATATGGAAAACTATCATAGAATCACAGAACTGTAAGGAAACTTGAGAAGTCATCAAGTCCAGTCACCTGCACTTATGGCAGGACCAACTACTATCTACACCATACTGGACAATGTTTGTCTAACCTGCTCTTAAAATCTCCAATGATGGAGATTCCACAACCTGCTTAGGAAGTTTATCAGGGTGCATCTACACAGCACCATAGGTCAAAATAAGATACCCAAACTGAGCTTTACAAATTGCTTATTATTTCAAAATAGCTTATTTCAAAATTTGGCGCTGTCTACAGAGCACTTATTTTGAAATAAATCACTATTCCGAAACATCCCTTACTCCTTGTGGATTGACGTTTATTTGACAGGAATGTCAGAATAACATGCCCATTATATTTTGAAATAATGGGCACACTCAAAAGACGTGGAATAGCTATTTCAGGATATCTCTGCAGTATAGATGTAGCCTTACAGTGGTTATCCACCTTGAGAGTTAGAAGGTTTTTCCTAATGTCCAACCTAAATGTCCCTTGCTACAATTTAAATCCCTTGCTTCTTGTCCCATTCTCCAGTAATTTTTCCTCACTCCTAACATCCTTTTAGGTATCTGAAAGCTATTACATCCCCTCTCAGTCTTCTCTTTTCCAGACTAAACAAACCCAATTATTTCTTTCAATCTACCCTTATAGGTCATGTTTTCTAGACTTTTGAGCATTTTTGTTGCTCTTCTATGGATTTTTTCCCCTACTTTACAAATCTTTCATGAAATGTGGCACCCATAACTGGACACAATACTCCAGCTGAGACCTAATCATAGTGGAGCAGAGTGAGTGGAAGAATTATTTCTTGTATCCTACTTACAATACTCCTGCTCACATCCCTGAGGGTGTGTCTAGACTACATGGATCCATCGACGGAGCCATGTAGATGAGTTTACTAGACATAGCAAAATAATCACCGCTTCATTTACATCAAAATGGCTGCTGCACTGTGCCGATCAGCTGATTGTCGGCACAGCGCGGTAGTCTAGATGGGGATCAGCCGACCCCAGAACCCTTTGTCATCAGATCCTTTATGTAAGTGTGCAACTGATCGTTCCTTCCTAAGTGGAGTACGTCCTTGTTGAATTCCATTCTTTTTACCTCAGATAATTTCTCCAGTTGGTCCAAATCATTCCGAATTTAATCCTCTCCTCCAAAGCATCTGCAAGCCCTCCCAGCTTGGTATCATCTGCAAACTTTATAAGAGTAGTCTCTATGCTATTACTTAAATCATTAATGAAGTTATTGAACAGAACCAGACCTAGAACTGATCCCTGCAGAACCCCACTCATTATGCCCTTTCAGTATGTGAAACCATTGATAGTTACTCTCTGGGGCCTGGTCTACACTACAGCAGAAGGTCGACTTAAGATATCCAATTCCAGCTACGTTAATTATGTAGTTGGGAGCTGACGTATCTTAAATCATGTTTCTATGCCAACCACACAGTGGGAAGTTGATGGGAGCAAACGCTCCCGTCAGCTTCCCTTACTCCTTGTGAAGAACAGGAGTACCACTGCTGATGGAAGTGCCCTCTGAGTTTGATTTAGCACAGGGGTGGGCAAGAGGCTGCCAGTGGGCTGGACCCGACCTGCCAAGCCAACAGACCTGGTCTGCGGCCGCTTCACTGGAACCCTGAGACAGGGCCGGTCCTAACCAATTGGCGGCCCTGGGCGACTACCCGGCTTGCCTATAGGGTTCCCAGATGGTTTTTAAAAAAATACCAGACAAAAATTTGTCAAGCAAAAAGAAAGAAAAAAAAGCTGGGGGGAGAATTTGGGAGGTCGGGCCAAAATGCAGTCACGACCCGCCCCTAACACCAGCTCTGTCAGTGGCCCTTTGAAAATGGTGGCCCCGGGCCCATAAGACACCTTAGATAGAGAACAGCTCACACTTTAAAAAGCCAGCTGCTCTCTGCTCTGGACAGTTGGGGAGGGAGGAGGGAGACTTCTCACGCTGTTCCCGCCCCCCGCCCCCCAGCAAAATATCTCAGCTCCCATTGGTCAATCTCTCAGTTTCTGGCCCTAGACCACGTGCCAAAATCTTGGAGTCCCCTCCACTCCCCCGGACATTAAAAATTATTGCCCACCCCTGATTTAGTGGGTCTATCAAACCCTGGAAGATCGACCGCAGAAGCATCAATCTTCCACGTAGTGTAGATGCAGCCTTGGAATGGTTATCCAACCAATAATGCATCCACCTTATAGTACAGGCAGTCCCCGGGTTACGTACAAGATAGGGACTGTAGGTTTGTTCTTAAGTTGAATCTGTATGTAAGTCGGAACTGGCGTCCAGATTCAGCCACTGCTGAAACTGACCGCCAGTTCTGACTTACATACAGATTCAACTTAAGAACCCCAAGCTTCCCCAAGTCAGCTGCTGCTGAAACTGATCAGCGCTGATTCCAGGAAGCCTGGGGCAGAGCAACTCTGCCTCGGGCTTCCTGTAGTCAGCGCTGGTCAGTTTCAGCAGCGGCTGACTTGGGGACGCCTGGGGCAGAGCAGCTGGGGTGCTGCTGGGTTGCTCCAGTAGCACCGCTCCTCGGCGCTACTGGACCAACCCAGCAGCACACCAGCTGCTCTGCCCCAGGCATCCTGATTCAGCCACTGCTGAAACTGACCAGCAGTGGCTGAATCAGGACCTGGGGCAGAGCAGCTGGGGTGCTGCCGGGTTGGTCCAGTAGTGTCCAGAGCGGCGCTGCAGGACCAATCGGCAGCGCCCCAGCTGCTCTGCCCCAGGGTCCAAAACAAAAGCCTGGTCTGCTGGGGGGGGGGGGCACACTAGCCGCGCCCCCCCCCCCCCCAGCAGACCAGGGACACCGGGAGCAGAGCCGCAGCGGCAGCGGGGTGCCGCGCCTCTGAGGCTTTGCTCTGGCAAAGTCTCAGAGGCGCGGGACCCCCCCGCAGCTGCGGCTTCAGTCCCGGTGCCTGTGGTCTGCTGGGGACCGTCCCCAGCAGACCACAGGCACCCGGACTGGAGCGGCAGCAGCGGCGGTTCCCCGCGCTTCTGAGGCTTTGCTCTGGCAAAGCCTCAGAAGCGCGGGAACCCGCCCGGTGCCCCTGGTCTGCTGGAGACGGTCTCCAACAGACCAGGGGCACCAGAGCAGCTTACGAACGGGGCTTTCTCGCCCCGGAGCTCGCAGGTAGCAATCCACTACCTCGACCTCCGGGGCGAGAAAGCCCCGTTCGTAAGTGTGGATCCGACATAAGTCGGATCCGCGTAAGTCGGGGACTGCCTGTAACTCCATGTAGGTTGTATTTCCCTAGTTTATTCATGAGGTTATGTGAGACTGTATACAAATATGCAGTGAATTGTAGCATTCTTGATCTAAACTTGATGACTTTTGAATATGCTGCAAAAAGCCACTTACACTGAGTTGGGGGAGAATATTGAGAGTATGGCCTTGAATAAAAGGGACTTTTATTCAAATATGGATAGGTATGAAGGAGTGGCACTGAGCTCTAACCTTCCTTAACTATCTGTCTGCTTTTATGGCTTTTTTAAGGACGGAAAGATTTCTCATCTCCCAGACCCACTGTTTCAGACTCCTAATATTGCATAGGTTTGCACTTGGAAGGTTCAGCATTCATGAGGACTAGAAATTTTGCTTTCAGTAAAAGTGAAGTTAGAGTCTGCAGAAACTGAACAGGCCTGAGGGGCACATAAATCTATTAAGTGGATGGGATATGTGTACATTCCTGATTGGAAGTCTTTTACCAGTAAAGCTGTTCATCATGGGAAAGGAATAATATTCAATGCAGAAGACAGCTTATGTGAATACATCTGTATTAAGGATTTCTCTTTAAATGAAACAAAGTTTACACACAGTACTTACCATACACAGTGCAAATATGGGAAGTTAAATGAAGACAAGATCTCACAATATGCTTTGTCACTGATCCAGCAGAAAAGTGCTAATAACCACCAAAGACCTGAAAAGAGACCTAGCTTGTACACACGCAAGTTGTCGCACCTAAAAAAATGACATAAGAAAAGGAAGAAGCCATTATCAGTCACTATAGAGTTTGGTTTTATTCAGCTTTGGGGTGTAATCCAGAACATTAGGCTGCACAACTTTAAGAAGCCTGCAGCTGCTTTACACACAATGAAGCATTCTGAAAAAGTCATATGTAGAGGAACTTTTACTTACTATCTACTCCATCAATTTGAGGTGTTGTCACAGTCAGAAAAGAGATTATGCAAATAAAAATTAAGTTTACTCGGTAGCTCTGCTCCTGGATTCTTAATTACTGAAGCACAGCTATTGGACAACATTTTTTTTTTACTCTTGTTAGGACTACAGCCAAATAAGTTCTAGAGGCCTGAGCTGGAATCCATTCTCCTTGAAGCATCAGCAATAGCCCTAATCCTGCCACAAAAACCATGACAATTCAGGAATCTGCCTGCCCAGTTCTCTTTGCACGATAGAGACCTAACTGCCAATTACAGCATCTTTTTTTTAACTTGGGGTGATGCATAAGAAATACCCACCTTGACTTTCAAATATCAGGGTGAGTTCTGCATGGTAAGCAGTTACAAGAAGAGGGGGGGAAACTAAAATTACTATATTTTTACTTGTAAACTGAGAAAAATTGATTTAGAGATTGATTGGGAGATGATAAACATGGAACTCTCCTATGTCACTATTAGCAAGTCACTTTCCAGACAAGAACTACACTTGAAGTCTTTCATTTTTAATTTGTTTTTAAGATCAAGATTTTAATTAATTGACACCCATATAAATGAAATGTTTAGTGTGTTTCACGTTTTAAGATGGAGATATACCTATCTCATAGAACTGGAAGGGACCACTAAACTCATTCTGCCTTAGGAAAAGAACAAATATATTTAAGTAAAATGTTTACCATTTTAACGCAGAGTGTTTTTTCTGATTGTTAGAGGCAGTGGTAAAGTGGATTGTTAGAGGTTAGTGGTAAAGCTACTAGAAACTGGTTACAAGTCTTTTGCACTGGAGTTTTTACTAGCTTTGCCAAAAATACTCAGATTGGAGTATGGTTTACAAGAACTGGTTAAACACAATTTGGACCCAGTCACACTGATAGAACACAAGGGAAAGCTAGTTGAATTTTTTAAATTCTGTCTTTATCAAAACATTTCTTTGCATTTAGAATTTAAGTAATCTAAAATCTGTTTAGACAAAAAAAAAACCCTAAATTTTGGGTCAAATTTTCACTTAGTCCTTTGAGGTAGCAATCATTGAAAAACATTTATGTAATATAAATATATGTTTTCTAAACGGGAGTTAATGATTTTTTCTACACATTACTAATTTAAGTAATCTACAGTTCCAAATAATATTATCCTAAAAGTTGAAACATCTCCAAATGCTTTGACAAGAGCAATTTAACTGGTGTTGCATGCTTCTGAACTTCAGAAATAAAATTCCCAATCTAGGTTAAGCTGGAGTTTGACTGCGGATTGAGGAAACTAACCTGCTGGGGAGGGAAAAGAGCCATCTGTTGTGGCCATAAGCAGCTTGGCCTGTCGTTGAGCTGCTCTGCCCTCCAAAGCAGGTGTCAATGTATGTACAAGGAATTAGCTTACACTGCATGGCCTGCAAAGTAGGAATACTCTTTTTTTTTTTCTTTAATGTAATGAAATTTGTTCACCTCAATTTTGGGAAGCGATTAAATTCTGTGCTGGAGCCTGCCCCTAGTTTTGCTCAGTAGCCTAGATTTCTTGTGGCATTAAATGTTACTTATTCAATCAGAGAATTCAGTATACGAGTTATGCAATATGAGATCTCTTGGGACAGGACCTTTTTATTATATGCTGGCTAGGATGAAGTGTGGATCAGCTTTGTTGGTCTTTCTACAAAAAGAAAATTATGCTTCTGGTTTTGCAAAAAATACCCTTCATGGGCCGAATTTGGCCCACGAAGCCACCAGATCTGACTGGTGGATGCAGTGGGGAGCCTCAGGCAGATGCCCTGCCTTTCCCCTGCATGCTGCGGAGAAAATTGGCTGTTGCAGCCTTGCGTGATTCTGAACACTTGTGAATCCCGGGGAGGGGAAGCTTCAGGCGCTGCTCGTGCACCCAGCACAATCCCATTGGTCTGTTTCCAGCTAATGGGAGCTGCCTGTTGTCAACAGGCCTCTTGCGAAGCACTCCCCTCCCTTTCACTCAGGCTCATAGCTGTTCAAAAACCACATGGCCCCTGTAGCCAGTATGGGGGCAGGGCAGGTAGGGAGTCTGCTTGGGAAGGCTGCTGGCTGGGAGTCAAGCAAGTAAATCTCCCAGCCAGAGAATGCCTCTGGCACTCCAACCTTTTGCCTCCCTGCCCCACATAACCCAAACCCTCTGCCTCCATATCCTCTCCAAGATCCTGCACCCCAATCCCCTTCCCCAGGTCACAACCCAAACCCCTGTACCCCCTCCTGCACCTTTGTCCCCTTACCCAGGTCACAACCTCCTCTTGCCCAAAGTCACAAATCAAGCCCCTGTTACCCTAGTTCCCCAACCCAGGACACAACTTCATACTTCACCCAAACTCCCTCCCAGACGGCCCTGGGCTGTATGCGGCATTTCATACCAGCAGACCCCGGGATCCATGCATCGCTGCTGCTTTGAAGCACCCACTCCTCTTTCCCCTCCTTGCTGCCTCTTTCTGATTGAAAGAGCGACTAGTCGACTAGCGTATCAACTAGCCTATAAGCATTTGCTTATTGGATAGTCGACTAGTCGTTCACATCCCTACTAGGAAGCATAATTTAAATGTCTATTAATAAAAATTACCACAATGTGTTTCTGTAACAATAACATTCGTTATTCTTACAGAGCCAGCTCACACTACCATCATGACAACACCACAGGGGCTGCACTAGATTACACTTGGAATTTATCGTCATCTTCTTCCTGTCCTCTGTGCCTTGGGTGTGTGCGTGTGTGTGTCAGAACTATTGGGCTTGCGTGTGTGCGTGTGTGTGTAAGTCAGAGCTGTCTGTTCTCTACCATCCCAGTTCCCACTAGGGGTGCGTCTACACTCCACCCTTACCTTGAAATAGCTTATTCTGAAATTTCGCGAAGCCTACACAGTGCCAAATTTCGAAATAGAGCACTATTCTGAAATGGCCCTTACTCCTCATGGAACGAGGTTTACAGGCATGTTGGACTAGCAAGACCATTATATTTTGAAATAACGGGCTTGCTCAAAAGATGCAGAATCGCTATTTCGGGATACTTCCAATATCCCAAAATAGTGCCGCAGTGTAGATGTAGCCTTGGGGAGCAATGAACCCTTTAGTACGCAGACTGAGATTCTGCCTAGCCTGTATACGAGTCATGCATTTGAAAGGTGATATGCCCAAAAATTCAAAAATTATATTTGTATCTATAATGAAACCCTCAAAAAACAAGCACCAAGAAAGGCTGCTTCACACACAGAAGAAAGACACTTACCTCTTCAACTCTGCAATAAGCAAAGCTGTGCAGGGGACACCTAGTGACATTAACGAGATGTTGTTGATAGAAGGCTTGATGAATGCAAGGCATGTAGTAACTCCAGAAAGGACACCGACTACAGCTTTAAATCTGGCCCTGAATAATTAAAGTGTACATTTTGTTTTAAATTAAAGATAAACAAGAAAAGGCAACAATAATATCTTTAAAATATTTAAAATTGTTGTAAACAAAATTTTATTTCTTTGAAAAGGTAAAAGAAATGACACACACTATGACAACAACATGATATGTACAGAATATCTACTTTGGCCTCTGACCTGGCAAAGACTTTAACTTTGCATACGTGTATGTCAGGTGCATAAGTCTTCTCAAGACTGAAGCCTGGACAGTTTCATGTTTTATATGCACATGCTGATCATAAATATTTGAAACTGAGGTCCACATTCTGATCTCTCTTATTCCATTATAAATTGTGAGCTATTCCACTGCATTCAACTGGGTTACACCACTAGCAATGTTGCCAATTCTCATTATTTTACGAGTATCATGATATTTATTATTTTCCTTAAAGCTCTATCTACTGTAATCATATTATGTGAGCATCTCAGCTTTTATCTATTATACATTTTGAGGCGTCTTTTTGTGGATTTGTTTGTGTAAAATAAAATTATACTTTGTGATTACCTACAGATATCAAATTTTGCATAAACAATCCTGCTACTTAAATTAGCTGAATGCACTAGTTTTTACACCTGAATATGCTGGACGAAAGGTTTAAATAATTAGTTTTGTTTTTCATTGGAAAAAAGTCATGATTATTATGATTAGAGTTCATAAAAAATATTTGCCAACAAAATTAAAATCAAGTCACCTATTTAACTGTCATTCTAGTGCAAAGAACATTTTTACTTTTACAAATCACAAAATAATTCAAATTAGTTATGGAAGGAGTAATGGAGTTTCTGATTTGAGAGTTTCTGATTCAAATTTACTATGTACTATGTCTACACTACCACCCTAGTTCGAACTAGGGTGGTAATGTAGGCAACCGGAGTTGCAAATGAAGCCCGGGAAATTCAAATCCCGGGCTTCATTTGCAACTCGGGTTGCCCACCTTACCACCCTAGTTCGAACTAGGGTGGTAGTGTAGACATACCCGAAGGTACTTATTCAATAAAATGAATAATGTTTGAAGTTGAAATCCTAGAAATTTAAAAGTGTTTTTATTTCCCTTTTGCAAGCACTTTAATAAAAAACTCTATCACATATATTTAATTTCTTGAACTTTCCTATAAGTGTAATCTAGGCAAAATGACTTTGCCCGATCAACAACAGGCCTTACCTGCTAGATTTTAATAAGGTTTGTTTCTAACCCTCCTAGTGCTGAGGAAAGCTTGCAAACCTAAAGCTTGAAATCTAAAGATTCAATACCTCCCAAGGAAAATACGGAGATTTTTAGCTTGAGATGATTTTTTATATTGATTCTGAAAATCAATTATCTTAGGGGGCCTGACTTGTGGGGTTGGGTTTCTTTTTCTTTCTCTTTTGAAACTTCAGGTTTTCAGGTTTCACAATGCTCCCAGTATAAATAAAAGGAAGGATCAAACCCTACATTTGCATACAGAACGATACATTCAAAATGTAAATTCACCTTAAACTCTATTTAAATTTTGAATTTGACAGGCTGTATCAGTGGTGGGTAAGCTGAAGCCCATAGACCCCATCTGCCCCCGCACGCACGTACCTCTTATGCACTGGGGCACTGGAGCCCCACACTTCCTATTCTTCTCCATCCCAATACTTTTGGAGCACCATGAATTGCCTGATTCTCGCTCTGTCCTTGCTCTGCCCCCTCCCTCCCAGAGCTTGAACTCTGCAAACAGACATTCCAACTGGGGGAGGAATGGGGAGGAGCGGGAATCAAGTGATTCATGGTGCTTTGAAAGTGTTCAGAGGGAGGGGAAGGAGCAGGAAGTGCAGAGCTCTGGTGACCCAATGTGCGGGAGGAAGTGGAGCACACAGGAGGTCCCGGGCCCACAGATATAACTCCAGTGGGCCTCGGCGTTCTATGGCCCACTGAGATGAAGGAAGGCCAGTCATGTGACTCTTGCTTGCTCATCGCTGAGCTACATTCTTTAAACATCATGTTTCTGGGGTGCAATCTATGGAAGGGAAAACATGTCCTAATGGCAACATTCCTGGGGGACTTTTGGAGGAAGCTCTGAAACAGAGGTGAAGAGCTGATTACGATTGGTGCACGTCTACACTTGCACCCTCTTTCGAGAGAGGGATGCAAATGAAGACATTCGAAATTGCAAATGAAGCTGGTATTTAAATATCCTGCATTTTGCTTTAAATATCCCGTGCTTCATTTGCATATTTGTGTTATGGCGCTATTTCAAAATAGCACTATTTTTAAATAAAAGATACTGTTAAGACACGGTTATTTCGAGAGAAAACCCTTCTCTCGAAATAACTGGTAAACCTCATTGTATGAGGAATAAGGGTTATTTTGAGAGAAGGGTTTTCTCTCGAAATAACCGCAACTTAAAAGCATCTGTTATTTCGGAATAGCGCTATTTCGAAATAGCGACATAACGTGAATATGCAAATGAAACACGGGCTATTTAAATCCCAGCTTCATTTGCAATTTTGAATGTCTTCATTTCATCCCTCTCTCGAAAGAGGGTGCAAGTGTAGACATACCCTCACATACCATATCAATTAACATCTTAGGACTATCCAAAATAAACAGAGTCCACCTTGACAGTCTGCAATGCTAAGTGTATGAAGTACTTAATGCAGTTAGATCATACTGGATATCAAATTCAATACAGGCAGTCCCCGGGTTACGTACAAGATAGGGACTGTAGGTTTGTTCTTAAGTTGAATTTGTACGTAAGTCGGAACTGGTACATATTGTACCCCAGGTGTCCCCGATTCAGCCACTGCTGAAACTGACCAGAGGCTGACTACAGGAAGCCCGATGCAGAGCTGCTTTGCCCCGTGCTTCCTGGAATCAGCCACTGATCAGTTTCAGCAGCAGCTGACTTGGAGACACCTGGGGTAGAGCAGCTGGGGTGCTGCCAGGTTGGTCCCCGCAGCGCCGAGGTGCGGCACTGCGGGGACCAACCCGGCAGCGCCCCAGCTGCTCTGTCCCAGGCGTCCAGATTCAGCCGCTGTTGAAACTGACCAGTAGCGGCTGAATCGGACACGCCTGGGGCAGAGCAGCTGGAGCGCTGCTGGGTTGGTCTGGTAGCGCCGACCCTTGGCGCGGCGGGACCAACCCAGCAGCACCCCAGCTGCTCTACCCCAGGCGTCGGCGAGAAAAGCCTGGTCTGCTGGGGGGGCGCACTAGCTGTGCCCCCCCCCCCCAGCAGACCAGGGAGACGCGGAATGGCTTTTCTCGCCACGGAGGATGCGGGTGGCGGGACCGCGGCGAGTCTCGGCGGTCCCGCCGCCCGCGTCCTCCGCGGCGAGAAAAGCCGCTCCGCATCTCCCTGGTCTGTTGGGGGGGGGGGGCGCTAGCTCTGTGTCTCCCTGGTCTGCTGGGGGGAAGCGCCCCCCGCACTGCCGGAGGTGGCGACAGCGGGGGAGGCACCCCGCACTAGCTGCGCCCCCCCTCCCGTTCGTAACTAGGGGTTCGACTTACGTCGGATTGACATAACCTGGGAACTTACTGTACAGGCTGGACCTTCCAAAATTGAGTCTCTCTGATCTAGCAACATCCATGGCCTGGCAGGACCACGCATGTTCCTGGATCAGGGAGTCTCGGTTGGGAGCCCAGGGGCATGAGGGCCAGCTGCTGGGAGCCCAGTGTGGCTGGCAGCAGCAGGGCTGGGGCTAGAACCCCGCCAGCAGAGTCAGGGATGAGGTAGCCCAGGCTGCTGGGGCCGTGGCAGCATAGCAGCCCGGCAAGAGAGCTGGGTCATGGCAGCACAGAGGGGGGCTGGCTGGGGCTGGCAGCGGCAGTGGGCTGAGGGGTCAGAAGAAGGGGACCTCCCGTGGTGCAGCAAATTCCCTAGTTCAGGACTGGTCAGGTCCCAAGCGTGTCAGACCAGAAAGGTCCAAACTGAACTAACATTAAATTGGGGAGGGGACAGGAAGGGCACTGAATACACGACAGTGAGGCGCATGGAATAGATCAGTGTTGCTCAACCTGTTTTTATAAAGTACCCCCTTTAAAAAAAAAAATTATAAGTACCCCCAGTACCTACAGGTTTCAGACACACAATTTTTTTCTATCATTGCAACACATTTGTTTAAATAACTTAATCGTAGCCTGGTGGGTGATGAAATTTTTGGGTGTGAAAAGTACAAAAATAATAAAGCGCTGTAAAACTTAAAACAAAAATTCAGTTTTCTCCAACTTTCAGTTGTGTCGATGTACCTCCCAGACTTCTCTCGAGTACCCGTAAGGGTATTCGTACCACTGGTTGAGAAACACTGGAATAGATCATATTATAACAGTTAGACAAAACAGCTTCATTTGAAGGCAACCGACCATTATTTGTCTGATTTTCAAAACTCTTCCAGGCCCATCTTAACTTCTGCAAAAAGAAATCAACCCCTCCTTGTAACTTTAGATCCCAGGTTATTTTTTTTTCTCAGAAGTTTAGAAAACAATCATAACAGAAATTTTAAAGTCACAGAATCTGATTCTTGTACTCATTGTAGCTCTGTCATCTCCTCAGATCTAACTATGGGCAGCTTTACTGTGGCCTTCAACAGATTCAGGATTTCACCTCAAAAGTTTCTTGTTCCTATTTTTTTTAAATAAACAAGCACTGAGAATCCCAAGTTTAACAAGGAAGCTGTCTAACCCTCTTACTGTCAGTTTATGCACAGAAGAGTTGCTGGATATAACGTTAAGTTATGTAAAGCAATGACGAAAGGATTTTTGAGCTAATACTTATGTAATAATATATTTTTGAACCTATAGTTGAATCAGATGTCAAAATGCTGCCAACCACATCATGAAATGCTGCGACAAAACTTCTGTTTCGTTTTTGCTTTTCAAATGAAAGAGTAGGCATGCTCTGTAACTAAGCATACTGTGTTGCAATATGCAGAAGTAAACAAGATTCACACAACTGGAACAAAGTCATGTGATGGCACATGGTAATTCAAGATGCACTTTTTGTAATGAAAGCAATCTGAGGAGTGTTCCGAGGGACATTCAAATCTAAAATGTTTTTAAAAATAAGATGATCCTCGAATAAGATTTGTGACAAAAACAAAACAGATGATCTTAAGAAGGCAGGAAGCAACAGAATACAGTAGTACTAGCTAGAGATATAAAAGTTTAACTGGGTAACCAATAAGCTGACACTTATCAGTGATCTCCACTGGTTAAGCTTTTCATCTGCCAGCAGCCCCACAGGGCCGGAAGCCAGGGCAGACCGGGGAGCAGTTAACCATACAACAATAGAATTTGTATTGGTTACATGGTTAATATTTCTTTTAAATGTTTTATATCCTTAGTATTAGCCGTGAGTGAGTATAGAGGCAAACAGCAGCAAGAGAATAGGATGAGAAAGGACAGTGGCAAGAGTGACTAAAATTATGTAGTTATTCAATATAATTAGATGCTGGTCTAGAGGCCAGTGCAATGAGCTTAAAGACATAATCAAGGAATCATGCTGAGCTCTTTAAGATATATTTTACCTGAATTAATATCTTTTATTAGATTATCATGTGTTGGTGAGAGAAACAAGCTTTCTAGCTTACACAAAGCGCTTGCTGAGTTCTGGGAAAAGGTATTCAAAGTATCACAGTCAAATACAAATGCTTTGTCTGCACTCAAAAGTTTAAAAGCGCAGCCAGTGCAGAGCTCTGAGCAGAAAGATCTCCCACCGCTCTATGTAAACCAGGCATGTCCAAAGTCCGGCCCGCGGGCCAATTGCGGCCCGTGTTCCAGTTTAATACGGCCCCCCAGGTAATTTGGCAATATCTATCTTTTATGGCCCCCAACGAATCCATATGTATCGAGATGAATACACTGTAGAATCTCAGTTAATGTCAGTTGGTCTAAATCAGTTATAAATATATTTGGACACAACATGTATACTTGGTGTTATGTTCCTGTTCATATTTTTTGAACTTAAAAGTTGACAGACAGCCTTTATTACCAATAATATGTAATGTACTTTACAATGTTCCTGACATATATTTCAGCTTCCTGGATTTCTTTTTAATCTGGCCTTCAGATATGAAAGGCAGAGTGATTTAACACCTGTTTAGATTTGTCATCCATGTGACGAAATGAAAAGTATGCCGTTTGCAATAAACTTTGCATAAAATAGTTCATTTGCATTTAATTTTAATGGTTCAAAGAATGTCAGGCAAAATGGTTGGCCCTCACGCATGTTCACTTCATCAAATCTGGCCCTCTTTGAAAAAAGTTTGGACACCCCTGATGTAAACCATCTGCAGGAGGGGAGCAGCTAGCAGTGCTGGGAGCCTAGTTCAAAGTGGCACTTCACAGCACTGTAGCTTGCTGCACTGCGGAGGGTGGGTTTTTTTCACACTCCTCAGCCAGAAAGTTACAGCACTGAAGTGCCAGATTTAGTCAAAGTGAAACAGATTGTTTAGGATAAATAGTTTTTCAAGAGATTATTCATGGTGAAGTGTCCCATTAAAACTAGGGATGTGAATGGGTAATGGTTAACCATTACCAGGAGCAGCCCCCCATGGGTGGTAGGGATGTTAAATTTCAATTAATTAACTAATCAAATCGACTATTCGATTAGTTGATAAGGACTCCCCGCTAGCCCCAGGCTCCTTGCGGTGCTTCTCCCTAGTGGAGACTCTTGTACATTTCAAAGTTGGAATGCCACTGCTGCGCCCCTGTCCCCTCCCATGGAGATGGAGCTGGAGCTGGGGGGAACCAGATTTTAAGCCGGCTTCCCCCAACCCCCAGTACTCCTCCTCTTCCCCCTCCTTGCTGCCTCTTTGTGATAGAAGCAGCAAGGGGGGGAAGTGACTAATCGACCAATCGCTTACATCCCTAGTGGATGGAGGGCCACTCCCGTCCCATGGGGCTGCTGTCTCCCAGCCTGCCCTCCCCCACCCTCTCCCGCTGCCATTTCTGGCACCGCACAAGGCTGCTGACTCAGCCCAGCACAGGGTCGGAAGCAGCCAGGGTGGAGCAGGGAGCCACTCTAGCTTGTCTGGGACAGCTAGAACGCTGACCTCCCCCCGCCCACTCTCACTTATAGAACGCTGACCTCCCCCCGCCCACTCTCACTTAATCAGTTAACCAGTTAAACTTAATGTTTAACCCAGTGGTCTCCAACCTTTTTATACCCAAGATCACTTTTTAAATGTCAGATCAAGCCAAGATCTACCCCCATCCTTCCCCCAAGACCCCACCCCTTCCTTGAAGCCCCTCCCTCTCTATTCTCCTCCTCTCCATCACTTGCTATCCCCAGCCCTTACACATTCTACATTGCTGCTTTTTTTTTTATTCTTCTGTAGAAAGAGGTTTTTCCAACATTTGTTGGCCTGGCTTCATTTTTAAATAAAATACTATTCGAACACAAAAAGTTGTTGGGGCAGGGGACAGGGGACAGGGTGCCAGTGGGGGCAGGGGACAGGATGCTGGTGTGGGGCCAGGGTGCCAGTGGGGGACAGGGGAGAGGACACAGAGTGACAGGGGCAGGGTTTTGCAGCAGGGGACAAGGTGTTGATGGGGGCAGGGTGTCCCCCACACCCACCTCCTGCCAGAACTCCTCCGGGGACAACTCCCCCTCCCCCTTACAGAGGAAGGAAAGCCCTGGCATGCGCCTCTTCCAGGGATGACTTCTCCCTCCTCCCGCAGAGGAGGGAAAGCCCCGGCACATGCCTCCTCCGGGGACGCCTCCCCACCACAGAGGAGGGAAAATCCCGGTGTGCACCTCCTCTGGGGACTCCCCCTGCAAGTTCCCGGCACACCACAGACCTGGGGGAGGGGAGGAGCCAGCGCACTTCCGGAACCTCCGGAAGCAGTGGCGGATATAGGGCAGGGCGAGCGGGGCGGCCGCCCCGCGCACCCGCACTTCAAGAAGCCCCGTACATGTGTGTGGCGCCACTGCGCATGCGCCGTGTCAAAGGGGGGGCCCCGCGAAATTGTGCTGCCCTGGACCCCGCAAAATTCTCATCTGCCCCTGCCGGGAAGTGGCGTGAAGCTGCCACACTTCCATCCACCCCGCAGGAAGCCGGTGCTACTGCCATTGTCGCTGGAGGTAGCCAATGGGGCTTCTTGGGGATGGGGGAAAATTGGAGGGGGGGGCCCTGAACGTCTCGCGATCAACTGGTCAAGCCCTCATAATCGACCAGTCAATTGCAATTGGTGACCACGGGTTTAACCGGCTAACTAATTAAAAAGGATCTGACATCCCTAATTAGCACCTCCTTAGGCACAGAGGGAAAAGGAAAAAAATGGGGATGTGTGACATAGCGGACTACAATCAATAAACATCTTTACCACCCTTGCCTGGAGCACTGAGTGTGTCAAAATGCCTTTCTGATGCAGCTCTTACCCAAGCCACTCACAACAGCCTTCTAGCATGGAAGACATACCCCAAGCATTTGGGTATAATTGCAGCCTGCCAGCCAAACTCTGGCTCTCACCAGATTTCCCACCAGAAATGTATGTTCAGTACTGCCCAGTCCCCTCTGGACAATAGAGGTTATATTAGGTCTACTATTTCTTCAGAAGGATAATGTACACACAACTCATTGCTCCCAAATAGAGTTTTCCAGATACAGGCAGTCCCTGGGTTACGTACAAGATAGGGACTGTAGGTTTGTTCTTAAGTTGAATCTGTATGTAAGTCGGAACTGGCGTCCAGATTCAGCCGCTGCTGAAACTGACCGCCAGTTCTGACTTACATACAGAATCAACTTAAGAACCCCAAGCGTCCCCAAGTCAGCTGCTGCTGAAACTGATCAGCAGCTGATTCCAGGAAGCCTGGGGCAGAGCAACTGTGCCTCAGGCTTCCTGTAGTCAGCGCTGGTCAGTTTCAGCAGAAGCTGACTTGGAGACGCCTGGGGCAGAGCAGCTGGGGTGCTGCTGGGTTGCTCCAGTAGCACCGCTCCTCGGCACTACTGGAGCAACCCAGCAGCACCCCATCTGCTCTGCCCCAGGTGTCCTGATTCAGCAGCTGCTGAAACTGACCAGCAGCGGCTGAATCAGGACCAGAGCAGCTGGGGTGCTGCTGGGTTGCACCACTAGCGCCCAGAGCGGTGCTGCGGGACCAACCGGCAGCACCCCAGCTGCTCTGCCACAGGCGTCTGGAGAAAAGCCTAGTCTGCTGGGGGGGGGGGGGGGGGCGTACTAGCTGCGCCCCCCCCCCACCCCAGCAGACCAGGAAGACTCGGGCGGCGGACCGAGATGCACCGCGGTCCTGCCGCCTGGGTCCTCCGCGGCTTTGCTCCCCGTCTCCCTGGTCTGCTGGAGACCAGCAGACCAGGGAGATGGGGAGCGCCTCTGAGGACGCCGGCAGCGGAGCAGCCCAGGCGCGCCTGGGGTGCCCCGCTGCCCGAGCCCCCCCCCCCCCCGCGGCTTTGCAAAGCGCGGGGAAGCCGGCGGCGGGGCAGTCCAGGCGCGCCTGGGGTGCCTCGCTGCCCGAGTCCCCCCCCCCCCCCACGGCTTTGCAAAGCGCGGGGAAGCCGGCAGCGGGGCAGTCCAGGCGCGCCTGGGGTGCCTCGCTGCCTGAGCCCCCCCGCGGCTTTGCAAAGCGCGGGGAAGCCGGTGGTGGGGCAGTCCAGGTGCGCCTGGGGTGCCTCACTGCCCGAGCCCCCCCGCGGCTTTGCAAAGCCGCGGGGGCTCGGGCAGCGAGGCACCCCAGGCGCGCCTGGACTGCCCCGCCGCCGGCTTCCCCGCGCTTTGCAAAGCCGCGCGGGTGGGGGGGGGGGCTCGGGCAGCGGGGCTGCCCCGCTGCCCGAGCCCCTCCGCGGCTTTGCTCTGCGTCTTCCTGGTCTGCAGACCAGGGAGACGCAGAGCAAAGCCCCAGAGTACACGGGCGGCAGGACCGCGAGGTCCCGCAGTCCGTGTACTCTGGGGCAGCCCTGTTCGTAACTGCGGATCCGACATAAGTCGGATCCGCGTAAGTTGGGGACTGCCTGTACTTCATTTTAAACACACTCGTTTAGATAAAACAACCCCAAATTTATCAATTACAAATATAGATTTTAAGTGAGTACAAGTAATGAGGCATAAAAAGCCAGACATAGTTACAATAAAAAAAAAGATAAAAGACTATGATGCCTAACTTTGAATTTAAGAGTTTAAAGTTTTCTCACCACATGCTTTCATCAGTCCTACTGACTAGGGATGTAATAGTGTGGTCGATTAACCAATAAGCAAAAGCTTATAGGTTAATGCTATAGACTACATGCATTTTCCTCCCTTCCCCCCCCCCGCCCCAGTAAATTTTTTAGCAGGTTGGGCCAGCAACCTGGTTCAGTCCTGGCTTGCGACAGATCTGGGACCTTCCCCTGCTGCGGCTCTGCATTTAAAGTATATTAGGAGCTAGGTTGGCAGGCAGCCCGGCTCAGTTCCCCTCACAGACCAGCTCCCACCTGGCACCCCCCACTGCTGCCTCTGATACAGGTACCCAGTACCCGCCCCTGGGTACTATAGAATAGTTGACTGACCGATAAGAATTCATGCGGTTACCTGATTATTCAATTAACTGATATTTAACATCTCTACTACTGACAAAGTCTCTTGGGTCAGGACCCCTACCCAACCCAGTGGCTGCTTCTTTTGTCCCTTCACATGCAATGAATCGATGGGAGGTGCTCCTTTGGGATATTTTTCCAAATATCTTTTTCTTTTTCTTTTTATAGTCCTGTCTCTCCTTTCTGGAGATTTCCAGCCGGGAGTAAGGCAGTCTGTGTGGCAGGATGTTCTCTGCTGCTTTTTTCCTCACCCCATGGGAGCTTTCTTTGTTTACTATTTAAACACTAATTAAGTAGAGCACAGATTCTTTTATGTAGAGCAGACCAGTTTGACAGCATGTGTTAACAACACCATACAGTGGAATCTTATAACTTCACATTGCAACACATTTTACCAGGACAACAACAACAAGCAAACTGTGAGATATCATTTAAAAACTCATAAGACATACTTTGTACTAGGGGGCTAGACTGGCATGATTTTCCGCAAATGCTTTTAACGGAAAAGTTTTCCATTAAAAGCATTTGCGGAAAAGAGCGTCTAGATTGGCACAGACGCTTTTCCGCAAAAGAACTTTTTGCAGAAAAGCGTCTGTGCCAATCTAGACGCGGTTTTGCGCAAGAAAGCCCCGATCGGCATTTTCATGATCGGGGCTTTTTTGTGCAAAACAAATCTGAGCTGTCTACACTGGCCCTTTTGCGCAAAAGCTTTGCGCAAAAGGACTTTTGCCCGAACAGGAGCAGCATAGTATTCCCGCAAGAAGCACTGATTTCTTACATGAGATCATCAGTGTTCTTGCGGAAATTCAAGCGGCCAGTGTAGACAGCTGGCAAGATTTTCCACAAAAGCAGCTGCTTTTGCGCAAAAACTTGCCAGTTTAGACACAGCCGGGATGTTTACTATTGTGTTTTTGTGTAAATATGTAACCCCTTAAAATTTGTAGTGGTTACACGTTTACATGGGGTGGGAGGGCAGGCAGGAGCCAGTGCTCTCGGGAAGCCAGCTTTTAAGCCAGCTCCCTGCGATCACCAGCTCTCACGTGACCCTCCCCCTTGCCCCGAGAAAGAGGCAGCAGCACGAGGGACATGTGGCTTCCCCTCGTGCTGCTGCCTCTTTATAGACTGTGGTAATAAGCCATAAATCCAGAGCCTCCAGTCAATGCATATCTCCACTGCTGTCAACCTATAACACATCTTTCAAGAGCTATAGGTCCTACACTAGCTATCACATGCTGTGCCCCTCATCCAGTTCACTAAATGTCCAGGAAGAACTATGTGAATGAAAGAATCTTTATTTAAATGAGCTCACACAGAAATATTATAAAAGACAAAACAAAAAAAGCAGTCATCTAGCACATTAAAGACTAACAAGATAGTTCATTAGGTGATAAACTAATAAACTATCTTGTTAGTCTTTAAAGTGCTACATGACTGGGTTTGTTTGTTTTACCAAGATCAGACTAACACAGCTACCTCTCTGTGACTATAAAAGACAAAAACACTCTACCCCCTGTTGATGGTCACTTTTCACCAACCAGTAATTCTATATAGGACCTCCCAGTACCCATCCTCAAAGGAAACCTGCATGACACCTTCAAAAGACAAGACTGCAAGCTTAAAGTCATAACTTTGCTAGATACTAAAAATCATGAACTGAATAGGGATGCTGGATTTATGGCCTATTTCAACAATCTATAATCCATTTAACCCCTCTACTGATACACCCTTTCCCACCTCCTCTGCATAACATTAGAGATGTTATTCATCTTGAATAGTTCCTTGACATATGCATTAAACAATTTATTCCATTTTATATTTTGCTATGACAGTCCAAGTGTCTTTCCCAGGCCTAAAGAACTCTAAAGCTGGAGAGCTTGTCTCTCCCCTAACAACAGAAGTTGATCCAATAAAACTCATTAACGCACTCACCTTGTCTCTGTGATAGCTACAACGACACTACATACACACATATTACCTGTCATTTCGAAAAACCTTTGGTAGATATCTTCTGGGGAACCACATGGCCAGAGCACACATCAGGACCCAAAGAATAGCCAGCTCATCTAGCATCTGACCCAGGAAACTGAGTGTCGCATGGAAATAGACAGATCCAATTCCTGGATGAATCAATGAGAGAGCCAGTATGAATAGTTTCAGTAGTGTATGGTAATAAAATGTGCTGCTTCACAATTGGGGATGTTAAAAAGTGGTTAAGTAGGTAACCGTGTAACTGCTGAAAATCGTAGCATCTATAAAGCTTATACTGCAAAGCACTTTTAAGCCGGCCCCCAGCACGCATGGGCTCCTGGGGAGCTGTCTGTTGCCCTGTGCTGCGGGCTCTGCAATATGAAGCTTATACTGCAGAGCCCACAGCGGAGCCGGCTCCCCAGGAGAGGGGCCAGCAGCCAATGCCTGCCAGGAAGTGCTTTTAAGCTGTCTCCCAGTGTGTATCGGATCCCACCCTGGGCTGCCAGCAAGGGGTGGCAGCTGACTCCTTGGGAGCCAGTGTGTGGTGCCAGGTGCTGACTTAAGCTGGCTCCCATTGTGTACCGCTCCCAGCCCCACTCCTGGCCCCGATCCCAAGGAGTGAGGCCAAGAGCTGGAGAGTGACTGTTACTGTGACCGATATACTCATGCTTACTGGTTCAGTGTATAAAGCAGAGGTGGGTAAGAGGGGGTTAATGGGCTGGATCCGGCCCGCAGCTACCTCGCCGGCTACCCTGCTACACAACAGCTGCAGCCACTTTAAACAGCAGACTGCTAATTGCTACGCAGCCTGGGCAGGGAGGAAAAAGCTTTGTATGCTGTCCCTACCCCCTAGCAAAATCCTTCAGCTCCCATTGGCCAGTTTCCTGCCATTAGGAGCTGAGAAATTTTGCTAAAGGCTGGGGCAGTGAATGAAGCCTCCTCACCCTCCCTCCCCAATCCTCTTTGTGCTGGAGCAGAACCATAATGAGCAGCTGCTGCCCAGAACACAAGCAAGGAGGCTCAGGTTCCTGCAGAGCTGCTGGCTGGGAGATGCCTAGATAAGCACCTCCCAACCAGAGCCTGTCTCTGGCACCCCAACCCCTCTTTTCCCCCATCCACCTGCCCCAGGCCACCACTCAAACCCTCTGTATCCCCTCTCCCCACCTCCTCCAGGTCAAAACTCCCTCCCAGACCCTGCCAGAATCCTTTCCGGCATACATACCCCTCCCTGACCCTGCAACCCCATTCCTCTACCCCACATTACCACCAAAACCCTCTGCACCCTTTCCCCAGGTCACAACTCCTTCCCAGACCCTGCATCCCTGCTACACCCCTGCTCCAGGCCAGAATCGTCTCCTGGACCCTTCACCCCTGCCCCAGATCATAAGCCCCTCTTTCACCCAAACTTCCTCTCAGACCCCACACTCCCTTCTGCACCTCAGTCCTCTATCCCAAGCTCCCTTCTGCACCCCAGCTGCAGTCCAAGAACCCACGCCCCCTCCACAAAAGTGTGGTCCTTGGCTACTTACCATAATCTTGGAGTGCCCCTCCATTAAAAATTATTGCCCACCCCTGGTTTAAATGGCTATAATATTACATCCCTATTAACAATGGGCCTTCTAGTACATTCTTTGTCAGTCTGGAAATGGGAGAAAAACTTAAAAACAGCACAACAGAAAATCCATGTGTGAAAGGGACAAATATCATCTCCAAATAGCAAGATGGAGCTTAGGTAAATGAAACAGCACATCAGGGTATCACTATTAATTGAAATGGACACAGTATTATTAAAAAAAAAACCACCTCCACCATGAAAATGTCCAGTGTTTCTTCTAAAAACATAGAGATTTACCCTCCCAGACAGTGAGAAAGTCGGACAAGGGTAGAAGCAGGTGGTGGCTACACCTTCACATGATTTCTAGGTGGAAAATCCCATGCTCTTCTACAGAGCCATGCCACCTGCATGATAATTCTGCACCCCATCTATGTAGTATTTCAAAATCTTCCATTGTTGCTGACAATGGAAATATTAAATGATTTTCTGTACATAAAACGGGTAAATATGCACTTCTATGGAGAAAATGATCAGCATGTTACAGTCCAAAGGATCCTGAACTCTTCCTGAATGATGCTAAATGTCCTCCGCTCTTGTCGCAGTACATTTTCTTTTGTGAAAGTGCATGTGCTTCTGTAACAAGTTCAAGAAAACTGCTCACTAGTCTAGATGTCAGGGGTTGCGTTATATTTCAGCAACATGATATGTGGGCATGAAAATAACCTAATTTCCTCCCTTACAGTTCGTGCATGACCCGACACACACAAACATTAATCAACTTACCAACAACAACTAGCAGAGTCCATATTAAGTATATTCCACTGTTGAAACAGGTTGCATATTGACGAAATAAGCACATACATATGGGCGGTAAAACAAAAAACAAGATGTTGCTTATCTAGAAAAAAAATAAAATGTATCAAATAAAGGGGGAAAACAAAACACACCTTTAAAGTTTGTATGCTGTTTAAAACCATCTAGAAAATCACATTTGTTGCATGGTCAGATGCAACAAAAGCTCATATGTCCTTCTTTTTTTTCAAAGTTGACCCAGGTTCTGCAGTAGAGGTCTTTACTTTGAGAAATGTTTAATTTAATTCCATCAGGATTGGGAACAATGTATAATGTAGATGATCCCTTCCTTAATATACCTTATAAATCAATCCCAGGAGCAACATCTCTGGGATTACACACACACATTATCAAATATTCACAGCATTGCAATTCAAAAAGTATATAATGACTAGAGGTTAATAACAAGGATCTTAGCTGGTAGCATCTTCTTTTTAAATGAGTGAGGGAGCCTTGCATGAAAATTTGTGAAACTGCCTGGGTACAGATCATGTGGTTCTTCCTTAGAGGAAGAGGGGAAGCACCTGGGCTGGGTAACACTGTTGCATCTCTTAGGGCCCTATATGACTTGTCAGGGTAGACCCCTGATGAGCCGCCAGACATCTGCTTACCTTCCGTTCGCAGGTACGGACACTTGCAGCTCCCATTGGTTGTGGTATACCATTCCCATCCAATGGGAACCGAGGGAAGTGGTGGCCAGCAAGTCCCTTGTCGCCTGTGCACTTCCCACAGCTCCCATTGGCTGGGAGCTGTGAACCACAACCAATGGGAGCTGCAAGTAGCCAAACCTGTGGATGCAAAGTAAGCAACCTGTCTGGAGGACTGCCAGTGACTTATTCTGAGCTCCATCCAATCTACATAACCAGATTTTAAAATTAATTTACGAGTGTCTACCTGATTTGCATCAGTCTACCTAAATTTTAAAAATATCTTTAGGTAACTTGTAAATTTTGTGTTCAGACAAAGCCTTTGTCCTATGACTACAGGACTATACTGTTAAATCTTTGCTGAGGGCTTGTCTCCACTTACTGGGAGATCGACCCTCTGGAGATCGATTTCCTGGGGTTTGATTTAGGGGGTCTAGTAAGGACCCTCTAAATCAATTGCTGATGGCAGCCCCATCAACCTCAATATTCCACCAGGGCACAAGGAGCAAGGGAACTTAATGGGAAAGTTTCTCCCATCAACCTCTCACAATGGGGTGCTGCGGAAATTCATTCTCAGGTATGTCAACTCCAGCTACATTATTCAAGTAGCTGGAGTTGTATATCTTAGGTTGACTTTCTCCCATAATGTAGACCTAGCCTGAGAGGTAAATAATATCTAGCCTTTTCAGATGCGGATTCTGCTATAGTATTTTGAGGGCCTGATCCAAGCCTATTCAAAACAGGCATGTAAAATCCCATTTAATCAGTTAACCACTTAAATGTTAGGTTTAACCAGTTAACCGATTAAGTGGGATCCCAGGCAAGGGACCACTCCAGTACAGCTGGAGCAGTACCCAGCCTGCAGGACTCCTGGCTCTCCGCCCTACAGTGGCCCTGCCCTGCTCTCCACGTGGGGCTACTCTCGGGGTCCCACCCCTTGTCCCCCCTCCTCACACAGGGCTGCTCCCAGGTTCCTGCCCCTGATCCCCACTTGTGGGGTTGTTCCCAGGCACCAGTTAACCAATTACTCAGTAAGTGTCACCTGGTAAGGCTGATGCTTACCGGTTAACTGTTCACCAGATAAACTCATGATAGCGGTACTAAGGAAAACTCAGCACCAGCAATGCAGGCTCAACTGTGGGGTTTGCTGTTTTCCCCCCTCTAAAATGTGGAGTCAGCAAGAAAAAAAGACACAGGCTAATCACATAGTCCGCCTCACTAATTCGCTCAGCAGAGGGTTCAGTGTTTAAATGTACTTCTGTAAGGCTTTGTCCAGACAGCAGCGCTATTTTGGGATAGTGGAAGTATCCCAAAATAGCTATTCCGCATCTTTAAAAGTGCCCATTATTTCAAAACAGATTTCAAAATAACGGACGCACTATTCTGGCATCCCTGTAACCCTTGTTCCAACATGGTTAAGGAACGTTCTGGCATAGCGCTTAATTTTGAAATTAGATCAAAAGAAGATACAGGCGATTTGAGTTATGCAAATTGTGTATCTTATTTCGACCTACGGGTGTAGTGCTACATTCATTTGATAACCAGAGGGGAGAAGGGGGACAGAAAAAAGAAGAGACAAAGAGGAAGAGCTAGGCAATTTTTAGAAGGATGGGCTTGAGAAACCCCAAAAGACAGTAAAGTGGGAGGAAAAGAGTCAGGGAAACTCAGGGGACCATCCTGCCAGGCCTTCATGCATGACTGCCCATTAAAATTGAAAGACGCCCTCCACAGAAATTGCAGGATCCCACTTTCCAGACAAAACTCTGAAGCTCTACAATGCTCCTTTATCCCACAGTGAATGCAATTATACTAGTATAAAGTTATTCCCAGACAGGAAGAGGATAAAAAAATAAACTGCATCAGTGGAAGGCAGCTTTACACTGGTTTAATTGTATTCAAACAAGGGATTGTAACAGTGTAACTACTTCAGTAAAAAAACATTAAAAATAAAATAAAGAAATCGCATCCCTAACTTAAATAGTTGAATTAATCCAAAAGCCTGGATGCCAATAGAGATGAACTTGAACCTAGTCAGTATGGCTGTGTCTAAACTGGCATGATTTTCCGCAAATGCTTTTAACAGAAAAGTTTTCCGTTAAAAGCATTTGAGGAAAAGAGCGTCTAGATTGACACGGACGCTTTTCCGCAAAAGCACTTTTGCCAATCTAGACGCGGTTTTGCGCAAGAAAGCCCCAATCGCCATTTTCGCAATCGGGGCTTTTTTGCGCAAAACAATACCGCATTGTCTACACTGGCCCTCTTGCGCAAAAGCATTTGCGCAAGAGGGCTTTTGCCCGAACGGGAGCAGCATAGCATTTCCGCAAGAAGCACTGATTTCAGACAGTAGAAAGTCAGTGATCTTGCGGAAATTCAAGTGGCCAGTGTAGACAACTGGCAAGTTTTTCCGGAAAAGCAGTTGCTTTTGCGGAAAAACTTGCCAGTCTAGACGCAGCCTATGAGTGCATCTATACAGCATAATTATTTTGAAACAACTAGCATTATTTCAAAATAACTCAGTCCACATCTACACAGCAGGCAGTTATTTTGAAATAATGTCAAAATCCTGTCAAGCTGGAGGACTTCTTATTCTGACCTCTGTAACTCTCATTGTATGAGAAATAAGGGAAGTCAGAGGAAGAGTGCTCTATTTCAAAATAAGTGCTGTATAGACGCTCCCAATTTTGAAATAAGCTATGCAATTGACATAGCTCAATTTGTGTAGCTTATTTCGAGTTAAGCCCTGATGTGTAGACACATCCTATAAATCCAACAATTTACTACATTAAACATTTTTTAATAGAGATAAACCCACATACCAGCCCTAAAATTTGATTCACAAGAAACCGCGATTACAGAGCTGAACATTTATTCAGCTCAATGGGTGGTTGAGAAAGGAGCAGGGGGGCATTTTTTCTCAACAGCAGCAATATTTAGTTATTCCATGTACAACATTGTGTTCACTTTACTCCAGTGCAAAGGCTACTAGTCCAGGCATATTGTTTCCAAAAGAAAGTCCTTCTCCAAGGCCTCACCCTGCTCACTCCATCCCCAATCTTCATTCACTTTCACCAGACTACGGTAGGGCTGGGGTGCAGGCTCGGGTCTTGGGCTAAAGGGTTCAGAGTGTGGGAGGGACTCTGGACTTAGCCCAGGGAGGGGGATTAGGGTCCAGGAGGGGGTTCAGGGTGCAAGCTCTAGGAAGGAGTTTGGGTGCGGGGGGAGGAGGGGAACTCATGTCTGGGGCAGGAGGTTAGGTGCAGGAAGGAGTTCAGGACTGGGACAGGGATTCAGGATGCAGATGGCTTCCGGGTGGTGGAGCAGTGGGGTTAAGGCAGGTTTACTCCTGCTCTGGCCCTGCACCATTCCTGAAATCAGCTGGCATGTACAGCAATAGCTCCATGGCATCATGTGCTGCCCCTCATCCACAGGCACTCACCCCACAGTTTCTACTGACCATAGCTTCCTGTTAGTGATCAATGGGAGCTGCAGGAGTGGTGTCTGCAGGCAAGGAGATCCCCTGCTCTGCCTTTCTCAGGCATTTCCAGGAGCAGCAATTACCACAGGGATAATTACTCCATCCAGGTTAGGCATTTTAGAACTCACTACTCAAAGAATGAAATTTAAGCATGAGAGAGAAATGAAAATTATGAAATGCACAGTCCAGTCAAAACCAAAACTAACAAACTTTGCAAGCAGTAAAAGTAGTAACAACCACCTCCCACATATGTGTTGGGTCGGGAGATGAGAGTGAAGGACAGTTGGTATTTGTGAGAATGACAGAGACACACAGTGTGTGAGAGTGACAGAGATTTGCATTACCAAGCTCCCTCCATCCCCCTCTCTCTGTGTGGGGATAAGATACAGGAGTGGGGGAAGGAGGGACACCCTGACATCAGCACCCTCCTCTTCTCCCTTCCACACCCTACACAACAAGCAGGAGGCTCCCACCGGGGCAGCTCCATGGCAGAGAGCAGGAGCAGCATGACAGTGCGTAAAGGTGCAACTGAAGGGCCAGCGCCTGATAGCTTCCTGGCCAAACCAGTCAGGATCACCTGTCTGAGGCTCCAAGATCTACCAGTAGATCCTGACCTACTGGTTGGTGACCATTGTGCTAGACTATTCGTTGTTTTTTAAGTTTTATAATAACTGAAGACATGTCATTGGGAGTTGGTAGAGATAAACATCCGTTTTATATTTTGTTTAATATTTGGGTCCCATTATGATCTCATTTATGCTGGTAAAAATCCGGGGTAGCTCTAATGAAGTCAAAGTTACTCTAGTAAATCCAGCATCAATGAGACAGAAAATTGGCCTTTTGTATTTATTGTTGATTTAAAAGAAATACACAGAATTAGGATCAGAAACATTTTCAGTCAATTTCTGATCAGCCTTCTTTAAAATTCTCCAGTTCATTTTAAAATGAAAATGTTTTAAAGTTCCATTAAAATAAAACATGTTGGCCTAATATGATGGTGAAACAAAATAAAAAGTAAACAAGTGAAACCAGATCACAAAAGAAGCTTCCCTCCCCACACCTCAAATGACACTATGGGAAAACTGATTAACTTGTCATGCAAGGGGATAATAACATCACAGCCTTAATGCAATCAAATACCAACACTGTCACATGCAGCTTATTTTGGCCCTGTGTGCAAAAAGGCAAGGGAAAGCTTGAGAGACGGTTGCTATTTTCCCCAGCTAGGATAGCAGGAGATCTAAGTTCCTTTGAACTGCTTTGAAATCAAAGCTAAAAACCTAAGAAATACAAAAGCAAGAAGAGGATGGCATTTTTGCTATATGCGGATACTGTTTCTATTCAATTAGCAAACACAGAGGCCGTGTCCACACTCAGGGGTTCTTTCGAAAAAAGTACCCTTTTTTCGAAAGAACTTCCCCTGCATCCAGACTCAAGCCGCGTTCTTTCGAAATTATTTCGAAAGAACGCGGCTTTTCTTTCGATGGCGGTAAACCTCGTTTCACGAGGAAGAACGCCTTCCTTCGAAAGTTCCTCTTTCGAAGGAAGGCGTTCTTCAATGTAAAGAGGCCGTCTTCGAAAGAGAGCATCCAGACTCGCTGGGTGCTCTCTTTCGAAAAAGCGGATTTCCTCTATGGAAAGATCCGCCTGCAGTCTAGACGCGATCTTTCGAAAGAGGCTCTTTCGAAAGAAGCCTGCAGTCTAGACACAGCCAGAGTGACAAGAGGCACTATTATTTGCATCTGGGCCAAGGCTATGTATGGAGTTCCTCAGGCATATTTTACAGACATGTCCTTAGGCACTGCAAGTCACAAGAGACACAACTAAATGCCAGTGCCCTGCAGACACAGGAAGCCCCTGAGGCGTGCCTAGGGGTGGCTCCGCGCGCGCGCAGCGCTGGATACGCACCGTGTTGTAGAACTCGGCTATCGTGGGCACTATTGTGTAGTTATCTTCGCACCAGTCCACCTCGGAGCTGCCGGCTCGCAGCGGGTCCCACAAGCGGAGGGTGCTCATGACGGGGGGAAGCGGATCTGATTTGTGGCCGAGCTTCTGCTTTTGCCGCTGCTGCTGCTGCTCAGCAAGGCGCAGCCGGTCTCCGCCACCGCGCTCGCCTGTTTTCCTTTGCCGCCGCCGGATATGCAGCTCCAGAAGTAGCAGCTCTCAGCAGCCTGTTGGGCGCATCCTCCCCCCCCCCCCCCCGCGGGGTGTTTGGCTCTATGCACCCGCCTTCCAGCCGCCCAGCTCACGGCGCTTGCGCTGCGTGTTCACCCTCCCCAGCGGGCTGGGAGAAGGAGGCTGCGGCCGCGCATTCGCCGCGCGCGGACACAAGGCAGCAGCTCCTGCTCCAGCTGGAGCCGGCGCGCGGGAGAGTCGGGAAGGGCCGTGGAGGCAGCTCGCGCTGGGACCCGCTTCTGCCGCTGAGATTCCAGGCTGCCGGGTTTCTGGCAATCCCGCACCGTGGAAACGTGCAAGAGCCCTTCACGTGGATGAAGGGAACTAGAGGAGAGCACCTGTTTCCCGTGCACCATTGCACCAAGGCACCAGCTCAGCAATGAAACAGGCTGCATTAGAATCAGTAACGAACCTTGCCTAGAACAGCTCCTGGCTTGAGCACTTTGTTGTTGTTCCGGTAGCCTAAACAGCCACGGCAACCGTCTGTCTTGTATTTCATCACAGGGGAGGAGCACAGGCACTGGATCAGGCTAGCGACCTGACCTGACTCCTCTCATGCGCGCTCCAGTCCCCAAGGAGCCTTTAGAGCAGCTGCAGCATGTCTGCCTTCAGAGCAGGAGCTGTTGGATGACCCTCTGGAAGAGTAGCCCAGTGTAGAAACACAAGCCAAAAACGCAGAAATAACCCCAGTGCCTAGTATGTATTTTGGCTCTTTGTTTGTTGTTATTCATACACAAATGGGAGGGATACATGAGCCAACACAATTTTATTGTGAGCCACAGGTAGGAGGAGTGTGTATCCACTAAAGGCAGAGTGCATGGCCCAGCATCTTGGCATCAGTCCCCTCCATTCACATGGCATGAAAATGGAGATGGAGAAGGGAAAACAACATTACGTTTTTACTGCACACTTGTACATTCTTACAAACCTTATATTGCCCTTGACCTACCTGCTGGTTTTACAAAATGCTGGATGACATATTTGAAAGGGACCTCACATCCACCCTGAACAACCTTGTGGATACTTCAGGGCGCCAGGGGTTATCACAGAATGGACCAAGACAGGACGAGCAAATCTTGGATGACGGTACCGAGGAAGGGGAATCCGAGCCAGAGGATGTCTCGGCATTCAAGTTGGGGGCTATTTTCTACCCTGGAGGAAACTACCCAGTTGCAGCAGTCGGAGTTTGGGGAAGCAAAAGCCGCAGAGTGGCTTTGATTTGTGGAAGTGGGCTGAAGTGAGTTATTGTGGGTAGGAGGGTTGGGTCTGTAGTACTGAGGGATTGTTAGATGTGGAACAGGGTGTTGATGGTTTCTCTCACTTCATGGTAATAGGTCTCATAAAAATCATCAAAAGTGTCATGCAGATGCTAGGCAATCTGCTTCCACAGGTTTCTTGGCAGAGCTGCTCTGTTCAATGTCTCGTTAAGGGTAAGATTCCCATGCCACTAATGCCATAAGAGGGGGAGAGGACCATTGCTACACACAGGCAAACTGCATAAGGACCAGGACGGAAGCCGCAGTCTTGCGGAAGACCTTCCCCTGCTTCCCTTCTCATATATAGCAGCAAAATATCTTCCAAGATGAACTCAGCCTGTGGAAAATGTGTAGACCAGTGGTCCCCAACGCGGTGCCTGTGGGCACGATGGCGCCCGCTGGGCCATTTCTGTGCGCCTGCCAAGTGATTGGTGCTGGCCCCGCCCTCGGGTGCGTGGCATGTGAGCAGTGCCGGCCCCTGGGCATGCAGCGTATGGGCGTCCCTGCCCCTGGGTGCGTGGCGCATGGGCACTGCCGGCTCCTGGGCATGCAGAGCATGGGCTGTTCCAGCCCTGGGAGCATGACGTATGGGCAGCCCCACCCCTGAGCAAGGGGTACAGGAAGGGCACCGGCCCCGGGAGTGCGGTGCATGGGTGGTGCCGGCACTGGGCATGCGGCATATGGGTGGCCCCACCCCGGGCGTGTGCGCGGCCCTGTCCCCGGGTGCCCAGCATGTGAGTCGCCCCGCCCCCGGGTGCCCAGCAGCCCCAAAAGGTTGGGTACCACCGGTGTAGACATTACTGATTACAGTCCCTTCTCCCCCCCCCCCCACCCCCGCAGTGTTGGCTCTCCCGAAAATACACATGTGCAGACTACAGTAAGGCCCTGCACCCATGAATTCCCCTGCCCTAGTGGTTAACTCAGCATTTGAGGAGAGGAGCTTGTGACTTATGGACCTTTGCCCTGGGACAGCCAGTCAGTGATAAGTATGTGAACAGCACTTGTGTTTTTACTGAGTCATGTCAGGGTGTGTCTAGACTACACCTCTCTGTCCACAGAGAGATGTAGATTAGGCACGTCGAAATTGCTAATGAACCAGGGATTGAAATATTCCGTGCCTCATTAGCATAAACATGGCTGCTGCTTTTTTTTCAAACGCTTTTTTTGAAAAAAACGGCAGTCTAGACGTAGATCTGTCAAAAATAAAGCCTTTTTCGACAGATCCTGTAAACCTCATTTTTTGAGGAATACAAGATCTGTCGAAAAAGGATTTATTTTCGACAGATCCACGTCTAGACTGCCGCTTTTTTTCCGAAAAAACTCTGTTTTGAAAAAAAGTAGTGGCCATGTTTATGCTAATGAGGCGTGGGATATTTAAATCCCTGCTTCATTAGCAATTTCGATGTCCTTGATTTGCATTCCTCTCTCAACAGAGGGATGCAGTCTAGATGCAGCCTCAGTGCTGTCTAGTGTTGACAATGGTCCCTCTGTAAAATGTTCCATTTTGGCTTCATATATTTAACCTTGGGATCCCAGCCTACCTTGTTATCACTGGCTGAATGGCTGTGCAGGGCAAGGAAGCAGCCTCCAAAAAGTAAAGAGGACAAGATGCAAAATGTTGTGCTTCAGGCTGTTGCTGAAAAGAAAGAACTAAAGGAGAAACTAAATGAATTCTTTGCTTCAATCTTCACAGCTAAGGATGTTAGGGAGATTCCCAAACCTGAGTTGTCCTTTGTAGATGACAAATCTGAGGACTTGTCACAGATTGAAGTGTCATTAGAGGAGGTTTTGGTATTAATTGATAAACTTAACAGTAACAAGTCACCGGGACCAGATGGCATTCAGTCAAGAGTTCTGAAAGAACTCAAATGTGAAATTGCGGAACTACTAAGTATGGTTTATAACCTATCCTTTAAATCAGTTTCTGTACCCAATGACTGGAAGATAGCTGATGTAACACCAATATTTAAAAAGAGCTCTAGAGGTGATCCCAGAAATTACAGATCAGTAAGTCTAACGTGAGTACCAGGCAAATTAGTTGAAACAATAGTAAAGAATAAAATTGTCAGACACATAAAAGAACATACTTTGTTGGGCAAAAGTCAACATGGTTTCTGTAAATTAAGTTGTTATGGGATAAGAGGAAAGATCCTTTCATGGACTGAGAACTGGTTAAAAGATAGGAAACAGAGGGTAGGAATAAATGGTAAATTTTCAGAATGGAGAGGGGTAACTAGTGGTGTTCCCCAAGGGTCAGTCTTAGGACCAATCCTATTCAACTTATTCATAAATGATCTGGAGAAAGGGGTAAACAGTGAAGTGTCAAAGTTTGCAGATGATACTAACCTGCTCAAGGTAGTTAAGACCAAAGCAGACTGTGAAGAACTTCAAAAAGATCTCACCAAACTAATGATAGAAATGTAGCCATGTTAGTCTGGTGTAGCTGAAACAAAATACAGGACTATGTAGCACTTTAAAGACTAATAAGATGGTTTATTAGATGATGAGCTTTCGTGGGCCACACCCACTTCCTCTGATCAAATAGTGGAAGAAAGGACTGAAAGTGAACAATCCATTAAGATCAACATACTATACTGACTACAGTGAAAGACTCTGCCTCACACTATCCAAGAAATTAAGGAATCACCTAATAAGTATTTTCTTCCACTGTTTAATCTGAGGAAGTGGGTCTGGCCCACGAAAGCTCATCATCTAATAAACCATCTTTAAAGTGCTACATAGTCCTGTATTTTGTTTCACCAAACTAAGTGACTGGACAACAAAATGGCAAATGAAATTTAATGTAGATAAATGTAAAGTAATGCACATTGGAAAAAATAACCCCAACTATACATATAATATGATCGGGGCTAATTTAGCTACAACTATACAGGAAAGAGATCTTGGAGTCATCGTGGATGGTTCTCTGAAGATGTCCATGCAGTGTGCAGTGTCAGTCAAAAAAGTAAACAGGATGTTGGAAATCATTAAAAAAAGGATAGAGAGTAAGTTGGAGAATATCTTAGGGTATGTCTCTTTAATCTCTCCTCATATGGGACCTGTTCCAAACCCCTAATCATTTTAGTTGCCCTTCTCTGAACCTTTTCTAATGCCAGTATATCTTTTTTTGAGATGAGGAGACCAGATCTGTATGCAGTATTCAGGATGTGGGCGTACCATGGATTTATATAAGGGCAATAAGGGTATGTCTACACTACCACCCTAGTTCAAACTAGGGTGGTAATGTAGGCAACCGGAGTTGCAAATGAAGCCCGGGATTTGAATTTCCCGGGCTTCATTTGCATAAAGCTGGGCGCCGCCATTTTTAAATGTCCGCTAGTGCGGACTCCGTGCTGCGCGGCTACAGGCGGCACGGACTAGGTAGTTCGGATTAGGCTTCCTAGTTTTAACGATTTCTAACATCCTGTTTGCTTTTTTGACTGACACTGCACACTGCATGGACATCTTCATCTTCCTACTATCTCTTGCCCCATAGCACTGGATGGGCCAGCCCCAGCCACCATAGCCACAGAATGCCAGGAAGGTGGTCAGAACAGTGCCACGCTAGCTGGCGCCATGATAGTATGAAGAGCCAAGTGAGAACAGGAAGCAGGAGGGAGACTGGGGACAGAGTGCAGTGAGGCCACACCTGGCTGTGGAGGCTCAACCTCTCCTGCCAATGATACCTACCATCCATGGGATCTTTCAATAGTGCCTCCTTTATATTGCTGGCTCCAGTTGCCAGGTGTGTCCAGACACAAAAGACGACTCAGCAGGATGTCTTGGTAGGCTGTGATAACATTCTATAAAGTCCTAAGGGAGGGACGGTCAAGTTCCCCATTATTTTTGCAATATTTTACAATACATTTGCGAACATGTTAAGGAACATTAGAAACTGGAACACGTCAAAATAAATGAATGGATGCCTTTTTACTGTATTTACTTGACATTTTACAAAATTCATTAATTTATCAGAAATGTCTCCATCATTAGTGTGAATTAGCATTGTTCCACACACTGAGGGCCAGATTCTTTGCTCTAGCTGAGCCATGCTTGTTGCAAGATGGAAGAATGAAGAAGCAAAGAGAGCAATTGAAACTTTAAGCATGTCTTTAAGCATATCTTTTTTGAGGTGAGACCGCATCTGCACACAGTATTCAAGATGTGGGTGTACCATAGTTTTATACAGGGGCAGTAAGATATTCTGGGTCTTATTTTCTATCCCTTTCTTAATAATTCCTAGCATCCTATTTACCTTTTTGACTGCCGCTGCACACTGTGTGGAAGTTTTCAGAGAACTGTCCATGATAACTCCAAGATCTCTTTCCTGATTTGTCGTAGCCAAATTAGCCCCCATCATACTGTACATATGGCACGGACGCTCTGTGGATCTTGGTATGAGGGCCACTGGATACTCAGTCCATCCCAGGGGCAGTGAAGGGGGATAATGAACAGGAAATTCTAGAGTGGAACAAGAAACAGGAAATGCCATGCACAGCATCTCACAGTTTCCTGGAATAGAGGAAATTTATCTAGGGTTGCCAGGGTCCAGTTTTGAACCAAACAGTCTGGTATTTGAGCTTTCTGTCCAGGAAACAAATTGAGAAAATACCAGACATACAAATTAAGTAAACCAGGGCAGAGCGAGAATTATTCTCCCACCATCCAGGGATGATTCACAGCCTTCAAGGACAGCACCAATTTCTACCTGCACATGGACAGCCTGAGAGCAGAGGACAGCACCGCGTGTTACTTCGCCAGAGACAGCAAGAGGAAGCCCGTCTGGGTTCAGACACAAACCTCACAGGCAGCAGAGGCTGGGAGGCCGGTAAGGCCAGGCAGGAGCAGGTTCTTCTCTGACCAGCCGCTCCCCAGAGCCAGGCCCCCTCCACGTCCCACTGAAGGGAGAAGCGGAGCAGGAGGGCAGGCCCAGAGTGCAGGTGACAGAGCTTCCTGCTTTAGCTTCCTCTTGGGCACTCATGCCCTGCCCCATTCTCCTGCCAAAGGCTCTTGCCTACAGAGGCAGATGAAGATTTTGTGGGGCCCAGGGCAGCACAATTTCATAGCCCCCCCCCCCCTTTGACACGGCGCATGCGTGGGGCTTCTTGAAGTGCGGGGCCCGGGGCTCGCCCTGCCCTGTATCTGCCACTGCCTGCCTCCAGCCCTCTGACTCCAAGGGGGGGAGCTTTCTATTCGTGAACCCCCAAAACACGCTCCATATGGCCACGGGATGATCTCGAGGGACGTGAGGTCACCTCATTCCTCCCATGGATGAGAGCATCCTCAGGATCCCACCGCCCAGGCAGGGAACGAGCCCTGCCGGAGCGATACCCTCGCTCCCTTCCGAGCCCGCGGGCAATGCGCTGCCCACCACGCGGATATTTTTGGGGTCGGCAGATGTGCATGGCGCGTGTCGGGTATTCGTGCTGAAAGCACCTGGCAGCCCCGCCGGGATCTGCCCCTGGTGGCGGCTGGGAGCTGCGGCTACGAGCAAGGCGTGAACCCCCCCGAGGGGCCCCAAGTGCCTGTGCGGCAACCTGCCTCCCGTGGCCGCGCAGCGCTCCCCGGCCGGGGCCACGCAAGCGCTGGCGGTCGGTCCGGACAGCAGCGTGTCCCGTGCGCTCGCGGGCCCCCCCCCCCCCCCCGAAGGGAGCGCCGCGCTGTGACACGGGGCCGGGGGCAGGCTGGCTCTGACAACACGGCGGGCAGGGGAAGCCGCCCTGCCTGCAGGGGGAGCTGGCGTGGGAGGCGAGTTAGCGCCGCCTGCGGGGGGGGGGGGGGGGAGAGGGGAAGTGACGTCACTCGGCGGGTGTCCTGGCCAGCAAGCGGACCTCAAGGCACCCGCGAACCATAGAGCGCGGCGCGCGAGCCACCGCGGGGCCCAGAGCGGCCACGAGCAACCCTTCCATTCCCTTCCGGTGAGAGAAATACGCCTGCCGCGGAGATCGCACTCACCATTGGCCGGCCTCGGTCACGTGGAACTTGTGTTCGGCATCCGCCCGGCTCCGGGGCCGTCCTTCTCGCGAGATCCCCGCGCGCCTATGTGTGTGGCGGTGAGCGGAAGTAGGGCCTCTTTTGCCGCGGCGGAGCCGGGGGAAGCGGCTCGGCGAACATGAAGGTGAGAGCGGGCGCGCGCGCTCCGCCTGAAATGGCCCTGCCGCTCGGTGCGCGGCCGCCGGCGGGAGGCGAAGGCGCCAGGGCTGGGCCGGGGAGCGCGGCTGTGGGGCAGATGGGGACGGATTCTCCGCCGCTGAGGGGCGGGGAACATGGCGGCGTCCCTCCCCCCCCCCACCCCCCCGCCTCCCGGGCCCCAGCCCCCTCGCGGCGGCTGCTGCTGGACCCTGAGGCGGGTTGGTCCCGCGGGGGTGGCTGTCGGCTTAGCTCGGCCTCGTTTCGGGCTTGGGGCAGCGCAGACGCAGGCGGCCTTGTGGAGCGCGCGGGCTGAGTAGGGGCGAGCGGAGCCTTGGACCTGCCGCGGGGCGCTTGCAGCATTGGGGGGGTGGTTGCATTTCCTAAGCGTGTTAACCCCTCGCTTTCCGGACAGTACGACCTGACGCTGAAACAGCATGCTAGCAATGAAAGGTGTGGGATGACTGAGCAGTAGAAGTCAGTCTCTGGAGATTCACAGAGCCAGTGATTGTAAACACAGCTAACCAAAGAATATTTAAACAAGGCCCCATGACTGTTGACTTGAAAGACCATGCTCAGTTGGGGTACGTGGGTTTCACTGAATGAGAGTTTAGGTCTAAAGATTTGGGTTTACACTTTACTTTTTATTTCTAGCTCAACATCTCTTTCCCAGCCACTGGCTGCCAGAAGCTCATTGAGGTGGATGATGAGCGTAAGTTACGTACCTTCTATGAGAAGCGGATGGCCACTGAAGTTGCTGCCGATTCTCTTGGTGAAGAATGGAAGGTAAGAATTGGACTGATGTACTTTTGGCATATTGGAGCCAAAATGAAGCATAAGAAACAAAACTTTGAGTAACTCTTTAGTTTTTGTTACTACTTGCATAAGAGCATGTGACAGGTAGAGCCTGGTGTAATGACACCTTGGAAATAAGTGCTGAAATACATTTAGTTTCAGTGAAGAGAAGGTGTATTTAGCATAGAGTTTCACTGCTCTCTTCAGCAGACTGTTTGCTGTTCTTAGTTTTGCTCTCTCCTGTGCTTGCAGTTAGAATGATGGTAGGATTTCAGTGTTCGTAAATGATTGCACACAGAACAATGTAGGTTACTAAATAAAACAAAGCAGGAGATGCAAGCTAAGCTTAATACACTAAAGAAACTAGTTGCTTGTAATATCTCACCCTTCAAGTGCTAATAAAATTATTTCAATCGTATCTCACAAGAAGCATCTCAAAGCATATTCCATTTATCATAACTATAAGCATATTTCATAAAACATGCAGTGCTCTGTCAGTAACGTTAAGGTTGACTGCACAGACTCACTTGGCAAAAATACTATGGGCAGCCATTCCCAGTTAACACTGACAACTCAACTTAAAGCACACAGTTTTAAAAGCTAAGGTGTTAGATGTATAGCTGAAGATGTTCATCCCCTTGCTATAGACCAGTGATGGGCAACCTAGGTGAGCGAGTGGCCTTCTTCCATCTAGAACAGTGGTCTCCAACCTTTTTAACCGTAAGATCACTTTTTCAATTTAAGTGCAATGTAAGATCTACCTCAAACACACATACCCTTGTCCCACTTCGGTTAGCTATGGTTCTGCATTATTGATCAATGGGAGGTGCATGAGTGGTGTTTGCAGGCAAGTAAGGCATGGGGAGACCTCCTGCTCTGCCTCTGTCAGGGGCTGCAGGGATGTGCCAACCACGTCCAGGAGCAGCAGTTATCACAGGGATAATTACACCAGCTAGGACCCGTTAAACATTTTAGAACTCACTTCTCAAAAGAATTAAATTTTAAGCATGAGAGAAATGAAAATTATGAAATGCATAGACCAGTCAAAACCAAAAATAACCCACTTTGCAAGGAGTAAAAGTAGTAACAATAACAACAATCCTCCACGTGTGTTGGGTCGAGAGATGAGAGGGAAGGACAGTGTGTGTTTGAGTGCCAGATTTGCATTGCCAGGCTCCCTCTATCACCTCTCTGTGGGGAGATGGGGTACAGAAGTGGGACGAGAGGATGGTCACCCTGACATCAGTGCCCCCTCTTCCTCCTACACCCTGCACACCTAGCAGGAGGTTCCTGGGGGGCAGCTCCAAGGTGGGAGTCAGGAGCAGCATGAAAGTGGGTGGAGGAGCAACTGAAATACCAGCATTTTATAGCTTCCTGGCCAAACCAGTCAGGATCACCTACCTGGTCAGAGGCTCCAAGATCTACTGGTAGATCTGGTTACCACTGATCTAGAACCATTGTGGTAACCACCATGGTCTTCTGCAGGGGCAGCCAACCAGTTAGACACTAAGAGCCAAAATAGCTGTGGATAGTAGAGTAGAGAGCCATGCACCCCTCCCCTAGAGTCAGGCACTCCCAGCCCCCCTGCTCCAATCCAATGCTGCACCCTCTACCCCCTTGCTCTAACCCAATGCACCCTTCCCTCCCCCAGAGCCAGACACCCCCAGCCCTCCTGCTCTAACCTAATGCCCCTCCCCCCCACTCAGGTTTTTTGTAATTATGCCTCCTAATTGCACAATTTTTACCTTAGAACTATTTGCACCACTTGAAATAATTGCACTTCAAAATCATTAGCCATCAAATGAAGCCAGTGGATCACCTCCGTTCCACTGGGAGTACTAATACGCTTGCACCAGCCATGGGTCTGTTCACACTTCAGGTTCTTTGGCTGATATTCATTCCCCCCGTGCCCTGGTGTATATTTGCTGGTGGCTGCATGGTGACCGTTGTGCAGAGCTGCTTTGGGAGATATCTGCAGGTCCGAAGGACAGGCTGGTACTTGGAGGCCGCCCCCAAAGCATCCAAGAGGGTGGAAATTGTCCTTGGCCGCAAGGGGGAGGGTGTGATATGCAACAGTAGAAAGGATCTGTTGCTGGGCAGCCCGCGAGTAGCACCATGCCGACATCCCCCAATAACATGTCTGGGTCTCATCGGAACTGTTGCCACAGCCACGTGCTTCCCCCTCCGGGTGCTGGGGTGCACACGCACACTGGCCGTGAGCAGTCCAAGTGCGCGGCTCCGAATGACGTGTAACCTTAAAAGCCACATTTCTTTGAGCAAAGAGTCACATGCGGCTTGAGAGCTGCAGTTTGGCCACCCCGATCTACTGGGATAGAGGTAGTTTTGCAATTGTGTTTGTGTATAGAATCCACAGGATACAGCTATTGAACCACTGCAACACTTTGCCTGGATGCAGAGGGTGCTCTCAGTCAATAGTGTTCCATCAGCATGCACTAGCTTTGTGTGTCACTTCAGTAATATTGGTAGGAAAAAAATTGATGGAAATCAGCAGAATCTGGCAGCCCTGTGCATGCACAGTGGTAAACACAATGTCTTGCAGGCCACACGTAGAACATCGATGGGCAGTATGTGGCCTACAGGCCACAGGTTGCCCACCTCTACTATAGAGGTTTTTAGAACAGTGTTTCCTGGTTTAATATGGACAGTTGTGAAACATCATGGCTCCTGCTTAGCCACAGGCTGACCAACTTTGGGAATCACTTCATCTCTTTGCCTCGGTTCCCCATCTGAAACACCAATAATCTTTGTCTTTTGCTTGTCTAAAATTATTGTCCATTTTAGAGTGGTGGGCAATAATTTTTTGCTGGGGGCTATGTCCAAAATTTTAGAAGTGGCCCTGCCTGCACCAGAAGTGGTGGAACCTCAAACAGAAGGGGCGGAGGCAGAATGCTTCCAGGCTTTCCCACCCACAGGCCCTGCCACGTTCTCCCTAGGTACCCATGCCCCTGGCGGTAGAAGGAGACTTCCCATGCTCTCCCACCCCCAGGCCAATCAGGGTCTGGAGATGGGGGAGTGAAGGAAGTGTTCTACTGCCCTGCCAGGAGCGTGCCGCACTGGTAAGTGCTATGTGCTCCTCGCAGGGGTAGGGCTGAGGAAACTCTGCGCTCTCCCCTCCCCCAGGCCCTACTTGGTCTTGGTGGACTGGATCTGGCCTGTGAAGGCCCTTTTGCCCACCCCGGTGTAAACTCTGGGGTAGAGAATTTGATATGCATATGAAGCCTAGCACAGTGAGGTACTAATTACTCTTGGTCTCTAAGGTGCTACTGTAACACATATAGTTAATAAACAAGGAAAAGACTATGAACTATGTCAAGCCCACAAAGTAGCTTAGAAAAATGAACTCAATTTTCTTTTTCCTTTAAGTAATGGTTTTCAACCAGGAGTCTGCAGTTTGTCTCGCTAATCAGATAACATTGACTTGACTGCTTTTATTTGAGCCAGTTGTCACAAATCTGTATTTTCCTGTTGTGAAGACCACAACTTTAACAGGGTTTAAAAAATAACTGGATACATTCTTTGGAGATTAGGTCGATCAATGCTTATTAGCCAGCATGATCGAGATGCTCAAGGAGCACTCAAAGATAATAAAAGTCATGGTGGAGAAGGTAAATGAATTCTTTGCTTCTGTCTTCACAGCTGAGGATATTGGGGAGATCCCTAAACCGGAGCCATTCTTTTTGTGACAAATCTGAGCAATTGTGCCAGGTTGAGGTATCATTAGAGGAGGTTTTGGAACAAATTGATAAACTTTAATAATAAGTCTCTGGGACCAGATGGCACTCACCCAAGGGTTCTGAAAGAACTCAAATGTGAAATGGCGGAACTATTAACTGATTTGTAACCTATCCTTTAAATCAGTTTCTGAACCTAATGACTGGAAGATAGCTAATGTGACACCAATATTTAGAGGTGATCCTGGCAGTTACAGACCAGCAAGTCTAACATCAGTACCAGGCAAATTAGTTAAAACTATGGTAAAGAATAAAATTGTCAGACACATAGATGAATATACAGTAAAACTCCAATTGTCTGGCATCTAGTGGTCTGGCACTCCTGATAGACATCAACTGGAACCCGGAAGTGCTCTGGCCAGCCGGACAATTGGAGCTGCTGTGAGCCCCATGGGTGCTCATGGCTGGGAAAGGGAAGGGGAGAAGAGGGGAAGGGGATTATACCCCTGTGATGGGTCTGCTGGGACCCGCACTGCGACCGGCCAGGGGTTGGATGGGGAACGGCGTGGCAAGGGGCGAACCCTCCCATTTTGCAGGAAGGTGGGGGAAGCCCTGTGCCGCCGCCGAGAGTTTCCAGGAGCGGAACGGGCTCCCTATCCCCCAGACTGCAGTACTGTAGTTATTGCCGAGCAGGAGGGTGAGGGGCGGTGCTGTGGGACCAACCCGGCAGCACCCCAGCTACTCTGCTCTGCAGCTTCCCCAAGTCCACCGCTTCTGAAACTGACGAGTGGCGGACTTGGGGAAGCTGCAGAAGTCTACTGTAATTTGTTGGGGGCGGGGGAGTGGGAGTTGTGGGGGGAGGGGGAGTCAATGTGATTTCTGTATGTAGTCCCCTTACTAAAGGGGCCTCTGGTTTATTCTGAAAAGACCCTGTGTGCTACAATCCAGACTACAATTCCCATGAGCCCTTGGGGAAAAAACAGGAAGGGAGGACTCTGGGGGGGAGGGGGGAGAGGACTGCTCTCCCCACATGCTTGAAGAAAGAGGCCTAGCAGTCTGGGACTCTGCCTTGCAGTTTGGAACCAAAGGGGGAGCCAGGCTGCTGCCAAGGACATTGATCCAGTGCAGGGGCTGTTGGAGTGCAGCTACTGGATGCTTGTTGGAACTGGGAGTTAGCAGGCTGCTTCCTATAGGCACAGCATAAGGCAGTAAGTTTGGGCCTTGTTGGAAAAGTGCTGCCTGGGACAGAGCTGCTGTTTAGCCTGGACCAAATCCTCACTAAAGCTGCAACATCAGCGCGCCAACGCAAGTGTCTGGGACTGAGTCTAAGGGTGTGCGCACTCTGGGATGGGGTCACTGTTGTCTAGCTATGTAAACTTCAATTATGGTTGTGTTTTGTTAATGCTATTCATTTCTAATTCTGTTAATCCCTGTTTATTTAAGTTAAGTAAAGATTGTTTATTTTAAAGTATTCTATTAGATGTATATGATTTGTAGTTGTTGTTTGGATCCATATTATAGCTGGAATGACTATGTTCCTGGAGGCTCTCAAGGCACACCAGTGAGTTTGTACAAGGCCAGCCAGGTGGAGGCACCGCCATTTTATATTCATTGCCAGCAAGGGGGTGGATAGGGTTTTCCCCAACTAAACACCATCACCACTGGGGTGCTCAGGATCTCTTTTGGGTTAAAACACCAGGCGCCCAGGCACACCTCTGAAGTGGACCTGCTCCCCAGTAACCCGGGGAGGAAAAAGGGGGTTACATGTAAAAGGAAAACATGCCTTACTAATTTGCTAGAGATCTTTGAGGGAGTAAACCAGGCATGTCCAAAGTCCGGCCCGCAGGCCAATTGCGGCCCATGTTCCCGTTTAATACGGCCCCCAGGTAATTTGGCAATATCTATCTTTTATGGCCCCCAACGAATCCATATGTATTGAGATGAATACATTGTAAAATCTCAGTTAATGTCAGTTGGTCTAAATCAGTTATAAATATATTTGGACACAACATGTATACTTGGTGTTATGTTCCTGTTCATATTTTTTGAACTTAAAAGTTGACAGACAACCTTTATTACCAATAATATGTAATGTACTTTACAATGTTCCTGACATATATTTCAGCTTCCTGGATTTTTTTTTCATCTGGCCTTCAGATATGAAAGGCAGAGTGATTTAACACCTGTTTAGATTTGTCATCCATGTGACGAAATGACAAGTATGCCATTTGCAATAAACTTTGCATAAAATAGTTAATTTGCATTTAATTTTAATGGTTCAAAGAATGTCAGGCAAAATGGTTGGCCCTCACGCATGTTCACTTCATCAAATCTGGCCCTCTTTGAAAAAAGTTTGGACACCCCTAGAGTAAACCAATGTGGGCAAGAGGGATCCAGTGGCTATGGTATACTTAGATTTCCAGAAAGCCTTGGACAAGGTCCCTCACCAAAGGCTCTAAAGTAAATTGTCATGGGATAAGAGGGAAAGACCTTTCATGGATTGATAACTTAAGAGAGGAAACAAGGGTAGGAATAAATGTGGTAAGTTTTCAGAATGGAGAGAGGTAACTAGTGGGGTCCCCTCCCCCCAAGGTACCTAGAGAAAGGGGTAAAAAGTGAGGTGGCAGAATTTGCACGATACCAAACTGCTCAAAATAGTTAAGACCAAAGCAGACACTAGTGAGATCTTTTTGAAGTTCTTCAAACTAAGTGATAGGGCAACAAAATGGCAAATTAAATTTAATGTTGATAAATAAATGCAGATGGGGGGGGGGGGGGGGATCACAACTATACATACAATATGATGGGGACTAGTTTAGCCACAGTTACTCAAAAGAGAGATCTTGGAGTCATTGTGGCTAGTTCTCTGAAAACATCCACTCTTTGTGCAGTGGCAGTCAAAAACAGTGTTAGGAATCATTAAAAAAGGATAGTTTCTGTCTTGTTCTCTATCTTATGGCCAGGGCTTGACAACTAGTGTAATCTACTCTCCTGTGGCAAGTAGATTACAAGCCGGCACAGCCACGCAGCGTGGTCTGCGCATGCACAGCATGCTGAACCGCGCGGCCCTGCTTGGTGAGTCCTGCTTATAGCCTCTTTCTAAAACCATGGTAACCCCACATCTTGAATACTGCATACAGATTGCCTCATCTTAAGAACATAAGAACAGCCGTACTGGGTCAGACCAAAGGTCCATCTAGCCCAGTGTCTACCAACAGTGGCCAGCAGCAGGTGCCCCAGAGACGGTGGACCGAAGACAATGATCAAGCAATTTGTCTCCTGCCATCCCTCTCCAGCCTCTGACAAACAGAGGCCAAGGACACCATTTTATCCCCTGGCTAAAAGCCTTTTATGGACCTAACCTCCATGAAATTATCTAGCTTCTCCTTAAACTCTATTATAGTCTTAGCCTTCACAGCCTCCTCTGGCAAGGAGTTCCACAGGTTGACTACACGTTGTGTGAAGAAGAACTTTCTTTTATTAGTTTTAATCCTGCTACCCATTAATTTCATTTGGTGTCCTCTAGTTCTTCTATTTAGGGAACTAATAAATAACTTTTCTTTATCTGCCCTCTCCACACCACTCATGATTTTATAGACCTCTATCATATCCCCCCTCAGTCTCCTCTTTTCTAAACTGAAAAGTCCCAGTCGCTTTAACCTCTCCTCATATGGGACCCGTTCCAAACCCCTAATCATTTTAGTTGCCCTTTTCTGAACCCTTTCCAAGGCCAAACTATCTTTTTTTGAGGTGAGGAGACCACATCTGTACACAGTATTCAAGATGTGGGCGTACCATAGTTTTATACAGGGGCAGTAAGATATTCTGGGTCTTATTTTCTATCCCTTTCTTAATAATTCCTAGCATCCTATTTGCCTTTTTGACCGCCGCTGCACACTGTGTGGAAGTTTTCAGAGAACTGTCCACGATAACTCCAAGATCTCTTTCCTGATTTGTTGTAGCCAAATTAGCCCCCATCATAATGTATGTATAATTGGGGTTATTTTTCCCGATGTGCATTACTTTACACTTATCCATATTAAATTTCATTTGCCATTTTGTTGCCCAATCACTCAGTTTGGTGAGATCTTCCTGGAGTCCCTCACAGTCTGCTTCTGTCTTGACTATCCTAAACTGTTTTGTATCATCTGCAAACTTTACTACCTCACTGCTTACCCCTTTCTCCAGATCATTTATGAATAAGTTGAAAGGGATTGGTCCCAGGACTGACCCTTGGGGGGCACCACTAGTTACCCCTCTCCAATCTGAAAATTGACCATTTATTCCTACCCTTTGTTTCCTGTCTTTTAACCAGTTCTCAATCCAAGAAAGGACCTTCCCTCTTATCCCATGGCCATGTAATTTACACAAGAGCCTTTGGTGAGGGACCTTGTCAAAGGCTTTCTGAAAATCTAAGTATACTATATCTACTGGATCCCCCTTGTCCGCATGTTTGTTAACCCCTTCAAAGAACTCTAATAGATTAGTAAGACAGGATTTTCCTTTACAGAAACCATGTTGACTTTTTGACAGTTCCTCAGATTCATCACCCACAAAGGACGGTGCAGATTCAGAAATCTCCCCAATGTCCTCAGCCGTGAAGACTGAAGCAAAGAAATCATTTAGTTTCTCCGCAATGGCTTTATCGTCTTTATACACACACACACACATACATATACACACACACACACACTGGAAAAGGTTCAGAAAAAGACAAATTATTAGGGGCTTGGAATGGCTCTCATATGAAGAGAAATTAAAAAGACTTGAACTTTTCAACATCTCCTCTTTTCTAATGGGGATATGATAGAGGTCTATAAAATCACGACTGTATGGAAAAAGCGAATAAGGAAAAGTTATTTACTTATTCCCATAATATAAGAACTAGGAGTCACCAAATGAAAATAATAGGCAGCAGGTTTAAAACAAACAAAAGGAAGTTTTTCTTCACTCAGCGCATAGTCAACTCGTGGAATTCCTTGCCAGAGAATGTGGTGAAAGTCTAGGATTTTAACGAGGTTCAAAAAAGAGCTAGATAGATTCATGTAAGTTAGGTCCATCAATGGCTATTAGCCAAGATGGGTAGGAATAGTGTTCCTAGCCTCTGTTTGTCTCAGAATGGGTGACAGGAGAGGGATCATGTGAGGATTACCTGTTGTTCCCTCCCTCTGGGGTATCCGGTATTTGCCACTGTCAGCAGACAGGATAATGGGCTTTGATCTGGACCCAGTTATGGCCATTATTTGGTTCATTCCCTCTGGACGACAGTGATACTGGTGTGGCCATTCTTATATTTCTATATTTTCCTGGCAGAGGACTACTAAGGTATTGTGTAAACAGATCATCTTAAATTAAACTCTCTCATGAAGTTTTGAACAAAAGTTTTAGGGATTCTAGACTGTTTAGAACTCTGATTCAAGTGTCTATATGTACTTTCAAACTGCACCAAACAAAATTCAGCTAAGTATAACTGGCCAAAGTTTGTATGGAAACTAGATATGTGCTCTCCCTTAATGATGCTAAAAAGATGCTAGGATTTTTTTTTAAGCTGCCCTCTCCTCCTCCCCCTCCCCCCAGGAGTTCTGTAAATCCTAGAGGACTAAATTGTTGGGACCCATTGTTATTTTTCCCATTCTGTTAACTGTTGTTCAACAATCTTAGCTACAGTGTACGTAGAATACCTATTCCCAAAGTTCTTAGAGCAATGCATTTGGAGAAGGCCACTTATTTGAGAGCAATATGGCACTTTGAACAGTTTCTGCTGTTACGCTTGTGAATTTGGTTGAAAGCAGGTTGATTTAGCATGCATGTAAATTGTCTGGAACCCATATGAATGGATGCTGTTTAAGTGAAGCACAGAATACAAGGCTGTACTGACTACTTGTTTGATGGAAACATGCATCTAAGGACAGTTAAAAGAATGAAAGGTACTTAACATGTTATCACTTTAACAGGGATATGTTGTCCGCATCAGTGGTGGCAATGATAAACAAGGCTTCCCCATGAAACAAGGTGTCCTGACCCATGGACGTGTCCGTCTGCTGCTCAGTAAGGGCCACTCCTGCTATCGCCCCAGAAGAACTGGAGAACGAAAACGCAAATCGGTCCGGGGTTGCATTGTGGATGCCAACTTAAGTGTCCTGAATTTGGTCATTGTAAAAAAAGGTGAGAATGTGTAGATAAGCCATTATAATATAGGTTTGCTCAGCCTTAATGATGTGTTGATTGGTGTTACTGGTTAGTGTTGCAAGGAAGCTTGCTGACCTAGCTAAAGCCTGATTTGAAACAGCTCTGTTTACTGGTGGACTCTAAGAAATTCTGCTCTTGTCAGATTTGAACTACAGGCAGTCCCCGAGTTACGTGGATCCGACTTATGTCGGATCCGCAGTTACGAACGGGGATTTTCTCGCCCCGGGAGGACTGGAGCGGCAGGACGCCTGGTCCCGCCACCTGCCTCCTCTGGGGTGAGAAAAACTGCTCCCTGTCTCCCTGGTCTGCTGGGGGAGTCAGCAGACCAGGGAGATGGGGAGCAAAGCGGTGGAGGACCCGGGGCGCTTCCAGCTGATCTGGAAGTGCCGCGGGTCCGGCCCGGGTCCTCTGTGGCTTTGCTCAGCCTCTCCCTGGTCTGCTGGGGGGGACGCAGCTAGTGCCCCCCCCCCCCCCCCCCCCCCCCAGCAGACCAGGGAGATGTGGAGCAAAGCCCAGGGCCTGTGGTAGAGCCGGTTGGTCCCACAGCACTGCTCCTTGGCGCTACTGGACCAACCTGGCAGCACCCCAGCTGCTCTTCTCCAGGAGTCCTGATTCCGCCGCTGCTGATCAGCTTCAGCAGCAGCTGAATCAGGATGCCTGGGGCAGAGCAGCTGGGGTGCTGCTGGGTTGGTCCAGTAGCGCTGAGGAGTGGCCGTGCTACTGGACCAACCCAGCAGCACCGCCCCAGGTGTCCAAGTCAGCTGCTGCTGAAACTGACCAGCGGCTGACTACAGGAAGCCTGAGGCAGAGTTGCTCTGCCCCGGGCTTCCTGGAGTCAGCTGCTGATCAGTTTCAGCAGCAGCTGACTTGGGGATGCCTGGGGTTCTTAAGTTGAATCTGTATGTAAGTCGGAATTGGCGTCCAGATTCAGCTGCTGTTGAAACTGATCAGTTTCAGCAGTGGCTGAATCTGGAGCCAGTTCCGACTTACATACAGATTCAACTTAAGAACAAACCTACAATCCCTATTTTGTACGTAACCCGGGGACTACCTGTAATTATTTTTTAGTAATTTTCTGTATCACTTCTAGCATTTGATGCGAATGATGGGGAAGTCAAGGTTGGATATTAGGAAAAACTATTTCACTGGCAGGGTGGTTGAAGCACTGAAATGGGTTACCTACATGGTGGAATCTCCATTCCTAGAGGCTTAAATCCCTGCTTGACAAAAGCCCTGGCTGGGATGATTTAGTCAGGTTTGGTCCTGCTTTGGGCAGGGGGTTGGACACACTGACCCCTGGAGGTCTCTTCCAGCTCTACAATTCTATGAAAATAAGCTGTGCTGTATATAGCTAAAAATACAGTTAAGCAGCACAATAGTTCAATGTGCTCTTGGTAATTTAACAGACTATTTCTAAAGTGAAATTGTTTTTGTTGCTATGAAGGATGGTTAGATGTAGTCTTGCAAAACTGACATGAAACTTGACCACAGTAATTGATGGCAAGTTTTAAGTGAGGGAAATGCTTGTTGATAGTGCCTCTTCAGCTGGAACTGTGCTCAGTGGAAAAACCTACTGCTGGTTGTTGAAAGTGGTTTTATTTCTGGGAGAACTCTCCACAGGCAATGAAGAACAGCTGCACAATTCACCTTACAGGAGTGTGGCTGCGGTAGCATAGCCACATCCTCATAAGATTCACATTGTAAATATAGTCTTCATTTTATATATAAAATCTGGGGAGATAACCACTCTGAAACTTTTACCATAGGTGAAAAGGATATTCCTGGACTGACAGATACCACAGTGCCTCGTCGACTTGGTCCCAAGAGGGCTAGCCGAATCCGCAAGTTGTTTAATCTCTCTAAGGAAGATGATGTGCGTCAGTATGTAGTGAGGAAACCCCTGAACAAGGAAGGTGAGACATATAAGAAAAGCCATGAAGTTGCAGAATCTGACAACCAAGTGTCTGCAGTGATTACAAACCCTATCTTAAAAAAATCAGTGATTGCTTTTTACCAGCTAGATCTTGAGCTCACTATCCATTAATAGACTGACAAGTACCAGTAATTAATACTTATAAGTTTGTTAGCAGTCTCAGCCACCATGGAGGTCAGAGTTGAAGATGTGATTGATTCTAGATGCTTCTATTGGTATCACTGATTGATAAATTAAATTGTGAATATAATGAAGTTGAATGAGATTTGAATCTTATTGCAGTTAAGTCCTCCTGTTCAACATTTTGAAATCAATAAATTTACTTTTCCAAGTTGCTTCAATAGCATCATCTTGGGCCATAAAACGAGCTTTGTTTGCTTAGAAGCAATGCTTCCTTGTTGACATTCTCTTTAACGAGAATGTATTTGCCACCATGAATACTTAACTCTCTCCCCCTCACTGTTGCCTTTTTCATCCCATTCCTCCCCAGTATAGTGAAGGTGACCTGAAAAAACCAATGTTTTATTGAATAAGTCAGTCAACCTAAATTTCACTCATTTGAAGTTAACTATTCATACAAACCTAGTTACTTTGTGTTTTACAGCACTTGTAATCTCGCAGGACTTTAATTGGACAATGTGGCTGTAAACTCATTTGCAGGTCTTGAATTTGATACTTACAACATTTTTTTACTAGGCTATGTTGACTGAAATTTAGGCCCCTCTAGAAAATGGTTGTGCAACAGGCTCTTTTAGCATGACTGTCTGATTTAAGATACACATGCTTGATTTTTGCTCAACCATATGTTTTTGAAAATCTTCCCTCTAGTTAAAAGGAGGGGGGGGGGGGGAATAGTTGCACTGTTCAGATGCTTTGTCTTCTAAAATAAAGATGTGCTGAAATCTAAGACCACTATTGAAAGGATCAAAACTATTTAATTAAAAACCATGGCCTGAGTTTACAAAATAAGAGTAGGAAAAACAAACTTGGTTTTGTGCTACACAGTTGTTTAATGTTTATAGAAATCAAACATAAGCTTTATTATTAGTAACACTTTTTTTCCCCCTAGGCAAGAAGCCCAGGACCAAGGCTCCTAAGATCCAACGATTGGTGACTCCTCGAGTTCTGCAACATAAGCGCAGACGTATTGCTTTAAAGAAACAACGAACTCAGAAGAACAAGGAGGAAGCAGCAGAGTATGCTAAGCTTTTGGCCAAGAGAATGAAGGTATTATCCTCCTTTTGCAGATGTTATTTCAGTATAGAGGTAACTTTTTAGCACCACAGGAGTCTTAAGACTATTGCAGGACACAATCTGACTTCTGCAGTACTTCTGAGTACTAAGAACGTCTGTGCTATGCCTTTCAGCAGTTCACAAGCAAGTACAGGTTGAACCTCTCTCAACTGGGACTTCCTGCCAGACCATGGAGTCCCAGTGGTGGGGGCTGGCAGCTTGGAGTCCTGAAGCCAGCAGCAGGCTGAGGCCAGGTTGGGGAGTGGGACAGTGGCAGGAGGGTCAGAAATAACCTATTCCAGCAAAATCTGTCAACAAGGACTGGTCAAGTTCAAGGGTTCTGCATAACCTGTTTAGACATAGCCAAACAGTGTAAACTGCAGGGTTCTTGCGCACAAACTTGCAGAGCATCTACACTGCACGTGTGTTCTTGCACAACTAAATTTACAGTAGTGTTGGAACAGGGCTTGTGCAAGAGTTCTTCCTCTCCCCATGAGGAATAAGCCCTCTTGTGCAAGAAGGCAGTGTGGACGGGCAACAGGGGTTTCTTGTGCAAGAAACCCCTGTGGCTAAAATGACCATCAGCTTTCTTGTGCAAGTGTGTCCACACTGCCATGGACACTTGCACAAAAGCACATGGCAGTGTGGACACACTTGTGCAAAACAGTTGTTGTGCAAGAAGCCTGCAGTGTAGATGTAGCCTTAGTTTTCTTTAACCATTTTAGCAATAATGAGAAATCTTGTCCACACTGCATGCTTGAGCTGAGTGTGTGGAATTGACATACTGGTATAACCATTTTTTTTTTTTTTTTTAGTAATCACATTGCAGGCTGGGTGCCTATGTAAAATTTTGGTTGATAAACATAATTGTTAGTTGTTTAAACTCTCAAACTGTGAAGCCCCAGTGCAGGTGGGGTTGGAGAGTTGAAATCAAGTAATCTGTGACAGGTGGATTGTCTGAATTCCCTAGCTTGAAATTTAATTAATTGGGATAATGAATGTACATTAAATTCAGGTCTTGAAAAAATTTGCCACTAGTGTAGTTTAGATTGCTTTGCTGTATAGCAGAAATAATGGAGCTGTTTCCAGGTGGCTGCCAAGATTGGGGGGCAGTCTGTTGTGCAGTACTCACCATTTTCTGCTTTTCTTTTAAAAAGGAGGCCAAAGAAAAACGCCAGGAGCAGATAGCCAAGAGGAGACGACTGTCCTCATTGAGGGCCTCTACATCTAAATCTGAGTCAAGTCAAAAGTAAAAGATGTAAATGATTAAGAAAATAAACTATGGTGAAATTGAACATCTCCTTGTGTTAGTAAAAATATTATTTTGGGGGTGATGGGGAGACAGTTTTGTTCGAGCTTAATACTTTATTTTGCCCGTTAAATAGGGAAACAATTCACATCAAAAAGGTAGTTCTTCAGTAAGTAGTATTGAATAAACTCACTCCCTGTTAACATTGTTTCTTTACCCTCCATGGGTTTTTACAGAATTTTCCCAAAAATCAAAACATGCACATAAGCATCTTTTCAAATGTAGGCCAGTTGGTTTGGCTTGTTTAATAACATGGGCAATGGAGCAGATCCTGTAATTCTCAGGATCATAACAAGGGGGGTGCACCTGCCCTGGGTTCAGAATCAGCAAGGGTGTAAAACAACAGGATGGTTCAGGATCAGGCCTAGAAGCATTGGCAGGAGGCCTGGATGCTCAGCCCCTCCTCCACCCCAAACTGCAGCATCATAGGCAGAGGGCTGGGGTGGGTACAGCTGATGCATAAGGGACAGACACTTGCTTGGGGGGATTTTGGAGAGGGCAATCCTGGGGAAGGATTCTACTTTTTTTCCAAACAGCAAACTTAAGTGTAGTAAGTGTTCCAAGCAAAGGCAGTAAAACCAACTTGCACTGATTCACAGCATTAGCCAATGCTATTGTTTGTCAATGAGGAAATACATCTTGCAAACAGACCAGATTGCTTCTTTTCATCTATCAATATGATTAATATAATATTTGCTTAGGAAGCCCATAATTGTAGACAACTGCATAGAAAGTAGCATGGAACATCATTGAAACAGAAAACAAAGGGCATAGAGGTTAATAAAAGCACTCTGTGACTATTCAACTAAAGAATCAAGATGGCTGTGAATCTACATGTTACCAGGACTGCCACTGACAGGAAAAATATGGAAGACCCAAGTGTTACTAAACAAACCTGTCCAGTAATATTGCAATACCAATTCTGTAGCAGTGAAAGCAGCCCAGGAATAGAAAAGCTATTTGCAAAATGTGCAGGAAAACTCAAAACAATGGTAGATTTGTTTCCCTATGTAAGGCAACACCAAAGTGCCCCCATGGGGTTTTTATGACTGGGCAGCAATTACTTCCCAACCTTTCTGAATCTTCAGGACAAAGATAAGAGGTTACTACTCTTGGATGATAACTTTTTTCAAGAGAAGTCCCTTAGTGGGTACTTCAGATTTTTCTATTGCATGTCCATTCAGCCTATGCATGTACTTTACTACCTCATCCTGCACAGCAGTTTCATATAGGGCTGCATGGACTAACTCCTCCTCGGTTCTCTGCCCAACAATGCAATGGGGAAAGGAGGATGGGCAGTGGAGCACCCCATATGGGGACATAATTAGAACCACCCCTAGTTAATTTAATTTTTTTCCTTTACATGTTGAGTAAAATCTTAGTTTTTCCCCCCTCACTGCTCTATATTGATCTGCTCTCAATTTCACATGGGAATTTATCTGAATGTTCATGCAGTCAAACCCATCAACACTGAAATTTCAAAAAAGCAATATATTTTTGCCTGGCTACAGAATTTTATTTGCCTTCTTTCCTAACAGAAGTTCACTACTCCATCTATGTGTCAGAGTACAATACTTCACTTGCTATGAAAAAGTCATGACTATCAAAGCAACAGCCTTACAAGTGTTCATTAAGGCTACCTTGTGATCAAAATTTCACATTCACCAAATTCAGGTTCCTACCACAAACCTCTGCTAAACAGCAAGTCTATGAAAGCATTAGCATTACCCTATACAGTAATACAATACACTGCACAAAGTGATGGAATCACAGCTATTGTGGGAATTTTAAATTACCCATAGGTTGTGTCTAGACTGGCCCCTTGAATTTCCGCAAAAGCACTGACGATCTCATGTAAGATTGTCAGTGCTTTTGTGGAAATACTATGCTGCTCCTGTTTGGGCAAAAGTCTTTTTCCGAAAAACTTTTGCGCAAGAGGGCCAGTGTAGACAGCAGAGATTTGTTTTCCGCAAAAAAGCCCCCATTGCGAAAAAGGCGATCAGGGCTTTTTTGCAAAAAAGGGTCCTGCCAATCTAGACACGCTTTTCCAAAAATGCTTTTAACGGAAAACTTTTACGTTAAAAGCATTTCCGGAAAATCATGCCAGTGTAGATGTAGCCAAACTAAAGTTTGTGTTAGTCAGTATACTCTTCCCTTGCACAAACAGAACCTACCACTTTAAGTTTTTCTGTGTTAAAGCACTTTGACAAAAGTTGGGAGTCCCAGGCAGGGGTTGTACATACTTTATTTTGAGAGTTTCTTAGCTATACAAAATTCAGAATAAACAAAGCGCAAAAAATTGTCAAATGTACAAAAAGAGAAAATTGTTAGATCAAAGCACAGTAAACAGGTATTTTGAACAGTTCACAGACTAAACTAGTGCAAATTTTATTGTATTAATAGAAAACTTCAACTCATTTATTAAATCGATAATTTATTCATGCTACTTCCTTTTATTCTCATTAACATACAGTTTAAGATCCTTAAAAGGAGTTCAGTGTGCTTGTAAAAATCAGGAAACAATCCCTTTTATTTGCACCATTGATCGATGCATGAAAGAAATCAATCCATTGTTATTAATATGCCTCACAAAATACAGTACAGTAAAAACAAGTGCCCCCAATTCAACTGTTCAGTGTCAGCCTTTGCAGTTTACAAGAGGATGGGAAAGGGTAGTTTCTGAAAAGGTGCATACACAGCTGATGTACAGAAGGCACCTGAGGGTTTCAAATGGTTAAATGAAAGATTTTTATTTGTAAAGGTATTAACTGAATAAAAAGATGCAACAGTTAATGAAGTAGTTACTTGCATTGACTAATTTGATAAATGAATGTTTAAAAACACTTCTACTTTAGGCTGGATTCCTTTTTTTAAAAGTTTTTAAACAAAGTTGCTATAAAAATAGATTTCTATGGTCTAATTAATACACACTTTGCAAACATACCTCATGCTGCAGTTATTTATATGAAAAATAGTAGACTTAAGGTACAAGTATATCCTAAAATTGAGACAGCACAGAAAAAACATTCACAGGATGGAAAAAGCCTTGTAATTCACGAATGCAATTGTGAATTAAGAGTTTAGCCAGTATGTGAAATTCAGCTACACGTAAGACTAACTTGTTAGTTATTTGTTTAAGAAAGTGGAATATCATTGTTTGATACTTAAATTTTTTTTCAATTAAGATGTTATGTCTTAACCAGTATTACACAAAACGTAAAGACAGCATATGGCTATTAGCATCACACACAAATGTTCTATTTTCATGGTATGTTGCACAGCATTTTAATTCAGTTTTCTATGTACACATATTTTTTGGAATCTATTGCATTTTGATTTACAATACTTACAATTCATCCTTTTAATGTTCTGGAATTTATTTATTGCACATTCAGCTCTCAAAGAAAAGCTAGAACTATTCTGCCTCAGGCAGCCAGGAATCCCAAGTTAGCAAGGCATTTCCTTTCATGCTTATGTAGAAGGAAAGAACTGGAGCTGAACTCAGATTCTTTGGATAATATCAGAGGGAAGCTTAAATTCAAACAATTTATGTTAATTTGGATCATTCAGGGAGATAAATTCAAAATGTTTATTCTTAGTCAAGAAGCTTCCGATTTTATTCATTCTCCCCTAATTTCTCTCCCCCTCAGTTTCTTAGGTATTAATTTGTAGGAATCATTTGTGACTTTAGTGCCTCAAAGAGGAAGGAGAAAAAGCTTTCAAGAATTGTCCTCATGTACTTTGGATCACATTTTTGATCATATGGTATTAACATGCTTTGGAATCTAATCAGCTACTATACCTGTTAATTTCAAGGGCAGTCATGAGGGTCTGCATATTCAGATTAGATAAAGCATGTTCCTCTGAAAATTCAGCTGTAAGTCAACTTGCCTCATTTTCTAATGTTTGCAGCTAAATACATCATATGAAGAAAAAGGGAGGAGGAGGAACAGGATATGATGTCAGAAGGAGGCAGCAACTTTGACAGAGCCCTCAGTATTTGCTTTAACTCCAAGTTCTTGTAAGCAAATCTAGCTGCATATTAGATGAAATACTGTGATAATATAATCACCTTGGGGACTTTCACATTTTCTCCTGCATAATAGAATCTATTCTAGAGTCAGCTAGTTAGCCAGCTATTAAAAATTCACTTAAAAACCAAGCAGTTACCAAAAAACCAAACTAACAACAGTCCTCAATTTGTCCTGGATTCTAAGCGGGAAAGTAATCGTAAATACATTTTTTGACTGACTTCATTTAGTTTCACACAGCACTTTCAGCTATCAAGTGTGTACAACAGAATAAAGGCTACATTATAACATGCAGAGGAATCAGTGTTATATAGTAAAATGAGGGACATTAAATCCTCTACAATAAGCCAGGATCATAAGCCTCATTTGCCTTTACAAAATGTGTAAAGGAAACCAAGTTTAGGAAATGAACATACACAAGATATGACGACACACAAGCTATTCTGGATGTCTACACAAGCCCAGTGTCAGACTGCTGAAGATACGTAGTGATGCATATGAGAGGGCTGTTAAAGCAAATTGATTAAAAATGACATCTACAATAATTACTCAGGATGAAAAAGAAATCCAGTTATTTCATTACTACCCAGTAGGAAAAACACAGGAAATAAGGGTAGCTAAATATTTAGGATGCTCAATGAGTACTGCCATTTAAATTGCTCCAAGGACTCATATGGTTTAACTGCTTATTACTTAGGATTATCAGTGAAAGGTGATAATTCCATTTTAGTGCTGCTGTACTTTTAAAGCCAGTACTAAAGTAAACATTAGGTACAAACTTTGTATCTGAATAAAACTTATTTAGATTAGCAACTACTATCATGTAAGCATTCAAGAGCATGCTTTACAAGGATTGTTAAATTTAAAATATGAATAACCTTGGTGAGGGGAGCAAGTAGAAGAAAATCAAACACTGATTCCACAGGTAAGTACAAGACAACAGCTCTATATTCATTGTTATATTTGTCTGATATCTGCAAAAAAAACCAAATGAACTCAAAAGGCTAAAAATGACAGAAGAATTGAAATAAAGTTTTAGTACTGCACTTATGCTTCTTTGCTTCTGAGAACTGAAAAGGCCCAATATTTTCATTGAGAGAATTCTAAAGGAAATGTATACATTACCATGGTCTAAGATACTCAATTGCTATTATGCTTTTTTATGTGAGCATCTAACCGACAATGCCAAAATATTTTCTGATACAAATAGGGCAAAATCCATTTACCTGAAAGAACACACACTTATAAAAATGTTTTATTAGCAACATGTTAAAAGTACTTTGATGTTTCTGAGAAGGGGTTCAGTTACTGACACTTAAGTGAGATCCTAGAGCCCCTATAAAAAGGTAAAATGACTAAAGTATGACAAATGAGTAAAGATGCAGGCATTGCAGTAGTATGAACAAGCTGAAAGTAAAACTATGCCTAACCCCTATAGTTTTAATAATTCACTAATCCTGTTTCTCAATTGCTTCTTTTAGGAGTGACTTCTTCAGTAAGGGATGGACATGTACCAATTCAGCTCATTTGCTTTAAGCAGAAGCAGCAGGGCTATCCACAAATATTGACATGTAATTTAGTCATTGAAATATTTAAGTCACAGACCAGTGTCTAAGTTTCATCTTGCAGAAGACATGACATGCCCATACGTTTTTCATCCACATACAAGCAATCAACTAAAGATGGTTTTAACTTTTAAGACCAGACTCTTGAGCTTTTCAATTTTTCTTTGCATACACAACTTTGAGTTGTACATAAATATTGAATCTGGACGTGCAGTGCAAAATAATCCCACAGGTTAGAAAGATACCAGGTATAGGGGTAATAGTGCCTGAAGCTCCAAGTTTACCTCAAAGGGCACATTTTTGGGAAAAATATTTTAATTTCCAGTCAATATTTGTTTGTGCACCTTTTTGCACCTTAGATTAATGAAACACTTGAGCTTGGGAAAAAAAAACAAAAAACAAAAACAGACACCCATCTCCAAGCTGCTCCGGGCAGCAGCCCATCATTGTTTGGGAGAACAAAACAATATAGCCACAGTGTATCTAATTTCATGGAGCAGGACACTAAACAAAGAAAATCTAAAGTTTTATGATATAACCAAAATAGAAGGGTTATTGTCAGTCACTAGGTAATATCTAAAAGCTATTGTTTGGTATTGTGACCTGTCTAAAATAGCTGCATTGCACGTCACAATTAAAGGGTGCCATAAATATGTATATATACATGCTGCATACATATGCAACAAACAGATTCCTCTTTACCATGCGTCTGGGCTAGAAAGGCAATTCAAAACATACACTTAAAATATCCCAGTATTGATGGCCCTTAAAAAAGTCACCAATTAAATGCTCTTTGGGAGCCACCATCTCCCTTCTCAACCACTTTATACTGAAGATGGGAAACAAGCAAGAAAAAACAAGATATATACAGAAAAATAAAGTTAAGGCAATAAGCCATTCAAGAACAGAATATCCTTCGTATTATGACGTTTTAAGGTAGTTTATAGCAATTTTCACTGTTTTATGAGATGACAAAAGAAAAAGAAAATCAGAACGTGTCCCAAAGAGAGATGTGATCTGGATACAACTTGCTGGATTTTGGGTTTTTTTGAAACTTGAATTGAAATTTACATATTCTCAGGTTTTGTCCCAGCTGTTTCCTTTTTATGAAGTTCCATCCCCTCTTCCCTCATTTTTATATGACAGGTGCTCCAAAGCATTTCCTGCACCACTCCACACTGCTACTCGGTGGGACATCTATTTTCTGCATCTTCTCAAGCACTTCTGCTGTTAGACTTTTATATGCAAGTCTGTACTCGGTGTCAAAGGCCTCTGGAATAAACAGAGCATAGCTGAAACTGCTGCTTAAATTTCTTCAAGTGCACATCATAAATATTTTCAACTAAAATAAAGTGTTTTTTTAAATGCATAGCTCTGCAAGATCTAGCTATTTTAAATGAACAGTTATTGAGAATCACAAAAGCAAAACTTATACTAATATTCATTAATTATTCCTGAAGTAAAGAAGTCTGCCAATTGAACAGCGGCTTAGAAACCCAAAAAACATAAGCCAATTTTTTGAAGCTCCCTGTCCCATCAGTCCTCACACACTAAGCCTTCTCTTGAATATATTTGTGCAGATATGCACATTTCACAATATTTTCCACTTACCAATGTCAATGTTCTCTCTCCCAAGAGACACCAAAGACAGGAAAAGGATTTCTCTATAAAAGCTCCTGTAAAATATTTTAAAATGCAAGTCACTGTAATATCAAACGACCCTCAAGATGTGATTGCTGAAGCCATGTTTATCTCCAATAAACAAGTTGTATGTAAGTAGCTTTTTCAGTGTTACCAACTCAATTTTATGAGACCTGCCATTTTTGGTGTGCTGCTTTGAGCTCAGGGCTTATGTGAAAATCTGAACTTTCATTAAAAAAAATAAATGTTAGCCACCTTGCTTGTGGAGAAAAAGTTAAACATGCAATCTCAAAAGATTCACCAACTATGAAGCAAATGAAAATCTCAAAATGCATTTGTAAAATCTCTAATTTTTAATTTTTTTGGTATTTCAGATTGACAATAATATCTGGGTTTAGTTTCAGGAAGTCAAATTTTTACTGGAACAGAATTATCCACATATTGAGCACACAGGTATATGGAACTAAAAGCAAATAGTATTAATCATTATCACAGATTGCATTAATGGATACAGTGACTTTCTTTTAACACTGACAATACACACTATTTTTGTACTTCACTTAGTCACTACTCACTTAAATAGCATAGGCTTGCAAAATTGAAGACCTCTGGGTTTCATAGTCATTGCATTCTTTCTAAATCTATCTAAATTGTGGCATAATGAAGAAAGGGAACAGCCTACACTTCATGTGTTGATTACACTGAAAAAATTGCTTTTACCTTTTGCCCCTCTGTAAGCCCCTCTGTGTTCCTCTATTGCCCAGAAACACTGACAAGGAACAGACTACAAATAAGATGGCACTGGAGTCAGAGACTGCAAAAAAACTAGTCAAAGAATTATAGTCTCCATGATGTTTGGTTGCCCCCTCCCTTTGTGAAAGGATCACATCAAACATGTACAAGTGGAGGGGGATGAGGAGAAAGAAGAGCCGATCAAAAACTCTGGCAGTCATCCTCAAAGGAATGGTAGCTAATTGGACCTATCCCAGGTCTCATTAGAGAAAGGTCACTGAAATTCTCAATGCACGCCAAGTAAGCATGCACATAGACATGCACCATTTGGTACTGAGTAGCCTTTCTAGAAGGAAGGAAACTGCCAGACTGGCTAGTTTACTGCACAACACATGGAGGAATTTGGCTTGTTCAGGCTTGCACATTGGCTAGTTTTTTGGCTTTAGCAGCTTTTTGTTTGGCTCCCAGCCCCTGCCTCCTCCCTGCCAATCAGAAAACTCAACTGGCAATAGGTATTTGATTCCAACTGTTGTGTCAGGGCTCCCTGGGTGCCTGCCCGGGTGTGGTGATGTGCAGGTGGGAGTGGGAAGGAAATGAGTGACATTCACATAGTCTGTTCTTTAAACAATTTCAAGTTTCTGGTTTCTACTTCCTGCTTGTTAAGTTCCTGGTTCCTGTCAGGCCCCTGTCCACTAGCGGGCTACAAAGTGGCTCAAGAAGCAGGGTGAAGTGGCTGGAGTGAGGGGGCCAACAGACTTGATGGGCCCTTTAGCAAAGTGTGTGCGCACCAGGGGAGTGGCTCCTTACTCCGAGAAGTGGCAGGCCTGAGGGCAGCCAGCCCACAGCACTGCCCAGTGCCCCCCACCCCAGCCTGCCCTTCACGCCACCCTGAGCATGCCATGCCCCCTCCCTCCAAGCCAGCTCTCTGTGTCTCCTAGAAAGTACCTCCCAACCCAGGTATTAGCACTACTCAGAGCATGTTGCACAGGGCTCCGGACACTGCAGCAGTACCAGCAGCTGGGACCCCCCAGCCTTTCTGAACGGACAGGCCTTTGAGCCGTTGCCTCTCCCTCCCTCCTCTCCCTCCCCCAATAAGCAGGCCTGGAGGGGGGGAAAAGGAAGAAGTGGACAAGGGGAAAAGGCTGGACTGAGAGGGTAAACAGAGCAGGATCTTAGCTGGATGCTAAGAAAAACTATTTCACTAGAAGGGCTGTGAAGCACGGGAATGGATTCCCTAGGGAGGTGGTGGAATCTCCATCCCTAGAGGTTTTTAAAGTCCCAGCTTGACAAAGCTCTGGCTGGGTTGATTTTTTGGGGTTCGTCCTGTTTTGAGCAGGGGGTTGGATTCGATGACCTCCTGAGGTCTCTTCCAACCCTAGGATTCTATGACACAGATCCTATGGCACTGGTTTTTTCCTTTGCCTGGGGATGTCATACCCCCAAAATCAGCACCAGGCTCTATCTCCACTGCATTCCTTCCCGCAAGCCTCCAGCCCCGCCTTTCCTCCGTCCCAGGCCCCACCCCCACTACATCCCTGTCAGTAGGGCCCCACTATACCCTGCATCTTCCCATCCTCTCCCCCAAGCACACCCTGTTCCCTCCTCACCTTCCCTCCCAGCAACTTCTGTACACTGCAGTACAGCTGATCACAGCAGCGGTGAAGCATTGGGAAGGAGAAGTGGATCGGTGGACTCAGAGGGAGACATTGAAGGGGAGCTGGCTGGTGGTGGTAACTCCAGCCCTAAAGCACCCATGGAGTTGACGCCCCCTCCAGTGTCCCCAAATCCTTTTTCTCAGTACACATACACACCCGCCAAAATCCCCACCAAAATCCCTCGCTAGCACCCCTCAATTGCTACTTCCCTCTCCGGTGGTGTCCTCTTCTTGACAGCCTGAAAGATAGTAAACCCTAGGAATAAGTGTACTAAATATTCCTCAGCCTACAGATGCCAGTTTTTTCCCTTAATCGAAACTATTGTGCAAAATGCGGTGTTGACTCCTTCTACCTAGTCAGCAATGCAAAGGCAGCTAAACTTCACTGGTTGTAAAGATAGTTCATATGGTGATTTTGGATCCTTTGTAATGGAAAGGTTCAATGACAAATGTAGATTTGATAGATTTATGTAGCAAGACCCAAGGTCTCCACATATTTTGTACTTTTTTTGCTTCACTTATGTAAAAAAAAAAAAAATCAGCATGTGAGTACACAGCTGGGAGTTTAGCTATCTGATTTACACATGACTGCACGAACTGCATGCACAGACATACACATACCAGAATCTGTATAGATTCCAAGGTACCTGTATGAAACTCTGATCCTAAACATCTGGCTTTTGCATGTGTATTGACTTAAGAGGGGCTGAATGTTCTATTACAATGTATCAGAGGCCTTTATAACACTCAAGTGGTATGTGATTCTGGTATAGTTTTGGGTATGAGGGTGGGGGAAGATCAGCAACACCACAGTCCCTTTTTACCTTTGTCTTTTGATGTCTGGTTTAATTTTCTGTACAAGGAGGTTGATGGGTTTAACAACATTATTGTGTTGAATGCTCAGTTTGATGTTCTCCACTAAGGTGCTTGTTGCCTGCTGATCTTCTGAAGCTATGGATGATTTCTTCTCTGCTGAATCTGGTAGGAGAACACAGCATTTCAGACCAATACCAAACTAGATATAATTGTCTCATTGTGCAGTGTATACATGATACATGTAGTCTTTGCGCACAGTTCTGAAGGCTAGGCAAAAGTTTCCCCCAGAATGCAATGGCTGCTTATTTACAAATTCTGCCACCCTTTAGTGTGATAGACTTTGTGAAACATACACATTCTGAATATGTCCTGACAAAGGAGCACAAAAGATTTATCTGCCCCCATTCGTGAAATGTATATTTTTGTAACCATTTTTTATAGTGACTGATATAAAAATGATTCCTTTTAGTGCTATAGTATTTTGTTAGTTTATATTGAATTAAAACACATTGATTATGTTACACATGGAGGCCATGCTGCATTAGTTTGAGTGCTGCAAATTCAACAGAAAGTTAAGTTCATTCTAAAGAAAATAAAGTTAGTAGTATTTATGTCATCAGGCTGTCTCTAAGAACAATTTGTAAAGGGAGAAAAGTGAAGCTGCCATTGCTAAATTTGGGCAATAAAGCTGAACAGAATGTTACAACAATGACAATCAACAACTTATCTAACCAGGAATCATTTACACATTTTCTGCAATGTTTTGGTGCATTAACTAGTTGTTCCAAAATGACAGGAGTTGCTGCACTATATGGAATAGAGCACTACGATTGCTCTGAACTCCAGTATAAAGAGGGAGAAAAAACCTGTTGAGAGTCTATGGATTAAGTTTAAAGGAGCAAACAGCAGCAGTGATGTTGTGGTTGGTGTCTGCTATAGGCCACCAAATCAGGTGGATGAGGTAGACGAGGCTTTCTTCGGACAACTGAGAGAAGCTTCCAGATCGCAGGCCCTGGTTCTCATGGGGGACTTCAATCACCCTGACATCTGTTGGGAAACCAATACAGCAGTACACTGGCAATCCAGGAAGTTTTTGGAGAATGTTGAGGATAACTTCTTGACACAAGTGCTGAAGGATCCGACCAGGGGCCGTGCGCAACTTGACCTTCTGCTCACAAACAGGGAGGAACTAATAGGGGAAGTGGAGATGGGTGACAACCTGGGAACCAGTGATCATGAGATGGTAGATTTCAGGATCCTGACCAAGGGAAGAAAAGAGAGTAGTAAAATACACACCTTGGACTTCAAAAAAGCAGATTTTGACTCCCTCAGAAATCTGAGGGGCAGAATACCCTGGGATGCTAACATGAAGGGGAAAGGAGTCCAGGACAGCTGGCAGTATTTTAAAGAAGCCTTATTGAAGGCACAGAAAGAAACCATCCCGACGCATAGCAAGAGAGGCAAACATGGTAGGAGACCGGATTGGCTTACAGGAGAAATCCTTGGTGAACTTAAGCACAAAAAGGAAGCATACAAAAAGTGGAAACTTGGACAAATGACCAGGGAGGGGTTTAAATGTATAGCTCGAGAATGCCGGGGGGTTATCAGGAAGGCAAAAGCACAAATGGAATTGCGACTGGCTAAGGATGTGAAGGATAACAAGAAAGGTTTCTACAGGCATGTTAACAAGAAGGTGGTGATCAGAGAGGGTGTGCGGCTCCTACTGGATGAAGGAGGTAACCTAGTGACAGATGATGTGGGGAAAGCTGAAGTACTCAATGCCTTCTTTGCCTCTGTATTCACGGACAATGTTGGCTCCTTGACTTCTGCGCTAAGTGACGCAAGATGGGATGAAGATGGCCAGCCCGTGGTGGGTAAAGAACAGGTTAGGAACTATTTAGAAAAGCTAAACATACACAAATCCATGGGTCCAGACTGAATGCATCTGAGGGTACTGAGGGAGTTGGCAAATGTCATTGAGGAGCCCTTGGCCATTATCTTTGAAAAGTCGTGGAGATAGGGAGAAATCCTGGATGATTGGAAAAAGGCATATGTAGTGCCCATCTTCAAAATAGGGAAGAAGGACGATCCAGGGAACTATAGGCCGCATAGTCTTACCTCAGTTCCTGGAAAAATCATGGAAGGGATCCTTAAGGAATCCATTTTGAGGCACTTGGAAGAGAGGAAAGTGATTAGGAATAGTCAGCATGGATTCACAAAGGGCAAGTCGTGCCTGACCAATCTGATTAGCTTCTATGATGAAGTAACTGGCTTTGTGGACGTGAGAAAGTCAGTGGATATGATATAACTTGACTTTAGCAAGGCTTTGACAAAGCAAATGACACTAACACCATCCTCTGATTTTCCCAATTTTCTTTTTCTTTCAGTCTGCTTAGATTAAAAGCTCCTTTTGGAAGGGAAATCTTCTTCAGTTTTTACAGTTCTGAGCTCATCAACAAACAGAACAGCTCAATGAACGAAGAAAATGTTGTAATATAAGAGTATACTGTACACTATGCATGTTTCAAAACTCTCCTGCTGTAGAGGAAAACCATGGGAATTGAAGCTACCAGTATAAACACTACCACTACACACAGTAAATTAGGATGCAGAAGGGTGACAACTATTTTTTAAACAGCGAAACATTTTATTTTAGAAAAATTTCCCTTTGTACCAATTCTTCCCTTTCATGGCTATACTGATAAGGTAGGCAGGTCAATAACACAACAAAAAAGTTCAGACTATGCCCTTACTGAAGTTTGTGTACCTGCCGCCATCTGACCAAATCCTTCCCATTTTATACCTTACATATATGCATGCAGAGAACAGAATACTACACATATGTATACAAAGGGAAAAGACAACAAATGGTTTCAGATCAGGTTTCATGTTGTTTAGATTGTATTGTTCTCCAAAATGTGGTGCTTTGCAAATCTGGGGGAAGACAATTCTTGCCATGGAGAACATATGACCTATAAAGAAGCCCCTAGAAGTAGAAAGAAATGTTTAGTGTCACCCCATCACACGCACACTTTCACGCTTATTTCACTTACTGAGATTTCTCCAGGATATGTACAGAGGCTCTCCAGGCTCTTGGTGAAGGTTGATGTTGTCCCAAAGTAGCTGGATGTACACTAATTTACTGTCCTGAGACAGAGATGATAAAGGAAGCTAGAATGAGGGAAAGGAAAGTTTAAAATGGTCAGTGCAGGATCATGTGCTTAAAAACTTGATGATAGGCCCCCAAAATGTTATTTCTTATCCCAGTTGCTGAAAAGATTTGTGCTATTTTGACACACAAAACTGGAGAGGCTAAACTGCAGATTTCATTTTGTAGCTGAATACTGCATTGTTTGCACTGTAGCACTGAGTGGCTTTTTTGATTTAGCTTAAATCCTCCCTCCTGAGTGATAAATGCTAAGCCAAAAAAAGGAAAATCATATTGGAATAAGAACACCTACACAGGCTTTATTGACATAAATGTATTATTTATATTGCATGACATGAACACTCAGGGTGCTGGTATATGATTCAGGCTCCTAGGTGTATGCTCTGCACAACCACAAATGTACTATCTGCCCTTATGGTGATACATGCCTGAAGTACTAACAGATGGTCATCCTGCTGCAAAAGGTTTTACGTTACCTTTCTGCTTGTTTCCAAGCTCCAAGAAAGGAGAGTATTTGGACTTTATATAACAGGTGAGATTGTTTTTCTCAGTCTACTCTACAAACAGTTACTCCCAGATACTTGAATTATCCCTAGTAACACCACACACCTAGCGGATCAATCATCACAAATGACACTCATAATTACAGCTTAGTTTTTCATAACTTATATAAAATTAGAAGTGCCTTCTGAATGGCTATGGACTTGCTTCATGAATTGGAAATGAGAAATGGACAAGAAAGTTCATTCTCAGGCTGTGTCTACACTGCGGAACTTGTATCCCGGAAAAGCTCTGCTGCATTCAAAGAACACTTCCACTTTTTTGGAACAGTTTCTGAAAAAGTGGACGCATTTTTTCGGCATCCCTGTATTCCTCATTGAATGCGGAATAAGGGATGGTCTGAAAGAGGAGATTTTTCCCACATTTGGCTCTGTGTAGATGGGCCAAATGTCAGAAAAGTGTCTTCCGAAAAAGGAGTGGAAAAAGATACGCAAATTGCAATTTGCGTATCTTTTTCTGAAAAACAACTGCAGTGTAGACATAGCCTCAGTCAACGTAGGCTTTTCCTTGATGATACAGTGTATTTTCCAATTTAAAGCTTGTAAAGTATCCTCCCTAGTCATGGAGTCACAGCCACATCTATTGACAAACTACAGTATGTTTCAGGCTTTTAAAAAGCCAATGAAAGAGTATCAAATTAACTGCATAAAATTACCAGATGTGAAATAAGTGACTGGTCATATGTGCAATGCACAAATACCTAATGACTTCTAGTATACACATTTGGCACATGTACAGTAGTAGCCATCTTTGGGGAAAAAAACAACTTGCCCTTAAAAGAAAGGATGAAATAGCAGAAAATAATGCACCTGGTTCTCTAGTCTTTAATTCCATTTTTATACTGACAGGATTCAATCAATGTACTCTAACAAAAACACGTGAGGAAAGAAGCCTGGATGCCAATTTAATATCTTGAAGGGAATTCACACTTTGGTAGAGAATCTGCCTTGCTGTGATATGCTATAACTTAAAGCTGCTGGTCATGTGTTGTCAGAATCCCCCAAAGTTTCTTTCCACCCCCTACCTATCAGAAGCTGCCACTGAGAAGACTTGCACTTAGTAGTTTTTGAAAATATACAAAAGGATTCCAGGGCAAGTGCTCTTTTCATTATCATTATTCAAGATAGCTTGTGTGTAAGGAATCTATTACCAATAACAGAAGTAGAAGTGTACAATTTGGTATTAAAATCTAGGTTTTTTTTTTAAAGCTACTGTCAAGTCAGGGTTTTCCTGACATGTTCTATAAAACACAAATAATTAAATATGCTGCAATGTTTGTGCATGACCAGTTACTCATTTGGCACCTACCTGCACACCATCATTACAGTGTTCGGATGTCAGAATGAGTCCTGGCAAGTTGTTAGGTAGATCCAAGCGCCGGAAATACCAGACTAGATTCCAGAAAATGATGGGATGTTGGTTGATGAATGTGGATGTGTGAATCACTTGTTCCCCCTCGTTCTCTAACAAGGATTCAAGCTCTTTCCGTAGCACCAGAGGGCTCAAGTAGGGTACAGATAGAGGGAGAGGATTGGGCCTTTTCCCTAAAGGATCCTGAAAGAAAAGCAGCAATTGTTATTTTACAATGTCAAAGACTTTTGGCTCCCAGAGATACTTCTAAGGATCATATCCCATCGCAATCTTGAATCACACTGTTGCAAAGCTAACATTTCTAAGTTTTTGGAAGTAATTAATGCGCAACAGCTAACACTCTTTCATCAATTTTGATTTCTGAACTTTTCTTTTTCTTTGCTCACAAAAACTGAACTTATTAAAATAATGGCTCTACAGATGATTAAAAAGCAATGTTACAATACATTAAAATGTAAGTCTATCAGGAAGCAGCTCAATGGAAAACAAACCACCACTGAACAGCAGCCACTCTAAGTCCATCAGATGGAGAGATACCATTGTTTAACACAGAAGTGTCTATTGTAACCAACTCCATTCCTCTCCCGTTTCTCCCCACAAGAGAAACCATCCAAATCATTTTTTGGTGGGAAGGATGGGTAGTAAAGCAAGGAAATGACTTGTTGAAATAATGTGCTATTTTTATTACTTGGTCCATTCCAGAATGATGGTCACTTGTTTATAAATTTCTGATCCCTTTAGAAAGGTTCAGGAAAAAAAATCTACTTACAGAAGAAGAATTTCAAATCAAGTAGCACTGCTTAAAATGTTTACAGGAAAGACAATCCGTAACCATTTCAGAGCAACTGAACCTGGGAAAAAGTCTAGAAAACTCACACCTAAAATAAAAGGATAGTTATTCACCTTGGCTACATCTACACTGCAGCACTATTTCCGGATACTGGAGGGATTTTGAAATAAGTGCTGTGTAGACAGTGCCAAATTTTGAAATAACACTGAAGTAAGATACGCAATTGGTCGCGCTCAAATTGCGTTCCTTATTTTGACCTAAGGTGCAGTGTGTAGACACCCCTTCTCATAACTGTTGTTCTTTGAGATGTGTTGTTTATATCTATTCTGGTTAGCTGCTCACGCACACTACATGCTTGGCTGATGGAAGTTTCCCCTAGTAGCTACCTGTAGAGTAGGTTGTGGAGCTTCCTGGAATGGGATCAGTATGGTGCTCTCTCTGAGACCCTGCCAATTTGACACCCCCTGTAGTTAGGCAAAGAGGAAGGTGGGTGTGGAATAGATCTGAGAACAATTAAGAGAAGATGAATAATTGTCTTTCTTTTTTGAGTGCTTGCTCATATCAATTCCAGTAGGTGTCTCCAAAGCCTTACCTAGGAGGTGGGCTTGGAGTCAAGCTGTCATGCTGAAGCCCACATCACCCCTGGCTTGATGAATGATGTCAGTGCGATGTAAACCCGTAAACAAAAGACAATGTTGCTGCTCGGTGAACTTCCAAGGCCAGAAACGCAGTTGAGGAGGCCTGGGCCCTTACTGAGTGTGCCATAATGCTAGGTGGAGGGACTTAGGCTAGATTGTAGCATATACTGATACAAACAATGATTCAAGAGGATATGCGCTGAGACCCACAGCCCCTTCATTTACTCCACTACTGCAACAAACAGGTGTGTTGACTTTCTGAAAGAGTATGTGTGGTGAATGAAGAAGGCAAGTGCTCTTCTGACACCCAGGGAGTGCAGTCTCTAGTTGTATGGGCTGTCGGGAGGCTTTAAGTAAAACAGACAAAAAGATGTGCTGACTTGTATGGAAATTGGACACCACCTTGGGTAGGAAGGCCAGACACAGTTTAAGTTGAACCTTATCTTTATGCAAGATTTTGTAAGATGGCTCAAGTTTAGGACAAGAAGCAAAGGGCTTAAACTGCAGCAAGGGAGATTTAGGTTGAACATTAGGAAAAACTTCCTGTCAGGGTGGTTAAACACTGGAATAAGTTGCTCAGGAAGGCTGTGGAATCTCCATCTCTGGAGATATTTAAGAGCAGGTTGGGTAGACATCTATCAGGGATGGTCTAGATGGTACGGGGTCCTGCCATGAGGGCAGGGGACTGGACTCAGTAACCTCTTGAGGTTCCTTCCAGTTCTAGTGTTCTATGATTCTATGTAAGATGGCTCATTTCCCATAGCAATCTTGATTTACATTGCTGAAAACTAACATTCCTAAGTTTTTGGAAGTAATGAATGCACAGCCCTGATACACATCTAGCTGTGATGGCAGCCACAATAAATGTCACTTTTCACAAAAGGTATAGAAGCGAACGGAGCACTAAAGACTTAAAGAGAGGCCCCATGAGCCAGAAGAGGACCTGGTGAAGGTCCCATGTCAGGAATCTAAGCAGGGGTGCAGCCTCACCAGGCCTTTCAGGGAGTGCCTGATAAAGGGGGTGGCAAACACAGAACAACTGGACTCACCCAAGTGGTGGCCGAAAGGGCTGCCAAGTAGACCCTGAGTGATGATGCCACAAGATCATGCTACTTCAAGCACGTAAGATATTCCAGGATGCAACGGAAGCCTGGAGCAGACCCACTTGTCCGAGCAACTGGAATCCAGACCTTGAATGGGACCAGGATCTGCCTGCCATTCGAGAACACCTTTTAGTGCGAATGGTTCTGAGAATTAAGACTTTGGGACCAGTATTGCGAGTCTGACCGCCAGTATACATGGGAGGAGCACCAGAATTCTGAGTGATGCTGTGATGCAGATCACGGTGCTGATGGTCCCTCTCTGGACGGCTCCTGGCAATAAGGAGGCAGCAGTGTGTCTTGAACAGGAGGAGACTTATGTACAGTCAGGAAGTAGAGGAGGATGGTGTTTGCTGGAGGGTCTGGAAGCCATGCGGCTGACGGTGCATAGCCCAAGGGTCTCACGTTCAAGGACTCTTTGCCCGCATTGTCTCTGCCATGGGGCATGAGCACAACAGCAACCGTGTCAATGGTACTCCCTTCACATGTTTGCTGTGCTTGCTGCAGGGGAATGAGAGCAGTGCTGAGAAGCTGGTTGCTTGGGTGCCAAAGAGCGACGGTGCAAAGGTTGCCGTGCTGAGTGCTCTCAGCACCGCATCAAAAAACACTAGAGGAGTGCTCCACGCTGAGGCACCTGATGCTGGGTCCTGCCTCTGTTGGGGATGGAGAGCAGACTCCATAAGGAGCTACCTTAAGCGAAAGTCCCACTGCTTAATGGTCTGAGGCTTAGAACTCTCTCAGATCCTGAACTTCTCAAACTGGTGAGCCTCCCTTAACACCAAAGACAGGAATTGTGGGGGTCACCCCTACACAGAGCAGGGACTGCAGTGCTTGAATCCCTCAGACTTAGGCATGCCAGAGGTGAAGCCGGCAGGCAGGAGTAAGACGCTCACACAAACTGTAACTAAGGATAGTTAACAGTAAGTACAACGACAGAAAAAAACCCACTATGGACAAACGGAGCACTTGCTAAGCAAGAGAACCCACTGTTCCAGCAATGGTCACTTGTGGTAAGAAGGAACTGAAGTGGGGGTTGGGTTGGCAGGGTCATATATAAAGCGCCGTATCAGAGACGCTCCAGGGGGCTCCACAGCCAACCCAATGGGTAGCTGCTAGGGAAAATGTCTGACAGCTGTGCACATTCACACCTAATGAACTGATATAAGCAAGCACTCAAAGAAAATACTTTACTCTTAGGAGAAAGGGGGAAATGTCAATACATATCTGAGCCTGGTAGTGCCGACCGTGTTCGAGAATGGTGAGCAGCAGCAGCTCTCTCAGGATGTTGTTTTGGCAGCAATTCATTAGCATTGTGTTAGATCAGGGCTGGGCAAAATACAGCCCGTGGGCCGGATCTGGCCCACCAAGCCACTGGATCCAGCCCATGGACACAGTGGGGAGTCTCAGGCAGGCTCCCTGCCTGCCCCTGCACACAGGACAGAAAAGCAGCTGTAGGACTCAGTCTTTGAACAGTGCAAGCCCAGGGGAGGTGAGAGGCGCTTTGTGCGGTGCCCCCGCCCACAGCAGAACCCCATTGGCTTGTTTTCAGCCAACAGGAGCTGCCTGTTTGAAAAACAGGCATATTGAAGAACTCTTCCCCTACTCCCCTCCAGCTCATAGTTGTTCACAGACCCACATGCCTGCTGCAGCCAGAGCGGGTGCAGGACAGGCAGAGAACGTGTCTGAGAAACCAGCTACGCTGCTGGCTGAGAGCTGCCCAGATAAGTCTCTTGGCCAGAGCTCGCCTCTGGCACCCCAGCCACACCCTCCCATATCCCTCTGCTCCCCTACTCTTGCCCACCTACCCCACGTAATTCAAATCCCCTGCACCTATTCCCTTTCTAAGACCCTGCACCCCGAACCTCTGCCCTAGGTCACAACACATGCCCCTACCCCACCTCCTGCACCTCAGTCCCCTGCCCCAGGCCACAACCCCTCCTGCCCTAGGTCACAGCCCAAACCCCTGCACCCAGTCCCTTGCCCCAGATCACAACTGCCTCCTTCACCCAAACTCCCTTCCAGACCCCACACCCACTCATGCACCCCAGTCCCTTACTGCAAGCTCCCTTCTGCACCCAACTTCCATCTCAGACCCCGCACGTTCTCCATTAATATCATGGAAGAGCGCAGCCCTTGACCACTTTCCAAATTCTTGGAGTGGCCCCCCCCATCAAAAATTACTGTTCACCCCTGTATTCGATTCATTCAGTATCAAACTTATGCAACCTACCACAACTTCTTGCAAGCTATTCGGAAGACTAACTGTTGAAATGCCATGAGATGGTCTGTGTGAGAGATCAATATTTTGCAGTGGGCCTCCAACACTATGGCTCCGAGTCAAAGATACTCCTCGTTTTGATGAATTGATGACCGATGTCTTCATAGCTCTGGGGCCCTTGCTCTGTTCTTCTTGCATATCACTATTTGGGTTTCAAAAGAAACATGTTAACATATTGCTAGTCTGCAACGCCAACTGACAGTTACCAGAGACACACACAGAAAGGAAAGCCTCAATCATTGGTTTGGCACAACTCTATTCCACAGAAAAACTTCACACAATACAACCACCTTGCTTAGAAACAGAGCTGGATAAGAACTGCAAAGTATTTTATATAAAAATATATATATATAGATTTAATATGAATATATATTGGTCATGCTCACTTTTACTCCACCTTTCATGAAATTTAATTTTATGCGTAAGTGTTTGCAAAAATTCTTACCTTTAATTTCTTGCCAGAAATGCTCCTACTGCCAGACACTCCTATTGTCCGGGAACTTAAAACAGTACTCTGAGACTCATCTGACCAGTCATAACTAAGGCCTGAACTCCTAGAGTAGACCAGGTCATGCTTAACCACATTAAGTCTAAATGAGTCCACACCACCAAGCCCATTCCATCGACTTTTATAGCTCTTAAAGTGGATTTCTGTACTCCTGCTTTCACGAGGAGTAAAGCTAAATTCAACCTTGCCTGGTTGATTTTATGGTAGTGCAGATGCAGTGCTGTGAAAGTAGATGTTCTTAGGCCCCAGGTGGTGTCCCACAGTGCCCCACATTGACAGTTAGGACTCTCAACTCTACTGCTCTCCAGGTGAATAGGAAAAGCCCTGGGAAAAACTGAATTTCATTTCCTGTGTGACCAGCAGACCTCAGACCAGGCAGCACACTTGACCATGAGTTCCTGGGATCACAGATGAGCACCAGCATGGAAAGTGCAGAGATCCTAGACCTCACTACTACTCGCAGAACTACAAACCAGCACAGAGGAAAAAGGATATACCAGGGATGCCCAACAGTGTTGAGTAAAAATAAAGGAGCTGTGGCAGTCACTCTCAAAGATAAAGGAGACAAATGGACGGTCTCAATGATCACCGCAAACATGCCACTTGAGCACCTGCATGCAATCGTGGGAAAAGAGATGGGGACCTGACCAGCTTCCCCAACCAGTCCATGGATTCATCCCAAGACATTCCTCAGGCAACCGCATGGAGCACAGTGTGGATGAGGAGGAGAATGGTCAGCAGGTGAGCAGGGCAACCAAGACCAGTGAGAATCAATTTTTTATAACCTTGGAGACAATAATCTCCTCAAAGGATGTCTTACAGTTAGGCACTGATTCTAGGGAGGGCACTTCTGATGAGTTCACATTTTTTATCTTGCTAAAATTAGGTTAAGGTAGTTGGGTACGATACGTAGCTGCCATTGTGTCTACACAGCAGGAGTGTCCCCAGAACAGCTTGTTAATATGTCTGGAGACAGAGCAGGAATCCTCTCTGCACATCTCCATAAAGCTCTCTCAGAGGAACTCTTTCATCATTCTCACAAGGTTTCTAGAGCAATTGGCCTTATTCCATCCTCCACTGTAGGACACCTTTCCATGCCAAACCAGCAGTAAGTGGTCTGGAGTCATTGCAGCACAAAACATTGCAACATAAGGGCCAGGTTTCTGGCCACATTGTCAGCATCTGCTCCCTGTCACTCTCTGTGATTTGGAGAAGACTGATATCTCACATAGCAACCTGGATGAATCAAGGTAAACTATTAGCTGATGCTCCTGTAGTAAACCTCTGTTTGGTCACCCCAATGAAGCATGGATTGAGCCCCTGTCCTCTCCCACCCACATGCTCCTGCAGAAAGGGAAAGTTGCATTCTCTCAGCAAATGGGGGTGCTGAACACATGGGTGTTACATGAGCCCCTGCCCTCCCCCCAAGCTCAGACGCCCTCCTTCCTACAAGCTCGTACCAAGCTTGTCCCCTACCATGCCTGCCACCGTACCAAGTCTAGCTGCTCCCCTGCTGCATAGTGGCTGCTTAAGAACATAACTATGGTTTTGATTCAGCACATCCCTATTGTCTTTAGGCAGGTCTTCGTGTTATTCTAACAGATTAGATTTTACGTTCTACAATGTATTTCCTATAAAGTCTGCTCTTCACTTTTCATTACAGTTGGAACAGCAGCAAGTCTGCTGCGCACTCTCCCAGCCCCATCAGCTGTCTGCCTGTCATAAAGCCACAGGTGAAAATGGACTAGGGGATGACATGTTCAAGGAGCAAATTCAATCTGACCACTTAGAGAGCACTTAAGCGACCAGAGGCATACGCTGCTGGAGGAGATGCGTGAGGACAGGAAAGCGTGCATGGAACTCGAAGTGAGGAATTAGGGGAGAGTTTTGTCATTCTTGGCGGATGTGATGGACTGCATGGCGGCTTTCCAGGATGCCTATATGCACAGGCACTCCTTCCAGCCCTTGCAGACCAACATTCCCTCTCACCGAGATCCAATAGCCTCCTTTCTCAGGAGCCCTAGAGTGTGTGTGGGGAGAGAAGTGAGAGGAGTCAAGGGCAGCCTCACACTCAACCCCCAGGGATGCATTATGAAGCAAAAGCCTGTCCTTTTCACAACTGTGGAGTCCTTTTCTGTCCCTGCTGAGTACCCTAAATAAAGACACATGATTTCTGAGCAACAGGCTCTTTATTGCTTGTGTTGAAGGGTGCCACATGAGCCCCTGCCTTGGGCATTACAGGCAAGCACACTGAATGCAGGGGCACCTCATTGAGAGCACATGCATGACTCTCAAAATGGACCATTCATAAAACTGTCTTTTCACTGCCCCTTGCTGTGCCCTCCTTATTGCCCTGATGTCTGGCTGCTCAAAATTTCTGGCCAGGAGCTGTGCCTCCACTCCCCAGCCTGACAGATAATTTTCCTCCTTACTCTCACAAATATCATGAAGCACACAACAGGCTGCCACTACAATAGGAATGTTGCATTTGCTGAGGTCTAATCTAGTCGGTAACCTGCGGAACCTTCCCTTTAAACACCCAAAAGCACATTCTACCACCATTCTGCACTTGCTCAATCTTTAGTTGAACCGCTCCTCACTGTGGTCCAGGCTGCCCGTGTATAGCTTCGTAGAATCATAGAACACTAGAACTGGAAGGGACCTTGAGGGTCATCGAGTCCAGTCCCCTGCCCTCATGGCAGGACCCAGTACGGTCTAGACCATTATGAGCCATGGGAGCAAGGGGCAGGCTGGGTCACGAAGGATCACTACTGGCATTTCACCATTTCCAATGGTCATTTTCTGGTCTGAGAAAAAAATTCCAGCTTGCTGAAAAGGCAGGAGTTCCTTAAGATGTGTACATCATGCACTTTCCTGACCATGTTGATGTTGGTGAAACGGCCTTGTGATCCACCAGCCCCTACAGCATCATCGAGAAGTACCCCTTGCAGTTTATGTACTTCTTGGCAAGGTGGTCAGTTGCCAAGACAGGGATGCATGTTTCATCTATTGCCCCACCACAGTTAGGGAACTCCAGCAAGGCAAAGCCCTCTACTATGTTCTCCACATTTCCCAGGGTCAATACCCTCCATAGCAGGAGGATATTGATTGCCTTGACTACGTGTATCACAATAGCCCCCAATGTACATTTCCCGACTCCGAATTGATTTGCAGCTGACCAGTAGCTGTCTGGGGTTGCAAGCTTCCACAGAGCAATTACCAACCTACCATCAACTTTGGGGACATGCTATTTCAAAGTATGTCAGATCCTTGCACACAGTAGGGATATGCATCTTCGACTTTATAAAATTGAGTGCTAAAAAATGGACCTTAATAAATTCGACCTTATCTCTCAGTGGAAACATGACCTAAGTAGTGCAGCTCACACACAGCAAACACTGTGCAATGAATACTCAGAACTATTTGCAATCAGTGCACTGCACACAACTGAAATAGTCTTTAAAGTTCATTTACTTTAGAACAAACAAATAAAAAAAATAGTCTTCTTCCAGATATTTGGCAGCAGGAAAGGGGCTAAATTCACACGATTAAATTTTAGTTGCCAATTATTTGTTTTGGCTCCACTGAAACATGTCATGAGACCGTAAGAGTCTCACCGACAGGGACATAATTAGAGCTCCTCGATTTTCCAAATGCAAAATTTTGAAGTTTTCATTAAATTTCAATTGATAAAAATTGTGTTTGAAAATTTAATTTTTAACAGTAGCCCCCACCCCCGAAATGTAAAGTAAAAAAACCCAACAACATTCTACGCAACATAAGGCCACTGCTCCTCCTGCTTCTTCACATAGTATCTCAAGTGCTCTTTTATGGCAGTGTTAATATTGCATATTAAAGAATTCCTTGTGTTAAGCACTCCAAACATGCTAGATCATTTTCATAATATAATAAAATTGCATTAATTCCACATACAGAAAAAGTGCACACTCAAAATAACTTTAAAAATACATACAAGTTGAATTTCTCTAGTCTGGCACCCTCGGGACCTGATGGGCGCCAAACTAGAGAATTTGCTGAATTACAGGTCAATATTGTAGCGAGTGGGTCTCTCTATTTCGCTGAGGCAAATAAATGGAACAATGTTTGCAATGCTGCTTAATAATGTATGTCTGTACTGATACACCCTATATAAGCCTCTCTTATAACAAAGCGTTAGTGTTGCAACACAATTTTGTTGTATTGGCACAAGGAAATAAGTAGACAAAGCATAAAAACCATGCTAATGCTTAGCAGCATTATCAACCACTGCTAGCTGGGTTGTTAGAAGACATTTAAGGGCAAATTAGAGCTAAATAATAGCACTCAACAGTGACAGCGAGGACTGGTGGCTGTAAAACTTTACAGGGCCACGAAAAACAGTTACACCCATGATAAGCAGAATCCAGCTAAATAAAATCATTCCGGACCATGAATGTTTCTAGACCAGAGTGGTTCAATCTGTATTAAAATTCATAGAAAATTGCTCCAAGATCACATATATGATCAGATCCAGCTGCAGTTCTAGAAGCAGACTCCTCCTAAAGAATTAATTTACAGAGATGAACTTAGAGCAATTTGCTAACAACTATATTTAAAAAGGTGCAAAAAGCAAGGACAGAGAAACCATTGATAATACAGGTTGAACCACTATAGTTCAGCACTCTCTGGTCCAGAAACATCTGTGGTCTAGCATGATTTTAATTATCGAGATATCCACTTATCATGGGTGTGGCCAACTCTCCCCACAGTCCCATAAGTGTGTTTACAGCCATCAGTTGCAGCTCTCAGTGTTTGATGCTGTTACTTAGCTCTAATTTACCAGTAAGGCTGTGTCCAGACTCAGGGGTTTTTTCGGGAAAAGTAGCCTTTTTTCGAAAAAACTTCACCTGCGTCTAGACTGCAGCCACGTTCTTTCGAAATTAAATCGAAAGAACGCGGCTTTTCTTTCAACGGCAGTAAACCTCATTTCACGAGGAAGAACGCCTTCTTTCGAAAGTGCTTCTTTCGAAAGAAGGCGTTCTTGAATGTAAATAGGGCTTCTTCGAAAGAGAGCATCCAGACTCACTGGGTGCTTTCTTTCGAAAAAGCGGCTTGCTCTTTCGAAAGTTCCGCGTGCAGTCTAGACTCCTTTCGAAAGAGGCTTGCAGTCTAGACATAGCCTAAATGACTTCTAAGAGCCCAGTAAGCAGTGCAAGAGGTGGTATTACTTCTAGACGATATTGGCCTCCCATGATTCAAGCAAATTTTTCTGGTTCGGCATTGGTGAGGTTCCAAGGGTGCCAGACTAGAGTGGTTAAATCTGTAGTAAGAATTACTTTTCTAGATCATATTTGGCACACTACCATTTTAATGCGGACAAGGGGGATCCAGTAGATATAGTATACTTAGATTTTCAGAAAGCCTTTGACAAGGTCCCTCACCAAAGGCTCTTGTGTAAATTACATGGCCATGAGATAAGAGGGAAGGTCCTTTCTTGGATTGAGAACTGGTTAAAAGACAGGAAACAAAGGGTAGGAATAAATGGTAAATTTTCAGATTGGAGAGGGGTAACTAGTGGTGTCCCCCAAGGGTCAGTCCTGGGACCAATCCTTTTCAACTTATTCATAAATGATCTGGAGAAAGGGGTAAGCAGTGAGGTAGTAAAGTTTGCGGATGATACAAAACAGTTTAGGATAGTCAAGACAGAAGCAGACTGTGAGGGACTCCAGGAAGATCTCACCAAACTGAGTGATTGGGCAACAAAATGGCAAATGAAATTTAATATGGATAAGTGTAAAGTAATGCACATCGGGAAATATAACCCCAACTATACGTTCAGTATGATGGGTGCTAATTTGGCTACAACAAATCAGGAAAGAGATCTTGGAGTTATCGTGGACAGTTCTCTGAAAACTTCCACGCAGTGTGCAGTGGTGGTCAAAAAGGCAAATATGATGCTAGGAATTATTAGGAATGGGATAGAAAATAAGACCCAGAATATCTTACTGCCCCTGTATAAAACTATGCTACGCCCACATCTTGAATACTGTGTACAGATGTGGTCTCCTCACCTCAAAAAAGATATTTTGGCCTTGGAAAGGGTTCAGAAAAGGGCAACTAAAATGATTAGGGGTTTGGAACGGGTCCCATATGAGGAGAGGTTAAAGCGACTGGGACTTTTCAGTTTAGAAAAGAGGAGACTGAGGGGGGATATGATAGAGATATATAAAATCATGAGTGGTATGGAGAGGGCTGATAAAGAAAAGTTATTTATTATTAGTTCCCTAAATAGAGAACTAGAGGACACCAAATGAAATTAATGGGGAGCAGGTTTAAAACTCATAAAAGAAAGTTCTTCTTCACACAGCGTGTAGTCAACCTGTGGAACTCCTTGCCAGAGGAGGCTGTGAAGGCTAGGACTATAATAGAGTTTAAAGAGAAGCTAGATAATTTCATGGAGGTTAGGTCCATAAAAGGCTATTAGCCAGGGGATAAAATGGTGTCCTTGGCCTCTGTCTGTCAGAGGCTGGAGAGGGATGGCAGGAGACAAATCGCTTGATCATTGTCTTCGGTCCACCCTCTCTGGGGCACGTGGTGCTGGCCACTGTCGGTAGACAGGATACTGGGCTAGATGGACCTTTGGTCTGACCCAGTACGGCTGTTCTTATGTTATGTAATGAACAGTGGGACAAAAATATGCCAAATTTTCACTCTAACAGACATAATATTCAAAGTGCTAATAATTTGTAATTGCATCATTATAAAAATTTTGTTTAGAAACTAAGAACCATTTGCCTCTTTTTCCCCTCTACCTTTGCTCAGATGCAGAGCTGGTTTCTTCAGTTATGGTCTGGTTGGGCTTTGAGTGATCTGAAAAACTGATCAAATTAGCAACAGCAGGACCAGATGCAGGTTTCTGCTCCAGAGGATCGGTGGTTAATGGAATGTTTCCACTATGTAAACTATCTCCAGAGGTACTTTGTTTCAGGAAAAAGCTAAACATGACCAAAAGAAAGGGTGGGAGAAAAAAGGGCATTATTCACATACATTTATGTGCATGTTTTAAAAAGTTGATATTTTCAAATATGTACAATTATAAAAATACCAAAAAAGCAGTGTACATAAAAACCCTCCAAAACCCCAACAGTAAGACTTATATTGAGATACTGAACACAACTAACATTTCTCATTACTTCAAATATATAGAGAAAACACCAAACATATGAAGTTAGTCCACCCACAACCCTATTCTGTCTTTTGCAGAGATAAGCAAACAAAGATCTTTTATGTATAAGCTTTATAGATACTTTGGCTCTTCCAAACTTACGTAAGAAGTAAGGAATGGGTAGTTCATAGCACTAACACTATGTGCTGTTTGAGATCATTTTAAAATTGTGATCAGATTGTGAGATGTGTGTCATACGTTTTCATCAGTTTAATGTGGCAGAATGTGAAGTTGTTGGAAAGGCTGTAGATAAAAAGGCTGTCTGGATTGTCCAAGTTCTGTACCAACTTAAAATATATATCCTGCAATAATGTGACCTTTGTTATAGTAGTATTATACAACGTATTTATAAAACTTATTTGAAAAGCCAGTTTAAAAAGCTGCACAGACATTAGTCTTGATTTAAAAAACACACACATTCTGCATTTCAAATGTAACATTTATGGGGAACACACTCAAGAAAATGAGACGTTTGGCAAGTGTAAATGACTAATCTGAGAATTCAATGCTTTTTAGCTGCTGTTACAATAATCTTTAATGGTTTACAATATTTTTAGTATGCTTTAATCTCACTTATGACTGTGCAAGCAGGGGAACTACTAGTGATGTGCCCCAGCTGTATATGGTAATAAGTGTCTTTGTTTTGTTCCCTCCCCTAGAGTCTTAATCTCTGAATATACATAATTTTAGAACAAAACTTCAAAATGTGCATACTGTTAAATTAGAAAGGTAAAGCTTTTTGCAAAACCACTAACCTTGCAGAGCCACGCAAGTCTTTAAACTCTACATTAAGAAGAGGTAAGAAGGTATTTTTACAAAATGGACAGGTGGTATTCAAATTAGAATCATCTGCAGCCCACCCAGCCATAATTTCTTCATCATAAACCAGTGCTCCACAAACTCTGCACTGAGAGCAGCTTGACATCAAGACCTACAACAGAGAATGAAGATTACACAGTTTTATAGATGTCATGCACAAAGTGGCCTAGCAGATATGACATCAGAATCACAATCTGGAGATCTGGGTTCTATTCTCAGCCCCTGCCACTTCACTTTTATGCTAAAAGCCACCTGTTAGCCTTTTTGTGCATCATTTTCCACTTATAAAATGAGGACATTAACATTCATCCATTTTGTCAAGTGCTTTGAGAACTACGAAAAGCATTATGCATTAAGTGCTAAATAAATAAAAACGTAGGCATTATTTTACCTCCATTGCACAGTTCTGGAAGATGCTTGACAAACTTGTATTGTGGGAGGAACCAGGTTCTGACTTCTCAGAGTCCAGACCTTTCAAACTTCTTGGGAACAAAACCTCACCTGCATAGAAGTAATCAGAGTCTTTAGCCAAAGTAAATATATTTTTTTTTCTTCAAAGAAGAACACAGAAAAAAGTGACACTGCCAAAATGATGGAAGAATTAATTCTAAGGCTCTGTATGTAACTTATGTTGTGTAAATAATACAATAGAGATCTTTGTCATCAACGTTTCCCAGTATTTTTCTATACCTTTAATAAGTATATTGCCCTTACATTTGTTATTGTACAATGGACACATCACCTGAGTATTGATACACAAAAAACAAGGAAATGAAATAAATGAGAAGAAACACCAACCTAGGGGAAACACCAACCAGAGAGGAAAATCCCATTAGCCCCATTTATTTAAAGCCCTGTTCAATTTCTGCAACTCACAATGAACAGTTTTGAATGAGCCTTTTCTTACCAAAACTTGAAAATGCATGGCAATTGGGGGAGGTCCCGGGCAATTGGAAAAAGGCAAATGTAGTACCCAGCTTTAAAAAAGGGAAGAAGGGCAATCAAGGGAACTACAGAGCCATCAGCCTCACCTCAGTCCCTGGAAAAAATCATGGAGGGGATCCTCAAAGAATACTTGGAAGAGAGGAATGTGATCAGGAATAGTTAACATGGATTCACCAAGAGCAAGTTATGGCTGAACAACCTGATTGCCTTCTATGACAAGGAAACTGGCTCTGTGAACAACTATTTCACTTGGAGGGTGGCGAAGCACTGGAATGGGTTACCTAGGGAGGTGGTGGAGTCTCCATCCCTAGAGGTTTTTAAGTCCCAGCTTGACAAAGCCCTGGCTGGGTTGATTTAGTTGGGGTTGATTCTGCTTTGGGCAGGCAGTTGGACTCGATGACCTCCTGAGGTCTCTTCCAGCCCTAGGAGTCTATGACCAAGGGAAGCTCATGAGCAGGCAGCAATCCTTAATCCGCAACTCATCTCCCCCCAGGCACATACATTCTCCAAATCTTACTCCACTCCCTTATATAATACTAGAAGATGTACCTGGCATTGCTCGGGTCCTTAAATCAATTAATTTGTGTTTTTCTTCATTTAAATCATTGCTCTGGAGAGAGAGGACAGAGTGTGGCCAGGTAAGAAACACCTCTCCATGGCTACTGCAGCTCCAGAGGGAACAGCCCCCTGTTGGGATGGGTCCAAGTTCATCTGCCCCCTACACTTCCCAGCCAAACTGAAGATTCTAGCAAACTGTGTGCTTTCCCCTCGCTCTCTGACAGAGGGCAAAAGCCAGCAGTGTTCCCATATGAATTGGGGAAGGGGAGAAGCCACAGATTCCCCTACCCTCCCTAAAGGACACTTGGGCTACTTCTACACTGCACCATTATTTTGGAATAAGCTATTCTGGAAGAAATGCATCAAAATAGCTTATTTAAAAATACTGCGCCTATGCTACAGTGAAGCCTAGAAATTAGTCCAAGGCAGGCTTCCATAAAGTTATGATAAGAGGAAGCTGCTTAACAAATTCGGTGGTTCTAGCTCTTACCATTTAGGAGGAATTCTTGAACAAATGGATAGACAGACAGACTCGCCTGCTCACAGACAAGCTCTCTCAAATATATAGTAGATTCCTCGAGGAAAAGTAAGGCTGTCACTCAGTTTTAACATTTTTAGCAGACGTTCCAGTACAGAGCTAATTTACGGTGCAGTCTCTAGGACTGACCACTAAGACACCACAAATGTTACCACTTCCTGTCAGATCATCACAACTCCTCAGCACCCAGCAGCTCCTATTATTCAAAATGGGTGCTGAGCACTTTGAAGATCTGGGCACACTATTTAGATGGATAAGTGAGAGCTCTTTGGAAAATCTGACTACTCATTTTTTAATATTGTTATTCTGAAGATAACAGCTTTCTATAAATGGATATTACATGAATAAGCAGGTATAGTTATAAGAATTAGACAGAAGAAAAGATGTGACATCTTCCTGACTCTCCAGATTCAGAAAATCCTGTTATAGCTGACTACCTTATACAAAACACTATGAACATATTCTGGATCTACGTAACCAAGAGAGGCATTCGCCATCTTGTATTTACCTATTTGTCTCTTCCAAAGTATATCAACTCACATTTACAGCTACATTAATTTGTTAGAAATGTAGCCATGTTAGTCTGGTGTAGCTGAAACAAAATACAGGACTATGTAGCACTTTAAAGACTAACAAGATGGTTTATTAGATGATGAGCTTTTGTGGGCCAGACCCACGAAAGTGGGTCTGGCCCACGAAAGCTCATCATCTAATAAACCATCTTGTTAGTCTTTAAAGTGCTACATAGTCCTGCATTAATTTGTTAGATAGTGCTACCAGCCCCTTGCATTGAGCTATTTCACGCCTGTACTGATGAACGGAAGCTTTACATTATATTCCAAAAATAGTCAATTAGGAAGGAAAAATTTAAACCTGCTGTGTAGTGCTGTTTCCCTACATCTCCGCTGCTGCTGTTGCTGCTGCCAAGACTGGTTGTACTTTGTGTGAGTTCACTGGTTATCAACCCAGGGATTCCTGGTTTTGGTGACAGATTGTCTCCTATAATATGATCTTCAAAACCAGCAGGAAAGGTGAAGTCTGGTTGATGGGTTTCTTCCTTTATATAAAAAAGAAAGAAAATTTTTTCTCAGTATTTTCAGACCACCATACATCATTCAGTCATTATTAAAAATAGGGATGTAAGGGAGTTAGTCGACTACTTGCTTCCCCCCTTTGGCTGCTTGTGTGTCTCATCTCACTGAAGCTCTGCATTTTGAATGTATTAAGAGCCCTGCCCTGCCTCTGCATCTGGCTCCTACTACATTTAAACTGCAGAGCTGCAGCAGGGATAGTGAGTGCCCATCCCCCCACCTTATCGACTAATCGAGTAGTCAATGGAAATTCCACCGACTACTCGATTAGCTAATTAACCTCAATTTAATATCCTTAATTAAAAGTAATTAATGATGTGTTTTAGGTTTAAACTGTTTGCAAACAGATTAAGTCTCATCACCTGACCATAGATTCCAGGTGAAGCAAATCATATAGGCAAGAAAATACACTGGTCAAGAGCTCATGGACAGAAGGACACTGCAAATAACTGGTGGTAAGAATAGTTGACAGAAGAGAGTTTTAAGCAAGAATCTGAAGGAGAATATTCTTGGCACAACAGAACAATTATTGTTATCAGGGATAGAGATCAGTGAGAAAAATAGGTGCAAAGTCCCAGGTGCAGGGACAACAAATGGGGATTACTAAGGGCAAAAGCTGAACAAAAAGAAAGGAAGGATAGTTGAAGTAAAGACAGTGACAGTAAGGGCTTGGAAGCGAGGACTAACTGAGTTTCAGATAAAGAAATAAAAAGGGATCTAAAGAATGGAGTGGAAATTTTTAGAGTGGCTCGAGAAAAATATTATTTTAGCACATGCATTTTGAATAGACTGGAGGGGGACAGAGGAGAAAGGCAGAAAAAATAAAAAGTAGAAGTTACCGTTTTGAACACTGGATATAGAGGAGAGTCAGAAAGATGACCTAGAAGTTGATCCTGGGAAAAAAAGGAGGAGGTGGAATTATTAAACACAGAGAAAGGTAGCAAAGAACAGGGATGAGAAAGAAAGGATAAGAAGTTCAGTTTTGGATAGCCTGAGTTTGTATGGGACACCCCCGTGGAGAAAGACAGGACAAAGACAGCTTAATAGGATGAAAGACTTGATAGTGGGAAAAGATGTAGAATTCTCAGCACAGGAGAGGTTGCTGAAATACAAAGAGAAAGGGACTGACAACAGAACACCTAAAGGATGCCAAAATAGGAGCAGAGATAAAATGAAGAAGTATTATTAAAGAAAATACCAAAGGAAAATCAGCAAGGTAGAAAGATAGCCAGGAAGGTAGAAAGGTAGCCAGGAAGGAAAGGAGTAAGTGGTAAATATCTTAGGCAGCAAACAGATCAAGACAACTAAGGAAAAAGCAGTGCATTTTAGATTGTATTAAAAGACTATTATTAATGACCTCAGTAGGGCAGTTTCAAGTGGAATGGAAAGAACAGAAGCCAGGTTGGCAGGGATTAAAAACAAAAAACCGGGAGAGAGCCAAGGCAGCATGAGTAAATACCAAGGCTCCAGGAATTTAGAGAGAAAACTTAGGAGAAAGAGCTAAGTTTATATCTTTAGCTGCTCAAGAGGTAAATAGTATCAAGAAAAGTCTTTTCAAGAGGGAAAATACAAATACATTTTCAGGTATTAGGAACATGACATGCACTGGAACAGGGCTGAAGAGGAGGAGGAAAGAAAATAGATTAAAAATTCATTCCTCCCCTTTGGATAGTGTCCCAGTGCCTTCCCTTGAATCAGTATTATCCTCACCCGAGACCCCACTCTCAAATTTTTGTGTCTCCAAATTCCTGAAGGATGCTGTTTACACATACTGCCTCAATTTCCCCTACCAACTTTCTGATTTTAAATCCCCAATCTGCCACCACTCTGCAATTCAATGTATCTTCACTATAAAAGCACTTTAAAAAAAATCAGTGTCACATAATAACGTAACAAATCTTGATCTGACTTCATGCAGTGTTTTGATAAATCATGGCCACTTCAAAGTGATTTTTGTTCAGAGTTTCTTAAATTAAACAATTATTGAGGACACCATAGTTTTATCTTTAAATCCAAACATGCTTGACTTAACAAAAATAACAAAGCACATAAAGCATAGTCAAATATCTTGAATAGCAATTCCTCCTTCCCCGCAGGAAAATATCAAACCACAATCCACTTACCTCATCATCTGAGTAGTTATATTGTGAAGTTACAGCACCCCACATCTTACTGGCTACATTAGCTGCTTGTTTCATTCCAGACTTCAGAACATCTATTTTTGGGCCAGACAGGATATTGTCTAGCTTCAGATTGGATAAAGTTGTTACCACAGATCCCAATGAGCCATGCTGTGAAGAAGAACGACCTAATGCTGTTAATGATGGACGAACTCGTGAATGGGATTGTTGTTTCGGTCGCACCGTAAAGGTTTTAGATGTGGAAACTAATGGACTCTTCTGATTTTCACTCTTCTCTGGGGATGGTGGGACAGAATCTGAAGGTAAGCTTGATCTCCTCTCTTGGGAGCAACCAAGCGTACTAAAGGCTGCTGTCTCTCTGTTCTCTTGCTTGTGGAGCTCCATACTGGAAGACTTGCTACCCAAGGGACTCTTTAGATTCATATAGCTTTCTATTTCATCTGCCAGATTACGTGCTACAACTGGTGACACAATCTTTTCTTCAGGTTCTGAGGGGTTTGGTTCTTTACTCTCAGTAGCCAGCAAAGATAAAGGGTCCAAGCCCATTTCGACATCTTCCCTTTCAACAAGCTTAATCACTCCATAGAAGCTATTTCTTTTATTCACTGCATCTCTGGTTTCTGTATTCTTGGTTTGGGGCTCATAACCATCCAGAAGTTTGGTGTGAATGTTCTCTGCTTTGGCTGCACTGTCCTCACCTCCATTCTCAAGATGATCTTGCCTTCCCTCAGGCTCCTTCAGCACTGATGAAGACTTATGCTCTGGTTCCCAAGCACCTTCACTCACCTGAGTCTGGGTGCCGCTCAGTCTAGAGACCTGCTGGTCACCCATACTGTCAAAGTTACTGGATTTAGTAGTGTGAGGAGGAGATGTTTTGGCCCCGGATAAAGCTGCTGTGAGGATCTTAGCATCTGCTCCCATCATTATTGCTATTTCACTAGCGCTGAAGTCCAAACTGCCTTTCTTCAGCAGCATACCTGCTCTGCTTTCAGTGCTAAAACTGCAACTTCTTTCTGAAAAGAGCTTTTGCCTCTTCTGCCCTTTTTCACCTGTTTTCTTAGGAGAAGCATCATTAAAGACTGAATCTTCAACTGATTCCTGAGCTATAAAGAGTGGGCTACATGAAGCTCCTGAAAAAGAAAGCACAAGGCATTAATGCAATACCTTGTTCTCCCCGCCAACACATATTGCTAAGGGAACAATTTAAATAAAGGTCATATAGTCTGGGTTATTTACAAGCTTTACAAGTTTCCTAATAAGTAAGTGGTAAATATACTTTAAAACAATTTTACAAAAGGTACCACTGAGTCGCAAATTATACGTGACAAGATTAATGCTAAAGTTAGTGTTTAAGTTACTGACACATACTATTTAGCTTGCATGGGTAGGCTGCAGCACTCAGGCAAATATGGAAATTTGTCACTTCCTCCTTCCACCAAGCTCAACAGCTCGCCTGGTTCCCTTTGAATGACCTTTTTTCCTAAAAAAGGGTGGGCTCTATTGCTGGTCTGTTTAGAGATTTTTTTGCATTGGTTGTGGCACTGCTTCTAAGCCAATGCTGAAGCTTTCAGACAAATACTCCAAACACTTTTATTTAAGTCCCAAAGGGTATGTCTATACTGCAAATGCAATGTCCTGAAATAGCTATCCTGCACCTTCACAGCAAGCTCATTATTTCGGACTTGTTAGTTCGACATCCCTGTAAACCTCATTCTACAAGGAGCAAGGGACATTTTGGAATAGCGCTTTTTTTAAAAAAATTGACAAGCTATTTCGAAATAGCATCAAAACAAGATATGCAATTTGCGTAGCTCAAATTGCGTATCTTATTTCGAGTTATGGTGCAGTGTAGATGCACCTAACGAGGTTTACTCCTAACGAGGTTTACTTAACGAGTCAAGAGCACAGATACATGTTTTTGGAACGAGGACAAACATAGGCGAAGAAAAGTACTTCAGGATTGGTCTGTCCAGAACAAACTGTGGTAATCCTAGTGCTACTCCACAATAGCCTTCTTCTTAGCTTATGCCTGAAGTTGCCTTTGTACTCAGAATAGTTTCATCTCTGAATAGTTTCATAGAAGTAGCTCTATTAGTCTGTTTCAGCAAAACAACAAGGAGTCATATCTTAAAGACTGAGAGTGAGGGATAGTCTTCCAGGACAGGTTATAGGTCCCTGATGATGGAGGGGCTTTAGCTGGTGGGCTGTAGGTGATGGCATTCTGTTATTTTCCTTGTTGGGCCTAGAGACCAGCTAGTCCTTGCTTACAGATTGCCTCCCCAACCTGAAGCAAAAACTCTCTTGCAACTCCACACCACAAAACAGAAACAGTAACCCAGGAATCAAACTCCGCAACAAACCCCATTGCCAGCTCTGTCTGCATATCTCAGCCTGCTGACTGGGCACAGGGGAGGGAGAGGGAAGGGGCAGTTGCTGCAGGGCCTGGTGATTCTAAAAGGGCTCAGGACTCCCAGCTATCACTGTGGCAGTGGTGGTGTCCGAAGCCCCAGTGCTAAGGGCTGTCTTCTCCACCCCCATCCCTTTGGCCTACAGCTTCGCCCCTTCTGGGAGCATGGAGCCACCCTGCCACCTCCCCCCCCGCACCTTGCCTAAGGGTCCGGTGTGGCTGTTGGCTCCCCTGTGCATATCTACTCATGATACCATCCTAGGACCAAACTACATCAGCCACACCATCAGGGGCTCATTCACCTGCACATCTACTAATGTGGTCTATTCCATCATGTGACAATAATGCCCCTCTGCCATGTACATTGGACAGACTGGACTGTCTCCATGCAAAAGAATAAATGGACACAACCCAGACATAAAAAATGGTAACATTCAAAACCAGCAGGAGAGCACTTCAAATCTCCCTGAACATTCACTAACAGACTTGAAAAGTTGCCATTTCAGCAAAATAAACGTCACAAACCTACTTCAGCATGAAACCGCAAAGCTAGAATTCATATGCAAACTTGACGCTATCAAACTGGGTCTGAATAGAGACTGGGAGTGGCTAGCTCACTACAAAAAGTAATTTTTCTTCTTTTGGTATTCTCATCAACTACAAGGAATGGGTCACATCCATCCTGACTGAATTGACCTCCTTTGCACTGAACCTCCGCAATATAACACACCCATCTTCACATGTGTATATTAACCTGCCAAAGTGAAGTTTCCATCTCTTGCATCTGATGAAGTCGATTCCAGCCCATGAAAGGTTATGCCCAAAGACATCTGTTACACCTCTGAATATACAATACATTCCACTTCAGTCAGGATTACCCTGACAATTAAAGTAAGCTTAATGAAACTTAATTATAGTAACAACTGTTTAGCGCGTATAGTGATTTTACTTCATTGGGACCCCAACAGATGATTTAAATGTGTTTAGGCTTGAATGTGTCTCAGTGTCACACTGATTCTGATTTAACAGCTGCCAGTTCCCTTTGCTATCATCTACAGTAAATCTGTGAGGTGCTTTACCATCGCCTGAGTCACTCAATCTTGCCATACTAATACTCGCTGACCTATCACTCTGAGTCTTCCAGTTGCTCCTGCCACCAAGCCTGGGCAGTAGATAGTAAGCTGTATTCCTATCACAGGATATATAAAGTCAATTCCATGGGTCTTCACCTTAAGACCCATGTGCGACAGGTCTGCAAACAAGTAGTATTAAATTAAAATGGTGTCTTCTAGTAATTGGTACTGTCACTTGTCAGGACAAAACACCACAGAATCATAGAACACTAGAACTGTAAGGGACTTTGTGAGGCCATTGAGTCCAGTCCCCTCCCCTCAAGGCAGGGCCAAGCACCATCTAGACCATCCCTGATAGATGTCTGTGCAACCTGCTCTTAAATATCTCCAGGGATGGAGATTCCACAACCTCCCCAGGCAATTTATTCCAGTGTTTAACCACCCCTGACAGGTAGGAACTTTTTCATGTCAGTTTAAAAAGAAAATGCACCTTCTAACTGACAACAAACAGTCCTGCAGCACCTCAGAGACTAACAAAACATGTTGATGGTGGCATGAGCCCTCATGGGCACCACCCACATCCTCAGGCCCATTAAAGCTCATGACACCATGACACCAGGTGCTGCAGGACAATTTGTTGTTTTTCAGTATTTCCAGTAACAGACTAACATGGCTCCCCCTCAGACTGACAGCTATCCCTGTACCCAATCTGAATGCAGCTCAGACCTAAGGGGCCTGAATGAATTTGGATAGCCACACTTCTAGAGGTTAACGGCCCGCTCACCACCTCAAACCCACTCAGCCCATTTCCCACTTGTCTCCTCAGGAGACTCATTGTAAAGGTGCGACTCGGCCATCAGTGCAGCACCCCAAGTGGCACGGAGGTAAGTGGTTAGGCAAGCAGGCCTGGCCATGACCTCACAGCAGGAGCGCCAATGTATGATTTAGTATGTGTGGGAGCACAGCTGAACCTATAGCTGAAGAGAAGGAATGAAGATGCAGCTGGGGATCAGGACACACAATTCTGGTTCATCACACTCTTCTGGGGATCTCCCAAGGGTGGGAGATCTGGGGAAGTGAATGGGAAAGCCCTCCTCTTACACGTGAGATTTGGCTAGTTTGGGCTTGAAGCCACATGCAAATGCGTGCCGGTGGGAAGCAAGGGCAGATGAGGTTGCTCATCTGATTTGGGTTGAAATGCGATAAAAAAAATTAACAATAGCAATAATACTTGCCTTTTACACAATGTTTTTTGTCTATGCATCTCAAAGTGCTTTACAGGGGAAGGCAAATATTGCCATTTTACAGACACAAAACAGAGGCACCGAAGGATAAAATGACCTACCCAAGCACACATAGCAGGTCAGTGGTAGATTTAAAACTCAAGTCCTTCTGGGCACGTCTAGACTACGTGTGGCTTCTGAAAGACGTTATGCAAATTTGGCTCACATTTGCATATCTTCAGGTTCCCCCCCCCCCCGAAGAGGCTTTTCCAATATTTGGCCCATCTACACGGGGCCAAATACCAGAAAAAACCCTCTTTTGAAAGCCCCCTTATTCCTCCTAAATAGGAGGTTTACAGGGTTTTTTCGCCGATATTTGGCCGCATTTAGACAGGCCAAATATCGGAAAAGCTTCTTCCGGGGGAAAAAAACGGATGATGATATGCAAATTCAAGACAAATTTGCATATCTTCTTTCGGAAGCCACGCATAGTCTAGATGTGCTCCCTGACTCCCCAGTGCAACAGCCTTTCTCTGGGACCATACTGTCAGTACAGGGTTCCATTTACCAAACAGCCGACTTAAACTACAAGAAACCAGAGGCAGTGACACATGTTCTTGGTAACAATTCAGTTACTCACCACTGCTGTTTTTCCTGCCAGTGGTATCAAAAATGCCGGATGGAACTTTCACAATACTGCTTCCCCAAGCAGGTGGCTCTGTTGAACTGTGAGATTCTGCACTCTGTTGATGTTTTTCACCAGTACCACCAACCTCTACAGTAAGAAAAACCTATCTTTAATTATGCTGTTTAAACAAATAACTTTATCTGCATTGTTTTGGATGATCTATTTTGACAAAATATCTCAGTTGTTCTCTTTTTAGTATAGTGCCCACAGATGCCAATCCTTCTAAGTGATGAGCATCTCTTGCAATTAACACAACACACTCCACAGCCTGCAGGGTTGGCCTCTATACAAATAGCTTTTCTCTCACCAGCTGCACCTTGTGGGTGAAGTATTGCAGGCAGCACCAAGTGAAAATATACAGATTTTGTGTACCTGGTTATACTATGTGAACAGCAGTAGTTGCTTCACAACTCAAGAATGCAAGAACCCAAGGAAAAAATAGTTGGTTCTTCAACTATAGAAAAATATCTACAGAAAACTAAGAAAAAGACCCATAAAAACAGAGATAATTAAGTTCTACACATGTATTATGGTATCGTTCTTAGCACAGATAACATCAGCCACTGTTCTGAGGCACACTGACACTGAAAGACAACTGCAATACTCAAGTGTGACATCAAGTCACCTTGGATGTATATAGTAGGCTTCCATTAAGCATGGTTAAGCACAGGCTGGAGTTGTAAAATTGGTAAAAATGCTGGGCTCTCAGCTGGGACTGTCACCCCAGGACTCGCAAGGGGCCTCTAACTGGAGCCCAGCTGCTACCCAAACTTCCAGCAGGGAGCTGGAGGGGAGAGGGACAGCCAGGCTCCCATTGGAGAGCGAGGGTCGGGGTGGGAAGGCAATTGGGCTCCCAGCGGGGAGCTGATTAAGTCGCTGAGAGCTTAGGCTCTCAGCCCTCCCCTCTGCCCCTTTTAGTCCGTGGAAGTACTCCTGATGAGGATGCAAACCACTGACAGATGGAGGACAGTGTAATATGAACCACTGCTGTAAGTCAATCTAACATAAGCCAATTTAAGTATGTACAGCAATATTAATAAGCACTTACGTAATAATTTGTCAGGAGGTTTATAAAGAGCAATGGAGCCATGGTCAAGTCACACACATTCTGCCACGCACCTCCATTTTATCAAATCTGGCAGCTTTGAATATATTTATTTTTAAAGTGAATTTAGCACTAATGGGAGCTGTCAGATTGATAACCCTGAGGTTCTCTGCTCACAAAGCAGAATGACATGGCAAAGGCAGTACAAGTTTAAATAATATTGGAGGTACAGGCAGTCCCCGGGTTACGTACAAGATAGGGACTGTAGGTTTGTTCTTAAGTTGTATCTGTATGTAAGTCGGAAATGGCGTCCAGATTCAGCCGCTGCTGAAACTGACCAGCGGCTGACTACAGGAAGCCCGAGGCAGAGTTGCTCTGCCCCGGCTTCCTGGAATCAGCCTCTGATCAGTTTCAACAGGCTGAATCTGGACATCAGTTCCGACTTATATACAGATTCAACTTAAGAACCCCAGACATCCCCAAGTCAGCTGCTGCTGAAACTGATCAGCGGCTGATTCCAGGAAGCCCGGGGCAGAGCAACTCTGCCTCGGGCTTCCTGTAGTCAGCGCTGGTCAGTTTCAGCAGCAGCTGACTTGGGGACACCTGGGGCAGAGCAGCTGGGGTGCTGCCAGGTTGCTCCAGTAGCGCCCAGAGCGGCGCTGAGGAACCAACCAGCAGCGCCCCAGCTGCTCTACCACAGGCGTCCGGAGAAAAGCCTGGACTGCTGGGGGGGGGGGAGGGGAGGCGTACTAGCTGCCCCCCCCCCCCCCCCCAGCAGACCAGGGAGACGCGGGCGGAGGACCGAGACGCACCGTGGTCCCGCCACCCGGGTCCTCCGCGGCTTTCCTCCGCGTCTCCCTTGTCTGCTGGAGACCAACAGACCAGGGAGATGGGGAGCAAAGCCGCGGAGTATGCCGGCAGCGGGACAGCCGCGGCGCGTCCGGGCTGTCCGCTGCCCGCGTGCTCCCTGGATTTGCTCCCCATCTCCCTGGTCTGCTGGTCTCCAGCAGACTAGGGAGACGGGAAGCAAAGCCGCGGAACACGCCGGCAGCGGGACAGCCGCGGCGCGTCTGGGCTGTCCGCTGCCCGCATACTCCGCGGCTTTGCTCCCCGTCTCCCCAGACCAGGGAGACGTGGAGCAAAGCCACGGGACCAGGGCAGGGAGATGGGCAGCAAACCCCGGTCGTAACTGCGGATCCGACAGAAGTCGGATCCGCGTAACTCGGGGACTGCCTGTATATCAGTGTGTAAGTCTCCTGAGGGTTGTAATATCTTGGTCTCATTCCAGTAACTGGGTTTAGTGTGGAGGTACTGAATGGCATTGGTGGGCTGTGATAAACAAGAGGTTAGACTAGATAAATTGAGAACCATTCTGGCCTTAAATTCTATGACTATACCAGGTGAAAGCAGAGTAATCATTTCCATGACCATGCGGTCCTTTGCTTCGCTATAGATAAGAGTGCCAGATATGATATCAGAACTGGACTCAAGCCCACCACTACAAATTTCAAATAGCCTACAGAACATTTAATTAGCAAATGGTTGTTTGTGGTCATTACTGACATGGATTGGACTCAAGCCAGCAACTCAGATATGATAAAGATGTACTATATTTCCTATCCAAGAAATCAATTAAACAAGAATGAACAGAGTGGCCCGAACAACTTTTACAGTGGGGGGCTATGAGCCATTGAACCAAAATGTAAATCCAGTATATACTGGAAATCGCTTCAAGTCAGGAGGTGCTACTGCACTACCAGTTCCCCTAGTTCTACCACTTATGAGAAAGAATAAATGAAAGAAAATCATGTGGCAACTGCAATTTTGTGAACTACATCTACTAAAAGCCTTCTAAATATTTTAATGGATTGGACACATTTAAAAGAAACATCTTTCAATGTAAATCTAAATAACTGACCTCCTGTTGGGTCTTCTGTTTTATAAGAAGAATCTTTTTCTGTTAGTGTCTCAGTTGCAAGAAGACTATCTCTGTCATCCCTTAGGAGTTCATCCTTGGATCCATAGCCTTGATCTGACTGAACCCCTGTTGAAAAGAATACAAGCAAGTAGTCCAACAGGTTTTTTTTAAACTGAGAAATTCTCTTGCGTGTTATTTTAAAAGATATTAAAGTACAACATAATTGTGCTACATCTAGCTTTTGCTAAAAAAGTGAGAATCAGAAGATCACCAATGCCTAGCACACAAACACACAGCATTTAATTGGTTATGGTAAAAGCAGAAAATGACGACAAAGACAGGAATGAAAAGGCCTATTTTAGATGCAACCGTCTATTTGCCACAATATGCTATAATTCAGTACATGCTCAATGACTTGGAGACTATAGCATTTGCTAAGTTTATCCCCACCAGCACACTATGGTAATTCATTTGAAAGACAGGTTCACAAGGTATAACTGACAAATTTTATACACTGCATGAACTAGAAATAAACATCACAGAAACCAGACAATCACATAGTTCTGAAATGAACTGAAAGAAAAATAAGTAACCCCTCAAAATACACTATATTATCTGTGGCAGGGTTGGCGAAAGACTTTCCTGGGCCCTGGGTAAGGACTTGGCTCCAGGCCCCCTGGAAGGGGCAGGACGTAGGTGGAAGGAGTGGGACACGGGACAGCCAGCCCTCATCACCACCTGGACCATGTGGCATGGTGTTCTGGTGGTGATTTAAAGAGTCCAGGGCTCCAGCTGCCACCATTGTCACAATAGCCACTCAGTCCCAGGTCCTTTTAAATTGCCAACCTCCCCTTCCGCTGTCAGTGATTCTGCCTGTGGGTGCACATTTTTCACAAAGCGATGACTCCATATTTAACATATCAGTCCTTGCCCTCAAAAGGAAACCTGCACAACATTTTCAAAAGATGAATGTTGGAGCTTAAACTCGTAACTTTGCTAGACACTAAAAATCATGGTCTTAATAAAGATACTGGATTTATGGCTTATTACAACAATCTGTAACTCACTTTTTTGTCCTATGACTACGGGGCACTAATGGGTCATTTTAGCTTGAATGATCCCTTACAATATATACGCTAACTTCCTATGCGCAACTATTTGTCTGATCCTGTATTTAGCTGTGACATGCATAGCACCTCTCTCAGATGTAAAGAACAGTTCTGTGTAGCACAAAAGCTTGCAGTCTCTCTCACCAACATAAGCTGATCCAATAAAGAAAGATGCCACCTCATGTACCTTGTTACTATTAGGTGATCAAGGCTAGACAGCTCGTCAACTTTACAGTAACCCAAAGCAAATCTTTTTTGATAGAAATAGTGTTAAAGAACAGAGGGGACTCACTCGATAGCATAACCTATTATTTAGATCTATTTTCTAAACCTGTCTACTAGGAAGTCTTTGGATACACAAGCTTGTTTCAAGAACAGAAATGCAATACAAATTATCCTTAAAAAAAAAAAAAAAAAAAATCAAACAAAGACATTTCACATGGCTCTTTAGAAGTTACAAATTTGAACAACAAACTTGCTTTCAATACCTGATAGGCTATACCTATCATGTTATCTCCATAGCACATATATGGAGAATAGCATTAATAAATGTTAAAAAACCCTAAGTAACTAACAATTAATTCATGTTTTGGATCTAGTCTACAAGAAACTTGAAAAGAAAGAAAGTTTGACATCCTTTGATCTTTATTTTCTCCTATCACCACTTCAGTGATGTAAAGTGTCTCCCCCCCCACGCCCTCCTTGCACGTCAGTGAAAATATCCTAGCAATAAATGGGAAATTTACCTGCAGCAGTAACATTCAAAAGGCAGAATTAACGCATATGTGCATCCAAGGCTTCACACCATACAAGTCTGCACCCCACACCATGACAGCAAGGACAAATGCAGCACCAAGAGAGCGCAGAGCAAGAAGCAGAGTAACAAAGAGCAGAGAGAAGTAAAGTTCAATCATCTAGACAAGTACATCAAGCAGCTCAGGAATCAGTCTCTAATTATCTTTAAATGAAGATTCAAGATATTTTTAAAAAAGGAAGTGACAACCAAATACACAATAGGTCCTGTGATGCACAAATAAATGGGTGGTCTAGTTGAATGTTGGTCTGGGGTATTATCAGATTTACAGTAGGGAACAAAGACAGATGAATTCTTTTGGTAACCTGTCACTTCAGGTAATTTTCTGAGTGTGAGTTATTCATTCTAATTTGTTTGTTACAGGGAATACCATATGTAGTGCAGAGCTTCTCTCTGGCTTTTGAAAAGTCCAAGAAACTCTTCTAATGATTCTACATGTGACAAAGTTCAGATAATTTACCTTTTTAATTCTGAAGTTCTGCAAACCATGGCAGCATTTTAGAAACTGTCATTTGAAAATTATACACTCAGTGATCAAGCATACCTACCAGATTCTGGAATTTTAATTACCCTCAATTTAACATTAAAAGACAGATTTGAAAACAATCTACAGTTGTGTGTGAACAACTTTTGCACCCTCACATGCAAAATATAATTGAGAGTTTACACAGTTTGTTTTAGTCCAGTAGATTTTATCAGCTGCATGCATGAGTAATTGCCAGCAAGAATTGCTAATGCTCATGATTAGAGGCTTGGAGACCTCACTAAAAAAAAAACCCGTCACAAAATAAAATAAGGACAATATGCCTGCTTTACCAGCAATACAATTACAAAGAATAAGTGTGAAGTGTTGGTCATTCTGCTATAGTTTGCTCTACATTGAGCATGACGTACCAGTGTGCAATAAAGAGGAATATCTTGGAACTACTGCATTTTTCCTTTCAGCAAGTATATTGATTCAGCCATTCACATTGCACAATCTCAGAAAGAGGAGGAAAGTGTTTAAGGGGGAAAAGAATCAACAGGAGACGAAAGAGGAGTTTGCTGTGCATGGGATTGTTAGGGTGAAATCCAGCAGACTCTAGTACCTGTGCTAGAGTGATTATCAATGGACTCAAGCCTGACTAAGTCTCTGACGAAGAGTGTGTGCTCCCCACTGTTAGCATCATTAGAACTATCCACGCTACCATGGCTCACCGTGTCCCCATCACTTCCACCCGTGGCATTCCGAGGAGCTAGAGATATGAACGAGAGCTGGTCAGTAAAGAGTGGATTGGAAAACTTGTCAAACTTCAAATCAATCAAACCTTTCCAGCTCACAGCAGATACTTAGTTACATAAATATAATTAGGATTTGGAGTAATGAACCAAAATAATTTAGTTTTCAAGGTGAGGCCCCCCCCCTCCTCCCAAACCACTGATCATAGACTTGGCAGCAGTTTTATGCACTTTACAAAAACATTCCTTACTTGGAAGCATTTAGAAAATTCACACATACAATGTCATGCCAGCAGCAATCATCAGAATGCAGGTCCTATTCTAGCTCAGCAGAAGTGAGTCCATTTCAATCATTATTTATACATTACCTGATATCACAGACACTTGTGAGTTCCTTGTTGCTTTTTTTAGGCATTGCCTAAATTGTGCTACACCACGGACCACATTCTGTACCTTTGTCCACAAAAAGATACCACTGCGGTTACTGCTAGGCCAATGGCTCTCCAACACTGCCTGTAAAATCAAAAGCATGTTGATAGTAACTGTTTAATCAGTAAGCTTGATCTCATGCACTCTACAGAAAAACTGCTCTCAAGATATGAAATGCAAACATTTCAAAACTGATTTTTCAGAGCCCTTGTCCTTGGTCTCAAGGCTGTACGCAGAACACCAGTCCTGAATGCCTAACATTAGATATACAGTTGACCTGATTTGGAGGTTACTCACAGGAGTCACCTCACCTTCACCACCTCTTTAATTCCCCTCTTCAGCAATATATATTAATGATAGGCCTGTTCCAAGACATAGGCATGATATAAATTGGAAGAGAGTGAAGTTAAAATTTGACAACATATCTGGTTAACCAGCTCGGAGAGCTCTCAGACATATACATGCAGAAAAATGTAAAAAAGGGAAATATGCACAGAGCCGAATCAGTAGTCGGCCAATAAACAAAGAATATCTACGTGAGAGCTATTCAAGAGTACCAGTCTCAATAATGCAGCTGAGGAAGTGATGACAGACAATGAGAATGACAACAATGATAAGTAAATGACCTGCCTCAGATTCATCAAGAGCTCTCTTACCTTGTTGTAGTAACCATAGGTGATCGCATTCGGCTTTACTCCAGCATTTTTCATTTCAAACAAGACTCTCACTGCCTGAGCAGGATGACCACAAAGTCCGCAGAGCTGCATTACAACTCTATAGCACACCTGAAGATGGAGAAATCCATAACATGGTCAATTTCAGGGAACATTCTGAAGTGAATTAGGCCCCAAAACTGGTCCTAGTTTACAAGAGTTCATGCCTGCAAGAGAGAGAAAAGGCCCACAAAAGCAATTGTTCGACATAGAACTCACAACAGCCAGGAGAGAGGGCACAAGTTCAATGCACAAGAGAGGGCACAAGACAGACATGCTGGCATCAGGGATCCTCATGGTTACTCTGTTTTCCAGATGGAAGATAACAAGTTATAAGGAAAGCTATTTTCAAGTTTTTAAGGATTATCCTGCTGCGGAAGTGAGTAGCACACAAAAATGTCACAAAATAAAAATATTTTTAATACACGTATCAGTGTCATCCTTTTAAATTTAGCGTGGCTTCACACTTGAACAAATAAAATTTGGTGTATGAGAATCCATATTCTCAAAGGCACAGCAATATATACCCCCTATTAAATTCAATCTATGACTTGAAGGGTCCCCATTTCTAATGAGATAGCAACATCATCTTTATACATAGCTTATTTCTGTGAAAAGCTGCAGAATACTAGCCATGCTTACAAAAAAAATCACTGAGGGTATGTCTACACTACAAAGTTAGTTCGAACTAACGGACGTTAGTTCGAACTAACTTTAATAGGCGCTACACTAGCGCTCCGCTAGTTCGAATTTGAATCGAACTAGCGGAGCGCTTAGTTCGAACTAGGTAAACCTCATTTTACGAGGACTAACGCCCTCCCCAGGTTTCCCTGGTGGCCACTCTGGCCAACACCAGGGAAACTCTATGCCCCCCTCCCGGCCCCGGACCCCTTAAAGGGGCACGGGCTGGCTACGGTGCCCGTGCCAGGTGCAAGCCTGCCAGCACCCAGCTAGCAGACCCTGCACCTGGCATGGCACAGAGCCACCCACCCGATGCCCCCCAGCCCACCCCCTCTTGCCGGGACCAGGCTGGCGGCTCCCGGGAGCTTGCCCTGGACCGCAAGAGGCGGGCACCTTCCTGGGCTAGTGCGGACATCGTGGACCTCGTCCACGATCTCCGCACTAGGCACAGGAAAGTGGCTGTCTAGGGCAGGAGAGCTGCCAGCCTGGCCACCCAGGACCAGGTGTGCATGAAAATCAAGGGGGTCCACTGAGACCCCCGACACTGAGCCCTGAGCTTACAATGGCCGTCCTGGGTCAGACCAAAGGTCCATCTAGCCCAGTAGCCTGTCTGCCGACAGCGGCCAACCCTAGGGACCCTGGAGGGGATGGACCGAAGACAGTGACCAAGCCATTTGTCTCGTGCCATCCCTCTCCAGCCTTCCACAAACTTTGGGCAGGGACACCACTCCTACCCTCTGGCTAATAGGACTCCATGGACCCAACCTACATGACTTGATCTCACTTCCCTTTAAACTCTGTTCTAGTTGTAGCCTTCACAGCCTCCTGCAGCAAGGAGTTCCACAGGTTAACTATTTGCTTTGTCAAGAACAACAACTTTCTCTTACTAGTTTCAAGCCTGCTACCCATTCCTTTCCTTTGGTGTCCTCTAGTCCTTCTTTATGGGAACTCAGGAAGAACTTTTCTGAATGCACCCTCTCCACCCAACCCCTGCTTTTAGAGACCTCTATCCTGTCCCCCTTCCGTCTCCTCTTTTCTAAGCTGAACAGTCCCAGTCTCTGTAGCCTCTCTTCATCTGGGACCTGTTCCCAACCCCTGATCATGTTAGTTGCCCTCCCCTCTCCCAGCCTTTCTCTTCCCCTCTCCCACCTCCTTTTCCCAGTCTCCCCCAGTTTTTTTCAATAAAGACAGAGTCAATGTTGGAAGAAACGTTATCTTTATTTTGTACATCAATAAGAAGGGGGGCTAGGGAAGGGTAAGTGGAAGGAGGTGAGGGAGGAATGGGGTACGAGCCCCCGATGGGGAGGACTGGGCTGGCTCTGCGGGCTTCTGGGGGTGGAAGCTCTCCTGCAGCCCCCCAATTACTCCCTCTCCCCAGATGGCAGCCTGCGGCAAGTGCAGCCGGGCTGATGGCCGAGTGGTGTGATGTGCCCAGTGTGGGCACTCAGGGCACTCCAAGCCAGAACTTCTTTGCAAGCGGGGCACCCCTTAGAACTGTGTGTCCAGGGTGGGGGTCGGGACCCTTTAAGCGCAGCCCTCGGCTAGCCTGAGACAGTATCTCCATGCTCTAAGTCCTCCTTTTATGCCCTGCCGGCACTGCTTCCGGCCATCCTTAAGCCCTGTTCAGAGTCCACTCAATGTGGACTTGCTAGTTCGAACTAGCAAAACGCTAGTTCGAACTAGTTTTTAGTCCTAGATGCGTTAGTTCGAACTAGCTTAGTTCGAATTAACTAATTCGAACTAAGTTAGTTCGAACTAGCGCTGTAGTGTAGACATACCCTGACTTTCAAAATGGGACATATTTGTTGGTTTTAGAGAAATTAATAAAAATAACTTTCAAAAAAGTTATTTTATTGTAAATTACAGCCTGTGAGAAAGCAATCTCATTTCACACTGCAACACAAAGCAAGAAAATAGCAAGGTTTTTGTGTTTTTGCATAAAAACCTCTCTGAACAGTGAAACTAATCCACATTTATATTAAATATAATCCAAGAGTAAGGGTAAGAGCAAAAATAGTATGTGGCTTTCAGCACACATGTAAGATAGGATACAGTAGGGTAACAGCAGTGAAGTTAAGAACAAGTAGAGCACAGGCACCTCAGTGCTAGCTTCACCACACTAAACTAACCAAGGTGCTTCAACCTGGGGAAGAAACCCAGGCTCTATTTCCATTACATTCCTGGGTTTCTCTAATGACACACAGTACTACTCATCCACTGGGAATGTACTGGGACCATTAGTCTCATTTCAAAAAGGCCAAGTATGAGTCACAGGATGACATATGGTTCAAATTCAACTCAGAACAGTAGTTCTCATAACTGGAGATAAGAGGCTTTGGATCAAGGGACATTTTCAATATATTTACCTCTAAGTCATCCAAGTCTCCCAGAATAGTACCAATCTATTTTACAGCCATGTCTGACATTCTGATCACAATTTCTACGTAGTTTACTTCAAACAGCAAATTAACACACACACTCAATATGCACATTTAGTAGGAACAGCCCCTTGTTATTTGAAATAGCATTGTTTATTCTACTTTAAAACAGACATTTGAGGACAAAAACAAAAGGAGTACTGTTGTGCAGAATAAATTCTATATTGGACAGTGACAGATGGCGACAATACTCCTTCAACCCGGGAATTTACAAGAGCTGTACGATGCCAACTTTTAAGATGCAGTATGAGAAATTTGTATAGAACAATTGAACAGAGTTTTTATAAAAACAGCCCAAGCATTGATTTAGAAATACAATCTACGTAACAGGAGCTGTCCAGCTTCATTTTAAGTTTAGGTACATCAATTTGGTAGAAATGCAGCACTGTTACTGCCTCTGTACCAATAACCTCCTATTTTATTTAACCAGATTATGCTAACAGCCACACTCAACATATGCCCAGATTTCAATAAAAACAACAGAAAGCAATTCTGTTTTGGGTTTAATAGAAAAAGAACATCTCTCTATAGGAAAAGGAAACTGACTTGACACAGGTGCTGGATTGGAGTTGAGGTGATTATATGCCTTGTTACATTCCAAATGGAAGAGAGAACAAACTATTTCAGTTAAAGTTCTCAAATCCACAGCAAACAGCAAGCACTTTGTTGCACTTGTTTGAAGTTATTTCTCCTTGGTCTGGCTGCTAGTGCAATTGTAATTCATTAATTCGTTTTTTACAAATAACTTATAAATAAAGTAGTACAAAATAGCAGTTTAAGAAAGCATGTGGAGTAACAGGGCTCTATTTCACTTCTGACAGAAGCCAAGCCACAGGCCCTGGTGATGGAAAGGCCACCTAGCAAGGGCATTACAAGGACCAATTGCTCCAGAAGTGTTCAATGGGTGTGGCTAGGCCCCTGAGCAACCTTTGGAGCCCCAGCTACAAATGAACGCTGTCTCTCTCATGCAGAACCCTATGTGGATTACCACCAATCTCAGCAGTGGTAATAATCCTAACCCTCACAGCTGTCTGTGAGCATGGTAGTGTTTTAAACTCATCTTCATTTCCAGGTTCCCTATCTCACTTCACAGCTTTCAGCTACTTATTTCAACAAGGCTTTTAAAAAAAGGTGTAAAAACAGAAGTTGTGAGCTAGATGGTAAGCTTGAACATTACTTGCTCTTAGAAGTGAAACATTAACAGTTAACATCTTGTACCTTCATTCGCATTGTATAGTTGTGAACTTGGGGGGGGTACTTGCCTCATCTAGTGGTTCCACATCGGTTCTCCTCATCTTAATAAGAATGTCATAAGCTTGTTGCAGTGCTCTGACTTTGGGATGGGAAACTCTGGCGTAGGCTGGCAGACAAATGAACCACAGGCTATAACAGTGACTGAAGAGGCACTTCGCCCACAGTGGTGGGTTTGTGTAATATTTCTTGGCTAATTTATGGGCTGTTTTTATCTCCTGTAAAAGGCAGAAAACACCAAGGATAGAAACAAACACCTTAAACTTGGAGGAAATTTTCTTTTAAATCAGATACAAGCTTTTTAAAAAATGGGATGCTGCAGCTCATCATCCTGAAGGTAATCATTCAAACCCGAATGTTAAGCTGTAGTTCCCATCAGAGTCTCCCTTCTATAAAGCTCTTCATAAGGCAATAATGGGGAAGAGAATGCATTCTAATACCACTTCAAGTCTGCTCCACCTCCCTTTATTAAACCATGTATTAAAACAGTCAATCCCTCTATATATTTTAGAGGTATGTGTCTATCTGAGACTCTGTTTGTTCAAGAACACCTCCTAAATGGTAAGAGATAGGACCACCAGTAAGGAATGCAGCTTCCTCTTCTCCTAACTTAGAGCAGGGTCAAGGTTTGGTTGTGCCAGGACAACTGGAAGACCCAAGAAGAAGACTGTTTTCCATAACTTGCAAAGGGAGGGGCTTCTGTTTGGAGGGATGTGATACTGAAAATGACCACTGGGGGCAGCAATCCTGCAGAGGACAGCTATCCTAATGTGTGTCCACTGGAGCAGTTGTACCACCAAGGGAGCTGTCAGTGGAGCTAGGACTCTGCCATCTTGCCTGCCTGCACACTGGGTAAGTAGCCCTTCTGCCCCAAACTCTCCCTCTCCTGCACTGCGGCCAAGGGCAGGAAGGGGGGAGGGAGAGAAAAAATGCCCCTGGCAGCCGGGGGAAGGGGCAGCCAGAGAGCAAAGAAAATGCCCCTGGTAGCCAGGGGCAGGCAGCAGTACACGGGCGGGGAGGGAAAGAGAAAATGCTCCAGGCAGCTGGGGAGGCTGGGTAGAGAGAAAGCCCTGCCGGATAGGACCCTCTGCCCGGAGTCCCATCCTCACTCCCCAACCCTAACCCTAACCCACACACACCCACACCCACACCCACCCCCACCCCCACCCTGCCCCCTCCCGTTCCACATTCCCAAAGCCCTGTCCTGACTCCTGTACTCCCCACATTGCCAGCTCCCTGCCCTGAAGGGACCCAGGCAAAGACAGTTAAGTCTGCTAGTAATACATGTTTGGCTCTGACATATAGTATTAGATACAGGAAGCACTGCCTCTGTAAATTCATATTTATTTTGAATCCTTCCTTCTACACACATATCTATTTTTAAAGAACAGATGTCTATAACTTTGAACACCACACCAATTCACAGCATAAATGGGTAGTAACAATTCTACCCAAAACCTATGTCCGTTCTGATGCTCACACACATTATATAATATAAAGGCAGAACTAGTAAAAATCTAACCTGTTTTGTTCTCTTTGCCATAAGTGCTGGGCTGTTTGAAATGTTACCTCCAGCTGGGTGCCTGTTGAACGAAAGCTTGAGCTCTTGTGGCCTGTCGAAGAGCTTCAAATCTAATCTTGGGAAGTTTTTATAGCTATTTAAAAAAAGTGAAAGGTGATATTTAAATTTCCAAATCATTTAGTTGTTCTGCTCCAAAAGCAAGGGCCTCCTACCTGCAAGCTGAAGGCTTCAGCGCATTGACATCAATGGCAATGTTTTTTGTAAAGAAAACAAAATGGGAGAGAGTGGAAGGTTGGGAAGACTCTTCCCACTGAGAGGCAGTGGGGAAGTGGTGGAGGGGGGGGAGAGACATCAGAAGGACCCCCCCTGCCCTTGATCCTTGAGCCCAGCAGAGACAGGACACCAGCGAGTTAACAAGACCTTCATACCTCAGTGGCTGATCGAGTCAGGAGAGAACAGGTGAAGGGCAGGTGTAACCCTGAAACCTTCAAACATGTCACAGAGCTGGGAAGATAGGGGAATAAGTTTGGGTATGTCTACACTACAGAGTTAGTTCGAACTAACGGAGGTTAGTTCGAACTAACTTTGATAGGCGCTACACTAGCGCTCCGCTAGTTGGAACTTAATTCGAACTAGCGGAGCGCTTAGTTCGAACTAGGTAAACCTCATTTTACGAGGATTAAGCCTAGTTCGAACTAGCTAGTTCGAATTAAGGGCTGTGTAGCCCCTTAATTCGAACTAGTGGGAGGCTAGCCCTCCCCAGGTTTCCCTGGTGGCCACTCTGGCCAACACCAGGGAAACTCTATGCCCCCCTCCCGGCCCCGGACCCCTTAAAGGGGCACGGGCTGGCTACGGTGCCCGTGTCAGGTGCAAGCCTGCCAGCACCCAGCCAGCAGACCCTGTGCCTGGCACGGATCGAGCCAGCCACCCGATGCCCCCCAGCCCTCCCCCTCTTCCCGGGACCAGGCTGGCAGCTCCCGGGAGCTTGCCCGGGACCGCAAGAGGCGGGCACCCACCTGGGCTAGTGCAGACATCGTGGACCTTGTCCACGATCTCCGCACTAGGCACAGGAAAGTGGCCGGCTTGGGCAGGATAGCTGCCAGCCTGGCCACCCAGGAGCAGGTGTGCATGAAAATCAAGGTGGTCCACTGAGACCCCCGACCCTGAGCCCTGAGCTTACAATGGCTGTACTGGGTCAGACCAAAGGTCCATCTAGCCCAGTAGCCTGTCTGCCGACAGCGGCCAACCCTAGGGACCCTGGAGGGGATGGACCGAAGACAGTGACCAAGCCATTTGTCTTGTGCCATCCCTCTCCAGCCTTCCACAAACCTTGGGAAGGGACACCACTCCTACCCCCTGGCTAATAGCACTCCATGGACCCAGCCTCCATGACTTGATCTCACTTCCCTTTAAACTCTGTTCTAGTTGTAGCCTTCACAGCCTCCTGAAGCAAGGAGTTCCACAGGTTGACTCTTCGCTTTCTGAAGAACAACTTTCTGTTATTAGTTTGAAGCCTGCTACCCATTCCTTTCCTTTGGTGTCCTCTAGTCCCTTCTTTATGGGAACTAATGAAGAACTTTTCTGTATGCACCCTCTCCACCCCACTCGTGCTTTTAGAGACCTCTATCCTGTCCCCCCTCCATCTCCTCTTTTCTAAGCTGAGAAGTCCCAGTCTCTTTAGCCTCTCTTCATATGGGACCTGTTCCCAACCCCTGATCATTGTAGTTGCCCTCCCCTCTCCCAGCCTCTCTCTTCCCCTCTCCCACCTCCTTTTCCCAGTCTCCCCCAGTTTTGTTCAATAAAGACAGATTCCATTTTTGAACACAATTGTCCTTTATTTTGTACATCAAGAAAAGGGGCTAGGGAAGGGTAAGTGGAAGGAGGTGAGGGAGGAATGGGGTACGAGCCCCCGATGGGGAGGACTGGGCTGGCTTTGCGGGCTTCTGGGGGTGGAAGCTCTCCTGCAGCCCCCCAATTGTCCCCTCTCCCCAAATGGTAGCCTGCGGCAAGTGCAGCCAGGCTGATGGCCGAGTGGTGTGATGTGTCCAGTGTGGGCACTCCGGGCACTCCAAGCCAGGACTGGTTTTCAAGCGGGGCACCCCTGAGAACTGTCTGTCCGGGGTGGGGGTCGGGTCCCTTTAAGCACAGCCCTCGGCTAGCCTGAGACAGCATCTCCACGCTTTAAGTCCTCCTCTGATGCCCTGCCGGCACTGCTTCCGGCCATCCTTAAGCCCTGTTCAACGCTAATTCGAACTAGTTTTTAGTTCTAGACGCGTTAGTTAGTTCGAACTAAGCTAATTCGAACTAAGTTAGTTCGAACTAACTCTGTAGTGTAGACATACCCTTTGAGGCTTTAGGCATCTCCTGCAACAGATCCTTTCCTAGGACTGTGGGGAACAGAACAGCTGCAGTGAGAAGAGAAAGACAGGTTCCACCACCCTTTGGACTCATGGGATCCAATTAAAGAGCACAGAGCATTTGCAGGTGCAGATCCCTTGCCTGGTAGCCCATGGTGTATATTCACAGCAGGGACTCAGCACTCCTGTGCAGTTTTACTAGCTACCCCAACTGAAACAGGGATACTCCAGTGCAGCTGGTATGATATGCACATAACATGCACAGGGGAAGGAAAGCATGAAACATATACAGGTAAAAGTAATTAGAAATAAAAATTGCCAGGTGGTGATCAGTAGATAGCTAGAAACAAACAAACAAACCATAAAATTCCAGAAACTGGTCAGAATTCAAGTTGTCAGTGTTCCTTTATACCTAAAACACTAAATTTAAGTAAAAACAACGAGGAGTCCTGTGGCACCTTAAAGACTAACAGATTTATTTGGGCATAAACTTCCATGATTAAAAATCACTTCATCAGATGCACTTAAGTAGGGGCTTAAAGCAAGACGCAATAGCTACATGCATTCAGGTTTAAAGGGATAAGTCACCATTTCACTTAGTTTTCTGCAGCGTCAACACCTTTGGTAGTTCACAACATACCTGTACTTAGGTGCTCGGTCCTGTTCATCAAGGGGGGGTTCTGGTGGCATTATAAACACTGTGTGTTCACTCTTCTGTGATTCATCAAGTTCAATTAAACGTGTATCTTCTGCAGAATCGACATCAACCTGCAAATTAGTATCAGGACAAAACACCAGTTCTGACATTAGTAACAGTTGTTCTACATATCAAACAATACTCCCACCCACATTCTATGTACAGCTGATGCATGGAAAAGATTAGAGGGATTTTTTTGATCTATGTGCAGAGTAATTGTTATTCACACTGAGGCATGTACCAGTGTGCACCCCCAGAAGAAACTAGAGGAGAAAGTAAGTGGGTGCACAACTCCAGCAAGAGCTGGCGGAACTGCAGCAAAAGCCAGCAGGGAGCTATTTAAAGAGCTGGCAGGGCCCTGGGATGCAATAGGACAGAACTTGTACCAAACTTTAAGTTACTTTCACTGCTGAACAAAACAAAAACTTAGCTGTGTGCTTTGCTAATCACCTGGGTGCCATCTGAATCTTTCCTGAGCAGCTGCACAGGTGCCTAGCTCGCAGAGAATGCTGTGTACATTATATTTTTACTTCTACTTTGTAATTAGGGAAACATACAGACATTTGAAAACAATTAAAAGGAAACAAGTACCTTCTCTCCCTTGTCTGTTCCTTTATCAGGAAAAAGCTAGAAAGAGGCCAAAGTTAGTTAGTTTTTCATTTTATAAGAAGCTAAGTATTTTTACATGTACATATTTTCATAAAAATTGTTTGCTCTCTTATATTACCAAGATGATCAAACTACACCGTCACATTACTTTGAATGAAAATCATCTCCATTATAAACACTTCTTCCTTTCACTGAAAGCTAAAGGAGTAGACTGTCTCAACAAGCTTTTGGTCTGTTATTGTCAGTAGACTAACAATCCCAATTCTATAAATAACTTTTCTTCCTTTAATTTAGCTTAGTTATATTATTTCAAAAAGAACAGTGTCTTCCTACTACACTGATTCAATATTTAGAAGCAAAGATTCATTCCAGCATCCTAAAAAAATGAAGCCACAAACCTGGCCCAATTATCAAAACCAAGATTTTTCCTAAAAAAGCATATACTCACAGGTAAATAATTGCCTTGATTCTTGATCATATAATTTATTTGTAAATTATGTACTTGATCTTTTATAGATTAAGATATACCGCATTATTATCCATCTGGACTGGAGTTACACCCTGGGAATGGACTATATTTTTAACATAGGTGGGACTTGGGAACTATTCCAAAACTACCCATATACTGACTGGTTGCATTTACAGACAAGAAGGAAAAGTTCCTGCCTCAGCAAGATCATCTACACAGAAAGTATACATAACAAGAGAAATGTGCTGAGAGGAAAGGATGAATAATAAAGTTGGAGCATTTGTATTTGGCACACATCTTGTTACGTTAGAACTAGGTATGGGTGTTGCTATTTTAATGACAGCCACAAGAAAATTTGGGAACGAAGCATGACAAGTGGAGAGGATGGTTAGGGTTTAGAAACTGGTTGAGACAGGCACTTGAGGGAGGTATAAGAGGACCTGAGTGGAGCTGGTATACCACATACCTCAGAGCAATCTCAAAGTCTCAGTTTTTATTTTTATTAATCACTGAATCATTACACTGTGAAACTTTCAATTGGAGAAGTGATGGGGGTCCACTACAAGTTTCCCACATTAACCAAAAATATGATGAAAATGCAACATGATGAAGGGGGAAATGACTGCATGATAACCAAAGCAAACTCCATTATCTCGCAACAACAGCTGCTACTGCTCCCTCACTGTTATGACTAAAAGTGGCAGATGTGAAGGCACATAAATACTTAAAGAAAAAAAAATGAAATACAATGTTTCACCTTTTCTATGCAGTCATCAAAAAATGCCAAGCCGGTATCCTTGTCACTCACAAAACTGCACTCTTCTATGAAGCGGCTAAATATCTGTGTTTTGGTTAGGAGCATGTAGAACTTTGTATACGCACGATCTCTACTTTTTAAAAATCCTGGTTAAAAAAAAATTAGAAAATTAAATACTAGTTTTAATATGAAGTCTCTTACAAAACAACTCATTTGAACATCAACAACAACAAAGAGACAGTTGTCTGCAAGTGTTTTACCTGTCAATTGTTATACTAACACCTCACATTACTTACATTTCAAAGAAGAGCTTTGCCTTTTTTGTTTGTTTGCTTACTTTGCATTTGATAATGCATAGTGGATAGTCACTTGTACCAGTAGTTTTCAAACGTTTCTCTCTCATGACCAAGTTGAAGAAAGTTGTTGATGCCCATGACCCAACAAAATTAGATTAGTGTATAGGCTCCAGGGTGAGGCTGAGGATGAGAGCTTTGAGGTATAGGAGGAGGCTCCAGCTTTGGGAGGAGGATCAGGGCTGGGACACGAAGGACTTATCTTGAACAGCTCCCGTCAGCAGTGCAGTGGGGGTGCTAAGGCAGCTTCTTGCCTCTCTTGGCACTGCAGACCATGCTATGCCCCACAAGCAGCCAGCAAGCAGCAGGTTCCCAGCCAAACAGGAGTGCAGAGCTAGTGCTCCGGGTAAGGGCAATGTGCAGATCCCTGTGTGCTCTCTCTCTCTCTCCCCCCCCGACCTAGAAGCTGGGCCTGTTGCCAGCTGCTTCTAGGACACAGTGCAGTCTGTGGTGCTAGAACAGACAGATAGCCTGCCATAGCATCCCCACTGGTCACCTAATCACCCTGCAGCAAAGAGACCGAGTGCCTGATATTCCAGGACTCAGTACTGGGTTCTAACCCATAGTTTGAAAACCACTGACTTATACCATTCCTCAGTGTAATCAGTCTCCTTGGCTTCTGTTTTTTCTTGCTGTGTGAAAGACAAAGACAGGAGAAAAAACTACACACCAGAACATAAGAAAAAGTAATTGTAAAGTCACAAAAATGTATGGGTTCTTGGGGCAGGTATAGGATAAGTATTTTTAAAAACTCCTTTTCAAGAGTACAGTACAGTGTCCATTTAACTATTTCCCTTAAGAACTTTTCTCAACTCTGTCAAACCAGTAGTCTATCTGAAAAGTCTACACAACTAGAATGAATTGAAGGGAGTTAGATCATTTTTGTTCCTTATTGGTTTCTTACCTCCTTAACATTCCCCCCCCCCCCCCCAAAGTATTCTATTCTCACCCTGTATAGAATTAAGAACATTTTATTTTGTTCTCTTTGTTATCAGGCCATTAGGATTTAGTTTTTATGAGTCTTTGTCGTCAAAACAAGTTGTAAAGTTTCTATAAGCAGGAGCCAGGATGGGCAATAATTTTTGAAGGGGGCCACTTCACAAAATTCTGAAGTGGCCGTGGGCCGCCCCAGAAGGGGCAGGGCCTCCGGAAGAAGGGGTAAGGCCAGGAGACTTCAGGTGTTCCCCCACCCACAGACCCTGTTTTGAACAGCTGGCAGTTCTCTCTAGGTGCCACACGCCCCTAGTGGTGGGAGGAAACTTTGTGTGCTCCCCCCACCGCAGGCAAATCCAGAGTCTCGGTGAATGGAAATGCGTGATGTCTCTTGACCTCTGCCCCAGCCCTGCCAGAGGTGCGGTGTAGAGGGAACCACCAGCTGTTTTGAACACCTGGCAGTTCCCTCTGGTGCCACATGCCTCTGGCAGGGTGGGGAGACTTTGCGTGCTCCCAGTCCCCAGATTTTGATTGACCTGAGGGTGGGGGAGCAGCAGGGCAGCCATGGGCCGGATCAACTGGCTTGGCATGCGAGATATGGCCCACGGAGGCTGTCTTGCCCACCCCTGTCCAAGAGCCATCTTAAAGAAATGTGCACAATAGAGATAATGCCACACTACTGTGAGAAGGTTTTGTCATCCCTTTCACAGTATCAAGGCCTGCAGTTACCTTAGCAGAATGGTCACATTACCACGCCCAGATACTATTTAATAATAACCAACTTTACTTATATTTTATCTAATTATAACATTTTAAAGATTCAAAATAACTGCAAAGAGCAAGATTCTCCTCACAGATGTGATATTCCTGGGAAACATGCAATTAAATTGCAATTAAGATTTTCCAAACACAGTAATATAATAATCACCACAACATCAACCATGCCTGAACGTGATCCAAGACAACCTCACCTTGAAGGTCAAACAAGGAATCAGCAGCCGTGGCTTTATTTGAAGGTGCCTGGGTAATTGGCTTGAGGAATGTTCTGTACCCCTTTAAAATAGATGCCATGAAGCGTAGAAAAGCCTCTTGGATCTCCATCTCAAGTTCCGTCATCTTTTTCTGCCAGGAGAAATCTGCCTCTATGGGTGTCATCTCCACTGCAGAGCCTTCTTGGGTCTTTCTGTGAACTATAAATAGGAGCAAAGGGAAATTGAGCTTTATTATGGATGAAATTAAAACAAAACTATCCTAAGAATGTTAGGAATACCCAAAATATGTGATCCTCTAATACTTCGTATTCCTGAAAGTTGTCAAAATGACAACATAGGAAATTTAAGATTCTCTGTTAATCCTAAAACTACTAACTTATTTTACATAGGCCACCAAAGAATCATTAAATGGCACTTATTTCCAGTTCCCATCATGTGGACCAGATTAGAAAGAGCTACATGAACATAAGGAATCTCTTTTCCACAAGCCAGCCAGTCCTGTTTCAATCATTCAAATGGGATCCTTTACACCACTTGTCCCATCTCCTAAACTGAATTTCATCATTCTGCAGTGGATCTCTATACAGTGTGGCAGACTGATTTTTCTTACACAAGCACAAGAGAAATCCATTTCTATGCTATCTTGATAGCACTTGTCCTTTAGTAGGTGTACTGCAAAAGAGTAAAAGTATTAACCCAATTTGATGTACACCATTGCCTCTGCACCAGTTACATTTGGAACTGAGCCTACAGCAGCTTTGTGTTAGAACATCTGATTCTTAAAATAGCCTGCTGAGAGGACTCAAAGCAAGGTCATGTTGTGCACAAAAGACTTTCACTGAAAGCTTACTGAAAATAGAGGGAAAGGCAAAAAAGTACTTGATTCATTAAACCACTGCATATTATTTCAGTTTGAATGTTATCTTCATTTTCCAGTCTTTATATATGTGTCATCACCACTTCCTCAGTTCAGTGTAAAGTATGCATTATTAAATCAACTTCACATTGAAACCCCTATATATACTCCAAAGATAGCAGTGTCTGAAAATAGTTTGAATGTGGTCCCAACTAAAGAGTTGGTTTGGACAGGGTCAAGCTATAAGAAACTATTCACTGAACAAAACACAATTTCTCTGTAAGTATCTGGTCAGAGTTTAAGGTACTTAATTTTTACACTCACGTTTGTAAGATAGGCTGTGTAAGTACTGCTAAAAACTTACTTTCCTCATACCCTTAGCATTTTTTCAGTTAAAAGTAATGATCTAACATGAATGTAATAGACTCAGTTCCAAAATGCGTTTCAGTGGGAGCTTTGTCCAAACTGTGTTTTAAACCCAGTTCCCTTTTGACAGCCCCATCTATGTTCAGAACAGGAAAGAATCTCTGTATGATTTGAATTTAAGAATGACAGCAGAGTAAAAGTGCAAAAACTTCATGTCATGTACTTTAAAGGGATGGCCTTACATTTATAGCCTTGGTTCTCATTTGTTAAGAGTTGTTGGTTTAGATCACCCAACCACAGTAATTTTCACAGAATATTTAATTCCCTTGCTTAGGGGAGCTGCCCTTGCCACCTTCATGTTTTACCTGATGCTAGCTGTGGATGCAACTTCCTTAAGGCGCTGAGTAGATTTTTGCATGGCTTCTTAGGAAGTTGTTTCCAGTTCATGATCTTCTTATCATCTGATCTACACAGTGAAACAAACCATGCATAAAAAATAAAGAACTGTAAGTGTATGAAAATTTAATGCTTTCTTACTTCATTTTCAAGATGGCATGATATCAAAATAAGGAAATGGCATTCGAAAGAAGCCTTATCACTTTAATTTTGGATGCAGAAATAAAATACACAGTAGCAAGAACAGAACTGAAAACTATTTCGTTTCCACAAAAATAATATAGTAGTCCAAACTGAGTTTGGATCTGATCCCAGACTAACCTGAAACGAGAACTTTTGTTTAGATTTGAGTTAGACACTGAAGTCAGTGCTTTAATAAATCTCAAAGTGGCTGCTTTTTTCCCCCCCTCACTCAGCTATAATTATGTCTTATTGAAAAACATAATTTAATCAAAATCATCTGCATTTGATTGGCATGAAAACACAAAATTCCTCTCACTGGGCTTCCATTTTGTATTCAATAGCAGTAGTAAAAACATAAAATACAGGCTTGAAGCATGGCAGAAAAGTGTAAAAGCACAGCAATTAGGAGCAGAGTAGTATATACAGGCATGTAAAAAAAATAGTGGCAATTGGGTCCAGCCTAGTATCTTTATGGTCATATGCTGCACAGCTACATTGATTCAATGTCTACTTTCAGTCTCAACACTAAGGCTATGTCTAGACTATATCCCTCTTTCGAAAGAGGGATGTAAATTAGATATATTGAAATTGCAAATGAAGCAGAGATTTGAATTTCCTGCGCTTCATTTGCATAATGGCGGCCGCACATTCTTTCAGAAATGGATATTTCGAAAGTGAAACCACCATCTAGACATGGTTCTTTCGAAAAACCCTTTTTTGAAAGATCTTGTACATCTTATTTTATGAGTACAGGATCTTTCGAAAAAGGGTTCGCCCCCCCCAAAAGAACCGCATCTAGACAGCGGTTTCACTTTCAAAATACCCGTTTTTGAAAGAACGTGCAGCTACCATTATGCAAATGGCATCACTTCATTATTGCTAAAAAACTAATCTTGATTTTTAGGCAGATTAAAAATGTCCAAAAGACCAGGAGCGTAGCTACAAGTGGGCCTGAGTGAGCTGTGGTCTGGACCCCCCATTCCCCAATTAGATTTAACACCAGTGGCACTGGAACATTTAATAGTGGACTACTGAAAGCCAGCCTCTGTCACTTCTAGGTGCAGGTCCAGACCTGGGTGTGGGCCACAAGCACAGGAAATAAGGGTTCAGGCAGGACTGCTGACAGAATAGACAGATCCCTGGGCAAGATGTTTGGAGGGCACAGGTCTGGGACCCCCAGAAGGGTGGAATCTCGAGCCGAAGCAGGGGGCCCAGTGCAGGAGCAGAACTGCCATGGTGGAGCTGGAGAATGACAGAGGAGATACAAACATCTGCATGGCCATGGAGAACTGCTTCAGGTGTCCTAGTGACCCTGCACTGGCTGGCCTGGAGAAGTGGGCAAAGACCCACATGTGCTCTACCTGAAAGTGAGGGGGGGATAGTTCCATCAGCCACCTGAGCTTCCCCCTTTACCCCAGGTTCTCCATCCCCCAGTCACTCGCCAGGTGGCAGCCAACAGCAGCACAACATTACAGGGGCTGGAGAACTCAGGAGGAGGGGGGAGCACAGCCACACAGTCAGCTGCCAGAGAGAAGTGGTGGTTTCCCACTTCAAAGTGCATCTCTTTCCTGCTGGCTGTTCAGCTTGCCCTCTTTCCTTCCTCCGCTGCAGAGGAACACTGGGTAGCCGCACAGCCAGCGGATGGAGAGAAGCTCAGCTTTCCTGCTTCAAAGAGCAGCTTTTCTCTGGCCTGTTGTGCGGCTACCCTGTGCTCCTCTAAATCCTTCCAGGCCATGTTCGCACTGCTGGCTGCCTCCTGCCAGCTCTCCTGAGGCTGCAGCCTACAAGTCAGTTTCCCTGCTCTCCTGTCCCCCCACCCCAACCCTCTCTGCAGAGGGACTGGCCCCTTGCAGAGTGGTTGCCCCCTGCATGGACAAGGCAGCCGGAATGCCCAGCCCCTGGAGGCCCCATGTTGCTTCGGGGTGGGGGAAACCATGCCAAGGTATAGTATGTTTAATTGTAAATCTGCCTCTACTCTGCTCTTTCTAGAACAACATTGACTATACTGTTTTCCAATTCAACAAAACAAAATAAAAAGAATGATTTAAAAATCTCTCCAACTCTTCTTTTCCTAAAACCCTTCCTCTCTTAAAAAGATTGTTGTTACTTTTGCAAATATAGTCTGAAAGCAATGAAGAAAAGGCACTAAAAAGACAGTTAGATGAATGAAAGCTATTCAACATTTGTTGGCACTAAATAATGTTTCATCAGACTATGATAATGAAGCTACTATCACTAAATGCTTTCAAAAGACACTTGTCAATGTGTAGTTGAGACACTGTTGTACTAGAAAATACTGCCTTTCTGAAAAATATCCATTCTATTCAGCTGTACATGTCCTTCTAAATTACCTTCACTACAGCAGCACTGTTATATATAATAAAATGTATCTTTCCACAGAAAAAGGAATGGGGCTCAAATAAAATAAAAGTCAGCCGTAACATTCATTACACTTTATACTTTTATACAGTCTTCCAAGCAAAGTGCTTTACTGATGCTGATATGCAGGAATATATTGAGGAGATAAAGAAATACCCCCATTCTGCAGATGAGGAAAGTGTTGTCACATGCCCTAGTGAGAGAAAAGGAGAGTATGGTATTCCCAGAGATGAACTCACCAACAGTTCCAATCTACTTTAGTAGGAAATGAAGGTATTCAGCACCTCTGAAAATCAGGCTATAGTTGCTATTAGTAAAATGCCCCAAAAAAGCAAACAATTTTAGTTGGTAGTAACATAAACTTGGACCCATGTGACTGGTTGGGAAGGGAAATCAGGTCTCCTGATTCCCGGTCCTCTGCCTTAAACAATTTTTAGAGACTTTTGAAATGTTACATTTTGTCATCATTCTCCCCCCGCGATTTTAACCAAGACTGTGCCAAAAACTTTATTCAATAGACAGATCAAGACCTGTTAATACCAGGGGAAAAAATAATTATTTATTCAGGTGGAAGTAAACATGAGCGAGGAGTCAGAATTGTAATGAATACAGTTGCAAAACAGTCACTAATGGCCTGACAGCCAGTATCAGACAGGACATTCAAATCCAAGCATACAAAATGCACTGTAGTACAAGTATATGCACCCACAAATGATGCTGCTGAAGAGGATAAAGATAACTTCTATATAGTACTAGTAGCTTGATGAGTAGGCCTGTCTTTGATTCTTTGAAGTCTGTCGTTTTGTAACACAGCTATGTCTGTTTCGGAGTTTAGTTGGGCACCTATTAATTGTATTGACTATGATGGAATGAGGATTGATTTCACAGTCTTGTTTATTAGTAGGTCCAGGGACTGAAAGCATGCTATGACCAGGGAAGCATTGTGATGGAAATCTGCCTCGGATTTTGTCTGAGCAAGCAATAATCCAGGTAAGGAAAGATGATAATATCTTGTTCCCTTAGGTAAGCAGTGACAACCACCAGCATTTTAAAAAAGACTTAGTGTCATGGAAAGTCCAAATGGCAAGACTGTACATTAATACTGACTAGAACTTTCGACTGAGTAGAGAATATGTCTGTGAGCAGGGTGAATCAGTTATGTGAAAATAAGCATCCTCCAAGTTGAGGGACAAAAACCAATCTCCCTGCTCCAGTGCCGGGATGATAGTGGCTAGTGTCACAATTCTGAAACTTTGTCTTTTTACATATTTGAGGGCTCTGGGATCTAGGATTTGATGCCAACCCCCATTTTTCTTCTGTTTGAGAAAATAAATGTGAATAGAACCCTCTTCCCCTGTATTTTACACCAAGCTGATGGAGGTGTTTGACCTCTTGGTTCAGACAATTGTGAGTGGTGTCTGAAGAGGGGCAGGGTGAGTGGTTGGAAGGGAGGGACAGAGGCAAAGGGGATGGTATAACCTGATCAGATTGTTTGAAGAACCCATTCGTCTGATATTATAGACTGCCATTCAGTGTAAAAAGGCAGCAGACAATGACAAAAATCACTTATAAAAGGATGGTGGCCCTGGAGCGAGTGAGTGTTTTCTGGCCCTCAAGTGGAACCTCAAATTTGCTTATTTTGCTGGGGTGGCTGGTTTGTTGAGTTGGTTTGCGTGCATCTGCACTGACGTCTATTGTGATCCATGCTGTTGGTGGTGGTGATCTTGTGTGTACTGTGGGTACCCTTGGCCTGGGATACAGCTGACATCTGTATTTGTCTTCACTTGGTCGCAGGTGTGTGTATTCTCAAAGAGCAAAGCGTGGCTCTGGAGTCCTTCATAGAATGAAGAAACTCATTGGTCTTGGTGGAGAAAAGTTTTTCGCCCTCAACTAGAAGGTTTTCCATAGTCGACTGTATTTCACAGGGAGAGAAGCTACAGAGTTGAACCACAAGGCTCATCTCATGACAAGTGCAGTGGCTGTGGATCGTGTAACTGTGTCCGCAGTGTTGAGAGCCTCCTGCAGGGCTGTTCTGAAGATTGCATGTCCCTCTGTGATGACTGCCCTACACTGCTGCGGGGGCTTTGCCTCTGGTATTTCCTCAACAAAAGTGTTAAGCTTTGAGTAGTTATAATCCTATTTACTGGAGTAACATAGCATAGTTCACTACTCTAAACTGTAATGTTGACGATGAGTACACTTTCTTCCTGAAGAGGTCCAATCTCTATCTTTATTGGCTGGGTAGAATGAGGTTGCTCTTGCTTATTCCTCTGGTGAGCCGCCTCCAATACCAAGCAGTTGGGAGGAGGTTGGGCGAAGAGGAATTTGGAGCCCTTGGGATGGACGTAATATTTTTTATCTGCCCGTTCACGTATGAGTGGAATTGTAACTGGTGTCTCCCAGATTGTCTTTGTGGGGTCCATTATCGCCGGGTAAATTTTTGCTAATGGGCCAGTGTGGGGGATGTTTATCAGTTCAAAATGACTGTCACCTCCTCCATGGCGATGTTAAGGTCAGCTGGCAATCTTTTAAAAAGGTCTTGAAATGTCGTAAAGCTGTTCACTGCCATTGGTGATGGCGGCATCACTACCTTATGAGGGGACAATGATGAATTCGAATCGGGAGATGTATCTGGCCCTGCTTGACGAGATCGTGGCTTCTGAGCCTCCTCCCTCCAGGCGCTGTGGTGGAGAAGGAACAGGTTGGATGGAGTGTTGCTTGATGTGTTTCTGCTTTAAATTCTAAGCCCATGGAATCCAGTATTGCCAGTGTGCTACATACAGCATGAGTGCTGGCATCCATGGATGTGGTCCCCATGGTGGGATGGGAGTCGTCAACTGCCATGAGGGGATGATAGGGAGATATCTGCACGAGGCATAAAGGATCTGATGACAAAGGCTGCTGGGGTCGGCTGTTTCCCATTTAGACTACCGCGCTGTGCCGACAATCAGCTGATCGGCACAGCGCGGCAGCCATTTTGTTGTAAATGAAGCGACGATTATTTTAATCACCGCTTCATTTTGCTATGTCTAGTAAACTCATCTACATGGTTCCGTTGACGGAGCCATGTAGTCTAGACACACCCTAAGGCACCACAGGACTGGTCATTGTTTTAAAGTTATAGAATAACATGGCTACCCCTCTGAAAAAGAGCAACAGTTAAACACAGTAGTTTGGGTGCCCTATCTGTCAGAACCCCTCTGAGAATACTTGTGATTTCATAATTACCTTCTTAAAATTTGTTACTACATGACAAAGAAGGAAAATTAACTATACATTGGAAACAATAAAAATTACTATGTGCAAAATGTCAAGATGCATAAATACTGATAGGGGTCAATTAGCCGCAGCAGATTAGAATTTTCAGAAGAGCCCGGGTTACTAGACTAATAGGAATCCTTTATTATGGTAATGTTTATACAGTCATTCAGCTACTTCTTTATTATAGGCAGAGTCACTGAAGGGGCAGAACTCTAATTTGTCTATACAGTAGTGTATTTGAAAGAATACAATGGAAGTTAAGCAGAAATAAAGTTTTTACTATACTGAATGTAGAAGCAATACAGTTTCTGCAATTTACGCCCCTAATATTACTAAAGGCATATTCAGAGCACCATTGTCAGATAGCCCCCCACACACTTGAGAATTGTTTTAAATATAGTTCTTAGTACATGAAATGTAGTTTTGAAAAGAACTGTGGTTTGACTAATGAGAATTCAAGAGCGTGTTATCCTGTAGTACAGGTTGGACCTCCCTGGCCTGGCACCCTCGGGACTTGATTGATCCTGGATGAGGGATTTTGCTGGACCATAGGAGGTCATTTCTGACTGCCTTGCAGCTGGCCCCACCCCCTGACACTCACTGGGCTTCCTAGCTCCCCCAGGCAGTCCAGCTAGGTTCTGCATTGGACTTCCTGGCTCCACCACTGCCCTCCCTGAAGCCCAGATGAGCCATGCACCAGGCTTCCCGGCTGCCCCCACCCAGATCTCTCTTCCCAGATCCCAGCCCCCTGGGCAGCCCTGCTGGGCCACGTGCTGGTCTCCCTGCATCCACTCACCTGCATCAGGCTCCTTGCTCCCCCCTTCTCCTGCATTGGGCCGGCTCCTGGGTTGCGACTCCCCCTTCCCTCTCCCGCCCCCCCAGCATGATGGGACTCTGATCCTGGAACACCCATGATCCTGCTGGATCACAGATGTTGCCAGACCTGAAAGTCAGTTTTCAGAGGTGCAACCTATACCAGAAAAATTCTTTAGAAGTCTAGCCTCACATCTGTTGCCCACATAGCCTTTTGCCATCTTATCATGTACTGAGTTCAACCAAGTTAGAAATGCAACCTAAGCGCTGAGTTTTAATTAAGGTGTTTCCCTCCCACGCACACACTTTATACAATATAGGTCTCATGTCATTATAACTCTTATCCAGCTAAAGGAACTAATGCTTCCCTAACAACTTAGGAGACATCATGCTTGACAAAGGATCTAAAAAGTGGACATCAGCATTTTATACACATTTCTATTTCAGCTGACAGTTTTACATTAAACTGAACACATGTACATGTGTAGGACACATCTGGAATTGTATTTCACTCATGTAGCCCAAATTCAGAGATGGTGTGATGCACCAGAGACGGTGGTGCAAGGATGAGACTGAAGCAGAGAAAGAAACCAATAGAATAATACAAGATGCAAGCCCTAATTTGCTTTTTTTCTGTCCGACAATTTCACTCTCTTCACATGGTCACAGCAGCCCTTACATACTCAGACTTTCACTTGAATCTCACCTCTGATTTTAGTCCAAGAGTCCAATTTGGTACATTTTGGTTTGCTATGAAACATGAGCAACAGTAGAGAGAGGAAGGCTGATGAGACGTACTTCTATACTATACATAACTGTTTATTGGCAATTTCAGGGATTTCTGGATCCATGTATAAAATTGGTAAAGTTAAAAAACAAACTTACAGATATACCATGTTTGTGTCTAAGTCAATGCAAACAACATCCTGTGGTGGATCATACAGATCAAAGTATCGTGAATCAACTCCAACTATAAATGGAACTGGAGCACTGAGCACTGTTGCCAGAGACAAAGGACACAGAGGGATGTATGGGCACTGCCACTGAAATGGAAATATCATCTAAAGGAAAAATGAAATGAAAGCCATGTATTAAAGATGACAACACAGATACTGTGAAATAAAAACAAGTGAAGTTGGTGAATACAGAAAACAAAAATACTAAAAGTTATGTTTACATGATCAAAAACTAAAGCCACCATCAAGTTGGTTCACAGATTCTTCAGTGTACTTTTTAAGAGGGCTGCACAAGAAACTAGCAATGATCATGCTATTGCTGTAAAATGGTTATTTAGGGCAATCACATTAATTTACAGTCAAATATTAAATATATTAGTCACTCTTAAAAGGCACCTGAAAAATACATAGAGAAAGCAAAAATTTCATGGATTTCTGATGTGGTTTCTTCAACTATGCTTGCAATATCCTCACTAATATACATTTAATTTGCTTTGCACTGGAAGTGAAAGTATACTTGAAAAGTATGTTTTAACTAATTTAACTTAATCTACGAACATTTTGCTAAAAGTGTTAAAAAAAGTTAAGATCTCTAAGAGAAAAATATAGCTGCACTGAGAAGTGAACAATATTACATTACCAAAAGATTTCAAACAACATAGAAGACCTGAGATTCAAACTTTGCTATTCCCCTACCATAGCGAGAAAGATCATTATCATAAGCATAGGACTCAGGACAACTGTAAAGCCAAAGGGAGAGGTTCAGTGTAAAATGTTTCTTCTATGGCTTACGTTGCTTGCATTTAATTTTGGCTAAGAAAGGGGACTTTTTATTTCAACAAAAGTTGATTGAGTCAAGTCAGTTTATACAAGTGTTCTGAGTCATTCTAATAACTCAAGCATGTGGGTTTTTTTACACTTGCCACTAAGCTTGCCAATGAGGGAGCAAAAGAGGCAGCTGCCCCGTGTGGCAGAGTCCTGGGCCTTTTAAATTGCCACTGGAGCTGTGAGGTGGGTGCTGCACTTTGGGCTGGCTGCTCCAGCCCTGCCCCTTCTTCTGCCTCCCCACACCTTGCTCAAACACCTGTGGAGGTCGTCAGCTCTTCTGTTTGCCATTAATTCAACCCACTAGAGACCAGTATCACTGCATATCTCAATACATCTGGTTCAAAAATACATCTTCAGTGACTCCTGAGGCATTTGAATTTGAATGTACACGTCTCAGCGAATCTGTGCCCCCAACAGATTTCCTGTGGTACCAATCCTTAAGGACACACAGATCCTTCTCTAGGACCCCTGACCTGCTATTTGTGGTCTCCGACTTCCCAAGAAGTCAGCATTCCATTACTTTCGAAAACATCAACCATTAAATACTCCAGAAGGAATTGTCAGGGACTGCAAAGAGTCTGCAACTTAAACAAAGAACAGTGGCATTTAATGCAACACTAAAAGATTGCAAGCTTTCCTTCTTTCATAGTTTAACTGAGACTAGAAATAAGCATTTTCAAGCCTAAAGGAGAGGGGTTCTGTTCAACTTTAGAAGATGCTGAAAAAGAGTGGAAGCCTCAATGAAACATCACACTATGGAGTCAGCAACGATTTAATTCACTACTGTACAGAACATCCTGTACTTACAGCTACCACGGCTTCAGCTACTCCAGTCAGTACAGCGGGTCTCAGAGAGTGCAGCAGGATCTTACCCTCTAGCAGTACAAAAAGTAACAAAGTAGCACAGTTTTCCGGTCCAAGATTCATCAGCAAAGTACTGAAGTTTGCTCCACTAGGAAGAGAAGAAGAGATTACTTAGATCTAAACAGTAGTGTTCAACACACAGTTAAAGATAGAATAACTGCTACAGCAACAGCAATCCCAATGTTGGGCATTTGCTGGGGACTACAAGGCTGTGTCTACACTGGGCCACTTATTCTGGAAAATCAGCCGCTTTTCCGGAATAAGCTGCGAGCTGTCTACACTGGCCCTTGAATTTCCGGAAAAGCAACGATGTTCTACTGTACAAAATCAACCGCTATTCCGGAAAAACTATTCTGCTCCCGCTTGGGCATAAGTCCTTATTCCGGAACACTGTTCCGGAAAAGGGCCCGTGTAGACAGCCCAGTAGTCTTTTCCGGAAAAAAGCCCCGATCGCAAAAATGGCGATCGGGGCTCTTCTCTGGAAAAAGCGTGTCTACATTGGCCACAGACGCTTTTCCGGAAAAAGGGCTTTTCCGGAAAAGCAGCCTGCCAATGTAGACGCTCCTTTTCCGGAAAAACTGAAAACGGAATAGTATTCCGTTTTAAGCATTTCCGGAAATTCATGCCAGTGTAGACACAGCCATACTGTCTGAGAGTAGATAGGGATGTTAAAACAGTTAAACTGGCACCATGCTAGCATTTAACCCGTTAACTGTTTAATTTAGGGCCTGCCATGGGGTGCAGCTGTCTGAGAGGTCCCGCCGCAGCTGGGAGGTCCAGTGAATCTTTAGAACATCTGGCACATAAATATCTTGTAATACTGCTTTACAACAGTGCCATGCAAATGCCTGCTCTCACATTCAGATAACATTGTAAACAAGAACCAGCCAGTATCATCTCTTGCCAACTGTAACAAAACCTATTTGTCTGAAGTGATTGGCTGAACAAGAAGTGGGACTGAGTAGACTTAAAGGCTCTAAAGTTTTATATTTAATACTGTTATTTTTATATATAATTCTACATTTGTAAGTTCAACTTCCATGATAAAGAGATTGTGCTGCAGTACTGGCATTAAGCTACATGAAAAAAAAAAGTTTTTTAGAGTGCAAGTGTTCGTAATAAAAAATAAACAAAGTAAACAATATATACTTCACATTGTGTTATATTTTAAATCAATATATTTGAAAATGTAGAAAACATCCAAAAAATTAAAATAAATGGTATTGTATTATTGTTTAATAGTATGACTCATCATATTTTTTTAAGGCTTGAGGGCCCTAGTTAAAACTAAAAAGCAAATTTAAATTGTGTATACTGGACTCAGTGTACTTGTGAAGAGAATGTCCCTACCCTAACCTCAGGATGATTCTTACCAACAACCACAGGACATACAACACTAATACCAACCCTGGAACTTTACCTTGCAACAAATCCCGGTGCCAGCTTTGTCCACATATTTACTCTGGTGACACCATTATTGGACCTAACCATGCCAGTTACAAGATCAAGAACACATATTCCTGCTCATCCAGAAACATAATTTGTGTTATGTGCCTAAAGTGTCAGTCTGCTATGTACATTGGACAAACTTCTCAGACGGTTCGCCAAAGAATCAATGCACATAAAACAGATATGAGACAGGCTCTTTCACAGAGAGAAAACTGTTGCTTGCCATTTTAACCAGACTGACCATTCTCTCAATGACCTTAAAGAGATATTAACTCCAGACTTCAAAGAGAAGCCTCAGAACTGTCATTCATGCTTAAATTTTACACTTTACGTATGGGCCTTAACAAAGATGCCAATTATCTCACCCGTTACAAAGATAGCTTCCCTAATTATTACCACTAATATCATTACCTCACAGACACTAACCTTCCCCCTCATCCCCTCTCTGTTCTAAAATCTGATTTATCAATTTTATGTGTGTTCACTTTTTTTGATTGTATCACTTTGGTATACAGGCAGTCCCCGGGTTACGTGGATCCGACTTATGTCGGATCCCTACATACGAACGGGGCTTTTCTCGCCCCGGAGGACGCGAGCAGCGGGACCGCCCAGAAGCGCCGCGGTCCCACTGCCCGCGTCCTCCGTGGCAAAAAAAGCCGCCCCGCGTATCCCTGGTCTACTGCGGGGGGGGGGGGGGGGTCCCCCAGCAGACCAGGGAGACGCAGAGCAAAGCCACGGAGGACCTGGGCGGCGGGACCGTGGCGCATCTGGGCGGTACCGCCACCCAGGTCCTCCGCGGCTTTGCTCCGCGTCTCCCTGGTCTGCTGGGAGATCCCTCCCCCAGCGGACCAGGGAGACGCGGAGCAGCTTTTCTCGCCCCGGAGGACGCGGGCGGTGGGACCGTGGCGCGTCTGGGCGGTCCCGCCGCCCGCGTCCTCCGGGGCGAGAAAAGCCCCGTTCGTAAGTACGGATCCAACATAAGTCGGATCCGCGTAACCCGGGGACTGCCTGTACATACAAATTCAACTTAAGAACAAACCTACAGTCCCTATCTTGTACGTAACCCGGGGACTGCCTGTATATGGTCGTGCCAATTTTCTTCCACAAATTGATCTGAGGAAGTGGGTCTGGCCATCTTGTTAGTCTTTAAACCATCTTGTTAGTCTTTAAAGTGCTGCATAGTCCTGTCTCTTTTTTCAGCTAGACCAGACTAACACGGCTGCATCTCTATCACTATCTTACCCCTATGGCTATCCAAATACATCTTTAAACTCATTTTTGCTTTCCACTATGCTTGCACGTGTGTAACACTAGTAGATTGTACCAATCTCTTCCACAGATTAGAAGGGGGTGGGAAGAGGAAGCAGAACAACAAATAGTCTGTTACAAAGAAAAATACAGAGATCATGACATATAACTCCATTCCCAAAATACCAACTATTAAAAAAAAAAATCACTCACAGATAATCTCTTCTAAAAAGAAATCCCATACTGAGCCAGCAAGCAATCACCTGCTGTACATTTATAATTATTTAAGCCATATTAATCCTTCATATATGATGGTGTTTGTACACTACTTTCCCACACAACTGCATTATTGATATATGATGTACATATATTTGACCTTTTTCCAATTATTTGAGATTTAAATCATTATTATAATAAAGTTTTACTTTCTCTCATGCTTCATCTGCAGCCCATGTAAAAACACCCCCATCCCACCCCCAAAACCCTCAAACAATATAGAGTTTAAACATTGTTAACGTTACCTGAGTGGCAAGGGAGTAGAAACTGGTTGAGACAATATTAATGCATCATGAGCAGAAAGCTGAAAAAGATGAAAACATTATGTGGATTTATATGGCCAGCTCCTCCCACTCCTCCCCACAACAGGGATACTAAAGATGGTATGTCACAGTGTTATGCAGGGAGATATTGCCCAGGACAACCCTTGAGATTTCTATTCTTTGTGTGAAAAAGATCCAGAGTAATCACAGAGACAACTCACAGAAGTTAGAAGAAGCTATCTTTGACACAGCACTGAACATGCTACTACTGTGTAGTGACTAGAAGTAGTTAATCTGGCACTATGGACAGTTCAAGAGGGATGGCTCATTTAATCTGGAACTGTGGAGTAGGAAAGTGGGTAAGAGAGAAAAAATATGGTAAACGGTGCCTACAAAATGAAGAGATAAGTATTGGAAATTTGAGGAACAGGAAGAACATTCTAATGCCAGTTTCATGACTGTAAATCTGGAAGAGCTCCCTTGGACTTTACAGTGAACTATTCCAATTTACAGAGCTCTTAAAACAAGAGAATTTGGCTCCTCTGTAAAGAGTAGCTCTAAGGATAAGGACAGAAGCCCAAAGGAAGAACCCACACTTTCAGTGACTGGGAAAAGGGCCATCCCACCTTTACAACCAGAAACAGAAATAGATGCTTTGGTTACCTGTACAAGGATTCTTGGTCTTTGAGGTGAAGGGAAAGGTATATTGTGCATAAAGTGGGATATGTGCCTGAAAAAGAGTATTTAAAAAAAAAAGTTTTCAATTCAGCAAATTCATTTTTAAGTACAGCAGACAGTCTTTCATCTGATTTGCCTTTACAGATTTTATTTTTACCCCCTTAAAGCACTATCAAGCAGGGGTGGGCAAGAAGAGGCCTGAATGCATTTGCCAGGGCTAGCCTTGGCAGGTTGCCTGCAGTGTTCCCTGTAAGCTGAGCTCTTGGGTAGCCACCCAAGAGAGATTCAGGCACTGCTCAGCTGATTAGCAGAGTGCCCACAACCTCCCACAGCCAGCAACAGGTTTCTCCTGGTGGTGCACATCTGCACATGCCTCAGTGCACAGCACAAAATTTATTCTGCAGAAGGATGGAAAATATATTAGAGGGAACATTGGTTGGCAGTGCTTTATTTACCTGCACATTCACAGGCACAACCGCTTGTAGCTCACCAATGGGAGCTGCAAGCAGCTGTATCTACAGACATTCAGATAAATAAAAAGCCGGCAGTCTGCCAGGGCTAGCCTTGGAGAATCCCCTTTGACTTATTGCCCACCCTTGGTATAAAGGAAGGTTTGCAAAGCCACTTACACATCTAACAGTAGAACAAGAGGAGATTCCTCAAATATCCTCCAGAAAGAGGAAATTGCACTTCACTTCAGATAATGTTGTGACAAGCATCAATGTTGCAGTATAGGAGACAACAGATGAAAGATACACATTTTAAAATTCAATGTTAAATTTATTTTTTAAAATGGTATCTTGTTAAAAGAACCCACTTACCATGCCTTCAAATATACCCTTCAAAAAGCATTCCATAATCACTAATCTGAATAACCAAGAATTAGTAAATCACCAGTCTCAGTCTGATTAATTGGTATTTGGAGGCATGGAGGAGAGTTTCACTGTTGAAAGGAATCAAACATCAGTACTAATTTACAGATCAGAGTCATCCAAATGTATCTTCCCATTAATAGGATTACAGCCTCCTCTGTACTCAGTTAACGAACAATTGGCTAATATGATCTTTTCAACTTGCAATAGTTTTACAGAGAACACTTACAGTCATAAAAATGCTTTGTTATACATACATAAATTGCTACCAAATATCTCCTTTCACACCATTTTAGTGTAAAAAGAAAGTAAACAATAACAGCTCTGGCACTCAAGGGCACAAGAGGGGCAGACGCAATGACAACACCGAGAGGGGAACAAAAGAGGGGGGAGTGAGCAGCCAAAGTATGCACCGGAGCTTCTGATAAAAATGTAAAATAAAAAAATGTAAAAAAATGTAAAATAAAATGTAAAAATGTAAAATAAAATCAATGACATGATCTCTCTAAAAGTCATTTCTAGAAAGGTCATTCTAGAGGTGTGCCATTTCTGTACATTTATCAGTATTTCTAGCACACATGCCTCTTATCAAGAGTTATAAATTAGTTTGTCTTGCAGGATTCCATCGGACGGGAGCCATGAAATCCTGTTCCTTATAGAGATGGTTTTGGCCACTCTACATCAATTGCCAATTTTTTAAATAATCTAAATAACTTTAGGTGTCCCTATATATACCATTAGTGCGGGAACCTTTTTTGGGTTGGGCATCGCTGACCCACAGAAAAGAAAATCAGCTGGGAGCCACACAAGTGAAAAACAAAAACAAAACACCCTCACATTCCCCTCGCACACCAGAGCTTTGGGGGGCCCAGGCTAGTAGATTTATGTGCTTCAGCCCCACAGAGGATTGCCGGGACAGAGGGGGGGCAGGAGCTAGAGTGCCAATGCAGGCTCCTTTGAAACATTAATTTTGAAGATGCTAAACCTACTTTTCAATGGGAAGAGGATGAGGCCCAGAGACAGAGAGCTTGTAGATAAACATAAGAAATTTTCGAAAGGTTTCAAAGAAAGGCCAGTGAGAGAGAAGGCAGATGCATTTGTTGGAATTGATGGATTTGGAAGTAACCACTTTTCTCTCCACAGCTGTCAGGAGGCCTAGCTGCATATACTGCTTTTCTGTTAGCAGCTCCCCGGAATAAGGCTCATAAAATTGAATAGCAGCACCGTACACCTGAAGAATGAACCAAAAAAGAACAAAAACAAACAAGCAAATGGTTATTCCTAACATTAAACAGAAGGCTGGGTTGATTTTTCTAAAGTATTCTTCATTGATCTGTGTTTATACAATGGGACTCTAACACAAGAACCACAATGGAGCCTTAGGCAATGGCTGGGAATCCAAGGCATAACAACTATAATACACACATATTTAAAAAAAATGCCCAATTCTACATTAAAGCATACTTGCACTAAAAATATGAATTTTTACATTTCTCAGTATTTCTTTTGTCTATCTCATTAACCCCAAATAAGCTTACTATATATAAACAACATCCAGGGGAACCCAAAGCTTCTATGCTGTAAGATGGCACTTTCTATACAACCGAAATCCATTTAGAAAACCATTATGCTTATTAACATTTCTAGTTAAAGTCAGACTAAACATAAAAACAAAGGAGCTTGAAGTTTAGAACCCATTTTACACACAGACTTTTGACGGAAGAATGACTTTTCTTAATACTCCCAACTTCCATGTTAATTGAAATATACTAGCAAATTGATAAAACATGATCAATAATTAACACCCTGAAATATATACTATTTTAAAAAATGTGTGTGTCTATCTGTGTGTCCATCCATAAGTCCATTTTTTCAAGAACTCCTAATGGTAAGAGGTAGGACCACCAAATTTGGTATGCCGCTTCCTCTTATCATAACTTAAAGGTCAAGGTTTGGTTGTACCAGGACAATGGGATGTGCATGGAATGGGATTGTTTCACATCAAACAGAAAGGGAGGGGTGTGATGGGAGGGATAGTTATACTCATGAATGACCACAAAGGTCAGCAAGCATCCTAGCCCTTGGGAGCAAGTGCTGGCTGGCAACTTGGTCTGACTCAGGGAGCAAATGCTGCCTACCGCACGACCCCCACTACCCTGGGCTACTGTGTAGCGCAGCCCCCACTACCCCAGACTGCTCCTAAGGAGTAGCCATCAACCAGGCCATGCGGCCCCTCCTGACTCTAGGCTATCCCCGCAGAGAAGTCAGCATACAACCTGCACCTCCCCCCACTCCCACCCCAGTCAGAAGTCGGCAGGTGAGCCATGTGGCCTTAGTCACTCTGGGCCACACCCGGCCCCAGACAATGTAAGGTAAATCTTCTAGTATTCCTTATAAAGAAAAAAGGTACTTGTCCTTTGATCAACAAGGATTACTGAAGTGGAGAAAATAGTTTGGGGCTTCTTACAGCAATATTAGAACCAGGTACCGTGGGATGAGACCAACAGAAAGTAAAGCTAAGTATGTATTTATTATAAATGAGGCAGCTTAAGAGCTCTTTTCCAGTTCTACATCTCTCCTAGAAATGGAGTAACTTCTCTTGTCCACATTGAGTAAGTTTGAATCTCTTGATCAACCAGGTCCTGCAATTTTAGTTTTATGGAGCCATAATTGTACACTTCATTATCATGGGACTAAAAACAACAAAGAACTCTTCATATTTCCTTCCTGCCGGTCTCTTGCCTTTCTATAGACACAGTCACCTCAAGCACTATTCTATGCCAATGCTCATTTTAGGGCTGGTTTTCTACATTTTTTTTGTATTTTGGATATTGTATTTCATAATCCCTCCCAAAGTTCTATAAGCATAACTAATTACTTCAAGGGGAAAGGAAATTATTTTAGCTTCCGTCACTCACAAGTCAGTTAGAAGATTTGTATTTCCTCTTTCCAGCATATTCCTGTACACAATAAATCCAAAGTGCTTAGGTAACAGACATTCAGCAGGGTAACAAACTTCTCAAACATGGAAAGAGCAATGTAGATTTTCTCTCAATATCAACTGAATTCTAGCTTTGGATAAGTCCTGATACTAACCATTAAGAAACAACAAATAATCATACCTTTTCTGCAGAAGAACAAGTCAGGACAAACGTTGAAAATACTGGTAGTGGATACTTGGTTTGAGAATCCCAGCATTCAATAGTAGCTCCCATAGGAAGGCAGAAAAGAGGAACAGATTCTGACAAAGGGAATGACTCATAATCATTCTCTGGATATCTAAAAATTAAGCCTATTTGGGGGAAAAAAGGAAAATTGAAAGGTTTATTTTCAATGCTCTGCGAACGTTGAACAAAGTGTATTTTCTACAACTATCCATTAAAATCCACTGCTAATCCGTGGACAGTGACAAAAGAGCTGCATTTATAACTGTCAGTGTGACAGAAGAATTCCTGTTAAACTATAAGAGCTTAAACAATCTAATCTGAATGTCAAATATACTCAAGTTTAAGACTTATTTTTGTAAGAGTTCAAACAAACAATGATAACCAAATTTTTTACTTTAAACTACACTGGTTTTGCTTAAAACTTTTTTAATAATTAGATGTGTCATTTAAATGGTTACATTACAAAGGAATTACCTCAGGAGAAAACTATACTAATAATTCCTTGGGTAAGCAGAATCAATGTTCTATTGAATAGAAAGATTAACTCGCTGACTGGCTTTAAAGCTTCAATTAATTTATATTAATCCTTTAGTAATTTAATTGCTAGTACAGATGGTGACCTTTTGGGCAGTATTTCTAGCTGACTGAAATACTTCTGAGTTCCTAGAAAGTGCACAGAAGCATCAGCATACCAATATGACATATCTAGGCTATTAAACAGCACCATCCATCATAGCAACTATGGCTTACAACCTACTCTGAAAATAAATGTTGGCAATTTATTCCATACAAGGGACAAAGGATGAGGCTTTTCCCTAGGTTTCTGATATCTTATGCTCCATAAGCCCAACTGAGAAAGTCTCTTTTAGAAACCTAATGCTACTGCCATTATTTTAATGTAAAATTTACATTTACATGAAGAGATTTCCCCAGTCAGTTTTTGATTGGGACATTCCTCAACCATTCTCCTTTACTTAAAATAGGTGAACAAACTGCAGGAGAGGATGGAAGAAGGGCACCTAGCTTCCATGGTGTATGCAAAATGCTCTGATTACAAGGAACATACAAATAAAAACAAAAACAACAGATTGTCTCACCTCAAATCACCAGCCCTAAATACAAACAACAAAATAAAGAGAAGCTTTTGGTTTACTAAAAGGAAATGCTTGCTAAAGGATACTAGGCTGCAGAGTCTGCAAAGGCAAGCCATAAAAATACTGTAAAGAAAAGCCCACGAAAGCTCATGATCTATACTATATATATTTTTGTTAGTCTCTAAGGCAGACCTGGGCAAAATCCAGCCCACAGGCTGAATCTGGCCCGCAACACCACCAGATCCATCCCATGGACACAGTGGGGAACCCCACACAGGCTCTCTGCTTGCCTCACACCACTCTGCTTAGAAAAGTGGCTGCCAGGCCATTTCTCTTTTAAAGCTGAGCCCATGGGGAGAAGGAAGGTTTCAGGTGCTGACCCCGCCTCCAGCATAATCCCACTGGCCGATTTCTGTCCAGAAATCAGTCAATGGGAGCTGACTGTTTAAATAACAGGCAGCCACGAAGCAACATGCTCCCTCCCCTCTAGCTCATAGTTATTCACATATGCACACGGCCCTGCAGCCTGTGCGGGGTCAGGGCAGGCAGGGAGGCTGCTTCAGAAATATGCTAGGCTGCTGGGCTGGAATCACCCAGGTAAGTTTCCTGGTCAGAGCCTGCCTCTGGCACCCCAGCCACTCCCTACCCCAACCCTCTGCCCCGCTCCTGCACCCATATCCCTGGCCCCAGATCACAATCCCCTCCTGCCCTAGGTCACATTCAAAACCCTTGCACCCCAGTCTAGTGCTCCAGGTCACAACTGCCTCATTCACCCAAACTCCCTCCTGCACCTCAATCCCTTGCCCCAAGTTCCCTTCTGCAAGAAGCCTCCATCCTAGACCCTGTACTTCCTCCATTAATATCATGAAAGAGTGTGGCCCTGGACCACTTTCCAAATTCTTGGAAGTGGTCCCCCATAAAAAATTATTGCCCACCCTTGCTCCAAGGTGCCTCAGGACTACTCATTGTTTGTAAGGAAAATAAGCATTGAACTCCGTACCAAAACCAGCCAATTGCTTGTAACAGTGGTAGTTGCTTGGCTTTTTGGCTAAGTGTAGTGTCTGATCTCAGACTGAACCGGCTTCCAATTTCCTTCCAAGTGCAATCAGAAGTTCAGGACTACTAAGTGTCAGGCATCTCAAGGCACCCAGGCACATGGCACTGCAATATTTCAGTGTCTCTCCATACTTAGGTAAAAGTTACCTTATCCAGTAGGACTGCTAGGATTCTCTTTGGGTATGTCTACATTAGCCCCCTAGTTCGATCTAGGGAGGCTAATGAGGGCGACCAAAATTGCAAATGAAGCGCAGGATTTAAATATCCCACGCTTCATTAGCGTGTTCCCGGCCGGTCGCCATTTTAGAAATTGACTAGCCCGAAGTAACTGCCCACATCTACATGCGGCAGTGAAACGGGATTCTGAATTAAAGCCCTAACTCGAATTAGCTGTTATTCCTCCTGCAATGAGGTTTACCAGCTAATTCGATTTAAGGGCTTTAATTCAGAATCCCGTTTCACTGCCGCATGGAGACACAGGCAGTTACTTTGGGCTAGTCAATTTCTAAAATGGCGACCGGCTGGGAACATGCTAATGAAGCGCGGGATATTTAAATCCCATGCTTCATTTGCAATTTCGATCACCCTCATTAGCCTCCCTAGATCGAACTAAGGGGCTAGTGTAGACATACCCTCGCAGTGTCTTCACCTGACTACAACGGAGGACAAACAACAAGCAGCCAACCTACTTCTCTTTTTGCTCTCTTTGCTTCTCCTGTTGGAGCCAATCCAGCTGGGAGGTGGCTACTTCAGAATTCTGCCATGATTTTTTAAACTCCTCATCACTCAACCTATGCCCCAACTTGATGTAAGGTCTCTTCAGCTTCCCAAACACCACCTCTCTCTGGCATTCTGAGGCTCCAACATTCTGGTGCCTAGAAGCCCCACACCTGCCACTTAAAGGTGCACAGAGCTAAGCCCTGCTTCATTCCCATCTGCTCTCAGCATACAGGTCAGGAAGCGGTAGAGGTAGTGAGAAATATTCACATGGGGCTGCATACACCTTAGCAGTTACGAGTTGTGTTTGCTCTCTACAGCCTTACACCATTTAATTCCCATCTGTCTACATACTGCATCTCAAACGCTCTTGCTAGCAGTCATTATATTTGACCAACAGGGAGATAAAATGAGGATATCCTCAATGATGTGCCCTCACCTCTAAATTTAGTTTGTTCAACAAAAATCAAGTTGATTTACCTTTAGAGCTAGGTACTTACATATTTGCTTAGGGCTGGGGAAATGAGATAAGTCAAGGCTAGGGTTATAGGAGTTCACTTCAATTGACATTTGTCAATGGCTATGATATACTGGATCTCTGCCTAAAGAGCAAAGTTAATAAACTGAAAGAATAACTTAAAATAAAGTTAAACAGGATACTTATGTACTTCTGCTAATTTTAAGTGCTCTTATTTGCAAAACTTACCAGCTTTATACGCTATTGAATTAGAAGCCGGCATAGACTTCTTATAACAGAGGTACACACTGGACCCCCACTGTAAGATACAAATTAAGCCTCATCAAAACCACAAAGACAGTATTTGAATGGAGCAGTACAAGTTAAATGTTTGAACTTATTTACTGTTATACCCAAAGCAGAGACAATTTAGAGGAAACATGTTGCTAGTTTTCATCAGCCCAACATGTAACACCACCTCAGGAAATTCAGATTTAATACGGTGTCCTTTATCAGAGCTCATAAGTTAAGAGACACACCCATTGTTCTGTTGCCAACAAACAATCGAACAAGTACAGATGAATTAAAGCGACTGTAGCTTTCACTTCTGCGTTTCCTTCATTTTGTCATTCAAATCAGATGGACATTACAAGGTTTTATAGCATCTGAGACCAATGAAATGTTTCCACAGTGTTTATTTTGTTTTCTGGGGTTTGGGGCATGACAATGAGGCTATGTCTACACTGGCGGCTTCTTGCGCAAGAACATCTTGCGCAAGGGTTCTTGTGCAAGAAGTCTTGCGCAAGAAAATGTCCACACTGCCATATGTGAGCTGTGCTTTTGTGCAAGAGTTCCCATGGCAGTGTGGACACTCTCTTGCGCAAGAAAGCTCTGATGGCCATTTTAGCCATAGGGCTCTCTTGCGCAAGAAATCCCTGCCGAGCGTCCACACTGCCCTCTTGTGCAAGAGCTCCTGCGCAAGAGGGCTTACACCTGATAAAAAAGAGTAACTCTTGCGCAAGGAGCCCTCTCTTACCACGCCGTACTGTAAATTTACTTGCGCAAGAGCGGGCGGGCAGTGTGCAGATTCTTGCACAAGAACGGCCATACTTGCTCAAGAAGCCGCAAGTGTAGACATAGCCTGAATGTTTTAAAAGCTGGTTTCTCTGTATTGTTTGAAAACCAAAGCAGTGCTGCACTAAGAGTATATCTAAACTCTAGGCCCTACAGCAGTACAACTGCAGCATAATGCTGAAGCACAGACACATTGTCAGAAAAGGGTTTCTCCATGAATATAGATAATTCACCTCCTTGAGTGGCCATAGCTAGGTCAACAGAAGAACCCTTGCATCAACCCAGCCAGATCTACACCTATATTTTGGCAGCTTAACTGCAATTCTTAGGAGTTTTTCACGCTACAAATGACATAGTCAGTTGATCTAAATCTTATGTTTAGACCACAGATCAGAAACTGAAGGCAAAGCAGTCTGAAGGCAAAAGTAAAACTAACTTCATTGATGTAATGTTCAACAGAAAGTGTAAGCAACAAAGAACAGGATCCTCTAATTTTTAAATTTAAAAAAAGTGCTATTTGTAACAGGAGGTAAAGAAATGTGTTTACAATGGTTTTTCTATTGGCCCGTAAGTACCACTAATGAGGTTTGTTTTCCCTTTAAAGATGTTTCAACATGCATATTGAGAAAATGACTGGTTAGTTCATAGAAATAATCCTGGCAGAAGCTCCTAAGGAAAAACTGAAACAACAAGAACTACAAAACAAACTTGTCATACTGAGAATGAAAATATATGTTCAGAAGAATACACACATTAAAAACAGTATTAATAAGAGTCCAAAAGCCTTCCTGTTTTGTTCTTTTTTGTTTTAGAAAGGCCTAAAGATTTAAATGACATTTATTCTCACCATGCCACAATTTAAGTTCTTATCAACTTTGCAGAACGTATGGGGAGGCGTTTCTCCTTTGCTGGTAACAATAACACAGATATCTGTTACAGCCAAGGAATTCTGAGGCCGTACTGGAGGAGCCCTTCGATAGGTAATGAAGATTCGCTGGGAAGTAGCTGAACTGTTGTTAACATTGGCACAGCGACCGTAGGGAGTAGCTTGGATCACCTCACAGCCTAAAATGACACGTTCCTTCCCTTCATACAGAACTCTGCAGATGAGGGAAACAAATAGAAAGATACAAATATTACGCAGATGTGTTATTTGTGCAGACACATCGTGCTGTCTTTCTAGTACTACAATTAGCTTTGCACACCAACATAAAATAACTGATGTGTGAGAAATGTACACTTCACAGCCTTCTTAACCCTCATCTCACAACAGCAAGAACCATGAGGGATGTGAAAATACGTATTAGGCAACCAGCCTTTGCAGAGAAACTTTTAAAAAGAGGACTTTTGTGGGAATCGCAAGTCTTTAGATTTCTGTGACGTACCTAAATATAGATGTAGGTGTCTAACTTTAGGACACCAAGTCTGAAAGTTTGGCCCTACGTAATTAGCTAAAGGAACAGTGGAAGTGCTTCAATATCAGCTGTCAAAAGAAGCTCTCACAGTATTTCCTTACGCTATATCTTATTCCTTTTCAGAAGCACTAAAATGCCATCAAATTTATTCCAACCTTATTTCAAAATATTTGTAAGGAGTTATTAGGAAAAACAAAAATTTGCTAGTTTGGTCAGCTTTTAGAGAAGTGAGCCAATCAATGTTTGGTAGCACTTTAAAGACTAACATGTGTATTGGGGTACATGAGCATAAGCTTGTATGTTTTGTTAGTCTGGTAGCAATTCAAAGACTATTTGTTGTTTTTTAAGTGTTTCCTGTTACAAACTAACTCAGCTACCCCTCTGAACCTAATAAATGTATTAGTTTTGAAAGTGCCACTGGACTTCTTGTTGTTTTTGCTTAAACAGACTAACACAGCTACCCCTCTGAAATCAAAGTTTGGATTCATAGTTTCTCTGGAATTTTTGTAGCCTCAAATACCATTTTAATCTCAAATACAAGCCAATTAAAAGACTTAAAATTTTCTTTGGTATGCTGGGGTAGTTTAACTTCCAGGAGCAGAAAATTAAATATGCTCAGAAGAGAGAAAAAGATGCTTTGATATGAACAGTGGCAAGAAAGGTAGAACGCAAACTGTACAAAATCATATTTCTAAAATAGTAATACACCTGAACCTCCCTAATCCAGGTGTCCCTTATTTGGGAACATTCATGGTTCAGACCCCTGGCAGAGGAAGCAGCTCTGCATCCTACCACACCTAACCCCATTTGGGGAGAATGGCATCGCAGCAAAGTGCTTCTCTGGAGGTTCTTCTCTTGCTGATCTCATAGTGGCAGAGGAGCAGTGCCTGGAAGAAGGGGCACCAGGTAAGCACCCCATCTCTATCCCCCTCACAAACCCTCATTCCCTCCAAAACCCCGCCACAGCACCCTCCCAAAGTCCAAAAAATTCTTTAACCCAGCATACCCTGTTTCTCAGAGTTACTGGATTAAAGAGGCTCAAGTGTACAATGTGCAAGTTTAAACTTCACACACTCAAAAGAAAGCAATTGTTTTGTCTAATCAAATCTCCACAGCCTTGTAATACTTACCTCTTTCACACAATTTTCAACAATATTCAAAAACCTTAGCATACCTCTTTTGTTCCCTTGACTAAACATACTTAGTTATGCTGAGGATTCTCTTTTTTCTGGTTTCCAAGGAAAAAGCACCTAGCTTCTAATCACAAATTATCTTTTTGGTAAGTGAATAGAGTATCTGCAATCATAACTATCCCCAAATGTCCTCCGCCAAAACTTCTGTGACACACCACTAATATCTTACAAGCATACCATATACTTCTGTCCATGTATTGAAAAACCTAGTACCCAGAGTACCACATTCAAGCAAAAAGATTAAATCAGTTAAAAATATGATACAGCTTTGCATATTATGTCAGCCTGCAGCAGACTAAACCAATCAATCACTTGAGCCACAGAACAATGTTGCAGAGTGGACTTTAAAAAGAAATGTTAGTCCATTAAAGGCCTGATCTTCATCCTGCATCACGGAAATGATCAGATACTGGGTCAGTCTCATAGTAAGGTGCACTAAGTCCATTTCTTTGGGGTGCAATAATACTTTTATGTATACAAGAGCTCAGGTGGTGCTACATGCATGCAAGGGGACTAAGCCCAAAGGCCCCCTGTTGTAGACCTCAGGGCTCTTCCACACTCATCCCAGGAACGGAGCAGTGGAGAGATCCTCCAAGCAGGCTAGAGGAGCTGCAGAGGAAGCAACCAATCAGGGGCAGAGAGGGCCATGTAAAAACGAGTGGCAATCAGAGCAGGAGGAAGAGAGTTGGTAAGGCTTGTTGGGATGAGCTGCTACTAGGAGCTGGAGGAAAAGGACTGCTTGCCCAGCTGCTTGCAGGAACGGCAGCACAATAGGTAAGTGGGGGCAGGGACCAAGGGCATGAGAGTCTTCTGGCTCGCTGCTCAGACTGAGCAAAGGACAATTTGCAATCAGGGATCAGTGAAGCACTGAGGGAGCTCCAGGCAGGCTGCAGGAACTGGGTAAGGAATGAGCCTGGCGAGGGCCCCAGAAGAATAGTGTGTCTGAGGAGAAGCCCTAGGGTTACAGCACCACACCAGAGCTGAGATTACTGAAAAAACAGAGCCTCAGGCAGGGCTAGAGAAACTGCATGAGAGCCACTAAAAGGGGATCACCAGGGAATAAAGAACACAGGCACAAAACCAGAGGACGTTCTCACTAGAGGTGGATATTGATCCCATCACAAAGCAATATAAAAATGGATTGAGTATGGCATGAACAATATTACTTTCCCTTCAGACATACTTGACAAGTGAAGAGTTCCTTCTGACCTGGCAGGGAATATGTTAGCCCAACAAATTAAGTCTAGCAAAGGTATAAGAAATTGAAACTAGAGCTTTATAATGGGAAAAAGTATCAGAATCTTAATTCAGACTTTTGTACAGTATTCAGGAGTGTAAAAATGTCATGTGAAGGGTACAACAAGATGAAAAATGTATGGGGGGAGGGGGAAATCAAGCTATCCCCAGAAAAACCATACAGCATTGCCAACCATAATAAAATATTAGTAATCACGTAATTTTAACGTTAGCATAATCTATTACTTTTACTTGAGTTTCAGAGAGGCCACAAAGTAAAGCCCATTTACAGTTCACAAGAGTTTAATATCTCAGGTAATAGTTTATAATACACAGGTAAAATTCATACATTTTCAAATGCTACCAGAAAAATGCTTAAAGATCCAAACAGTGCTTTCAAACATTAAACTGGAATGGTTAATCAGCCTTTAAAACTACTTCAATCAGGCTCATAAAAAGGAAATTTGCTAAGTCAGCAATGTGACAAAAATCAAACCAATTCCTGGCTTCATGCACTCTAATGAAATCCACAAGCAGACCATTAGAAGAAAGGAGTTTGTAACATTCCAGACCACAGAAATAAAATCTGGTCTTTAGAACATATACTTTAACCACAGGACTTCAGGTTCAGGTCATCCTTAAAAATATCAGAGGAAAGCTCTCTCTCATCATGGTGTGATAAGTTTGCTCTTTTTGAGTTCCGCTTCCAAGCAACAACCCCTTTCAGATTTCTCAGCAGATGTGCAGCCCTAATCAAAGGATATCATTTACTCTTGTACAACATTTAGGAGATAAACCTTTTGGAGGATAAGAACTGTTCCCTATTTCTGATCTCATACTTTGGATCTGATCCACCACCTAAAACAAAGGGAGAGCTTTTTACTGACTTCAACAGGGTTTAGATCAGGACTTTTACTTGGAATGTTGCCACAATTTCTTCAGGATAAATGTCTCTTTCAAGAGACTTACAATGTCTTAGTTCACAAATTCAGTTTGTGTCATAGGCTATCAAATCTACTAGCATTGTGATATGTGTTTTGCCATAAGCCACAGTCCAGGAAAACACATTGGATCAATTTCCCAAAGGAAGTGACTACACACTGGATCCTGTGCAGGACCTCACTGTCAATTTTTGCATTTTGAGAAAGCTGGCTACAGAGAAAGCAAAAGTGCTCAACAGTCTCAAAGTCTGACCCTCAATGGGGATTTGTGGTGGGTCATATGCAAGGCCTGAAGCAGGTAGACAAAACACTTTACTCTTCTCATTAATGAGGGAAAGTCCCAGGCTTCGGTAAGCTTGTGCAAGGAAATCTAATAGGAACTGAAGGTCAGTCTCAGTGTGTGCAAGGATGACACCATCAGCATACTGCAGATAATTAAGGAATACCCTGAATACTTCAGACTTCTAGAGGAGATGTCAAAGATTAAAGAGTCGCCCATCCATTCTGTAGTGAATGGCAGCTAACTTTAATGAGGACTGAAGTGACTGTTAAACAGAAGAACAGGATTGGGGCAATAAAAGACAGTTACCTGTTTCCATAATTAGTGTCCTTTGAGTGATTGCTCATGGCCACCTGACATAGGTGTGTGTGCTCCCCAGTGTTCCCTCTAAGTTTTTCCACCCATGAGCAGAGTGCGTTTTGTCTTGTGCACCAGTAATGAGTTCATGTGGCTTGTTTGGATGTATGCCACTGTGGCACTCAAGTTATTAATAATATCTTACAAATCTCTCCCTTTTCCCTCTGCTGCAATGTCTCCTACCCTTCCCTCCTCATCTGCTCCCCTGGTGCCTTCTGCTGCCCCCAACCCCTCACACTTCTCTGCTGGCCTGACTCCTGCCCTTCTCACTCCCCTCAGCCCTCCTGGGACCTATCCCCCTCCCACTTGACAGGCAGACTCACAGACAGATGCACATATAGATGTTTGGAACAGAAATATGAGGAGAGGGAGAGGAGGTATTTTTTTAAATCTCAAGTAGATTCAGTAGTTCTCCAGGTACAGGAGCATTCACTTTTGGCAAAATTTCTGTAAAGTTTGTCACCTGGTCCTGCAGTCCTCCCATTTGCAAAATTTGTGCAGAAAGCAAATGAGAACTATATGCAATAAGATTTAAGAAACAGGCCCTTAACAGAAACAGCCCCCAGAGTCAGTACTACTTTCTCCACATCTCTAGGATCTTAAGATAAATATATTATAAAAGGAATATGTTACAGTAGCTAAAGAAGGCGCAGCAATGTATACAGGCAGTCCCCAGGTTATGTACAAGATAGGGACTGTAGGTTTGTTCTTAAGTTGAATCTGTATGTAAGTCGGAACTGGCGTCCAGATTCAGCCGCTGCTGAAACTGACCGCCAGTTCTGACTTACATACAGAATCAACTTAAGAACCCCAGGCGTCCCCAAGTCAGCTGATGCTGAAACTGATCAGCAGCTGATTCCAGGAAGCCCGGGGCAGAGCAACTCTGCCTCGGGCTTCCTGTAGTCAGCGCTGGTCAGTTTCAGCAGAAGCTGACTTGGGGACGCCTGGGGCAGAGCAGCTGGGGTGCTGCTGGGTTGCTCCAGTAGCGCCGCTCCTCGGTGCTACTGGACCAACCCAGCAGCACCCCATCTGCTCTGCCCCAGGCGTCCTGATTCAGCCGCTGCTGAAACTGACCAGCAGCGGCTGAATCAGGACCTGGGGCAGAGCAGCTGGGGTGCTGCCGGGTTGGTCCAGTAGTGCCCAGAGCGGCGCTGCAGGACCAATCGGCAGCGCCCCAGCTGCTCTGCCCTAGGGTCCAAAACAAAAGCCTGGTCTGCTGGGGGGGGGGGGGCACACTAGCTGCGCCCCCCCCTCAGCAGACCAGGGACACGGGGAGCAGAGCCGCAGCGGGGTGCTGCGCCTCTGAGGCTTTGCTCTGGCAAAGTCTCAGAGGCGCGGGACCCCGCCGTGGCTGCAGCTTCAGTCCCGGTGCCTGTGGTCTGCTGGGGACGGTCCCCAGCAGACCACAGGCACCCGGACTGAAGCGGCAGCAGCGGCGGTTCCCCGTGCTTCTGAGGCTTTGCCAGAGCAAAGCCTCAGAAGCGCGGAAACCCGCCCGGTGTCCCTGGTCTGCTGGAGACGGTCTCCAGCAGACCAGGGGCACCGGAGCAGCTTACGAACGGGGCTCTCTCGCCCCGGAGCTCGCAGGTAGCAATCCGCCACCTCGACCTCCGGGGCGAGAAAGCCCCGTTCGTAAGTGCGGATCCGACATAAGTCGGATCCGCGTAAGTCGGGGACTGCCTGTACTTAAGATAAGTTTTATTGTTGTGCCTGTGAAGTACAGAAAAAGCTAATGCAATATTGTTAATTATACCCTCATCTCTTACTATAACTCTCTCTCTGGATCACCAAGCACAAAAGTCTGCAACAATAGAAGCAATGAACACAGATGACACAGCCTGGGAATTTTTGTTAATTATGTAGCCTGAAGAGCGTGCAGACCAAGTGCTAATACTGCAGCCCAGTGACTCAGCATTGTCTAACTTTTGAGAAAACACCTGAGGGAGTACCTCAAACTCACTCTCTCTTCTTAAAGTTTTGATTTTAAGTCAGCTTAACTTCTGTGCCAGGAAACATAATGGAGCAAATAATTAAGGACTTCATCTGCAAACATCAGGAATTTAATAAGGTGACAAGTAACAGCCAGCATGGATTTATAAAGAACAAATCATGTCAAACAATCTGGACAAACTAGAGAAATGGTCTCAGATAAATAGGATGAATGATAATTACTCCACTTAGGGAGGAACAATCAGTTCCATGCATACAGAATGGGACTGCCTTAGAAGAAGTATTGCAGAAAGGGATCTAAGGGTCATAGTGGACCACCAGCTAAATGTGAGTCAACAGTGTGACACTGTTGCCAAAAAAAAAAAAAACCCAAAAAACAAACCACCAGCAACTATTATTCTGGGATGCATTAATAGGAGTGTCGTGAGCAAGACATGAGAAGTAATTCTTCCACTGTACTCTGCGCTGATTAGGCCTCAGTTGGAGTACTGTGTCCAGTTCTGGGCACCACATTAAAAGAAATATGTGGAGAAATTGGAGAGGATCCAGAGAAGAAAAACAAAAATGACTAGAGGTCTAGATTCAAAGACATGACATATGAGGAAAGACTGAAAGAATTGGGTTAGTTAAATTAGGAATGGAGATCAAGTAACTAAAAGGGTGTTACAAGGAAGAGGGAGAAAAATTGTTCTCCTTGATCTCTGATGACAGGACAAGAAGCAATGGGCCTAAACTGCAGCAAGAGAGGTTTAGGTTGGACATTAGGAAATACTTCCTGTCAAGATGGTTAAAAACTGGAATAAATTGCCTACAAAGGCTGTGGAATCTCCATCACTGGAGATAGATGCCTATCTAACCTTAAATATCTTAAGCTATCAGGGATGATCTAGATGGTTCTTGGTCCTGCCATAGGGTCAGGGAACTGGACTTGATGACTTCTCAAGGTTCCTGCCAGTTCTTGTATTCTATGAGTCTATGATTCTAAGGCTACGTCTACACTGGCCCCTTTTACGAAAGGGGCATGCTAATTTTAAACTTCGTAATAGGGAAATCCGCGGGGGATTTAAATATCCCCCCGCGGGATTTAAATAAAGATGTCCGCCGCTTTTTTCCGGCTTGGGGAAAAGCTGGAAAAAAGCGTCTAGACTGGCCCGATCCTCCGGAATAAAGCCCTTTTCCGGAGGATCTCTTATTCCTACTTCAAAGTAGGAATAAGAGATCCTCCGGAAAAGGGCTTTATTCCGGAGGATCGGTCCAGTCTAGATGCTTTTTTCCGGCTTTGAAGTAGGAATAAGAGTAGGACTAACCTCACCAAGCAGGGCACCATCCTAATTAGACTTCCAGCATACCCTTTCCTACAAGCTAAGGGGAGTGTTTATCAGTGTACCAATTCTATCATTCCTTGGCTAAATAATAGTCTTCTGGCTTTTAACCCATTTTCAGACTTGCCAAACAGTCAAGAGGGATGGGGCAAAAGTAGGGTACTGACAGATCCTAGGAAAGGCAGTCTGAAGGGGAACACAGAAGAGGAACCATCACTGAAGAGTCAAGTTAGATGCACTAAGTCTTTCTGCAATTAGAAGAAAAAAAATTAAACTGCAAGGATTATGTCTTTAAATTTGCACAATTAGGAGATAGTTCTGGCAGCCTAGCTTTTCATCCTGGCTAGTAGCTTAGTCCTCAGACTGAAAGATAATAGATTAGGATAGATTTGTTTTTATTACAAATTTGCCTTTCAGTAGAGGCATATTTCTACTATTCACCAATCTTCACTGCCTGGCAGCTGTGTTTTATCACTAGATTTCTAAGACTTAGATGAAGCACCATTCCAAATACTGATCTCTTATTAAGAAAATTTAATGCTAACCATATAAATAAAACTTTCAGATCCTATATTTGAGTCCACTTTCACCTGCACACCAACCCACATCTTGTATGCACTTATATACTGAAGTTGACAAGAGATGCCATTTCTTCCAATATATTCTGCACAGTTACAAAATAGCAGACACTACAGCAAAAAACGTGCATATGCATCAGTGATCACAGAGAAAAGCTTTTTCTGATTTTCTAATGTGGCATCACAACTAGATTATGTTTTGAATTAAAAACAGAGCGAGAAACTTTTCCAGAATGACACTTTTTGTCCTCAGTTCAGAATAGCTATTTTTGCTGTAAAAATTCTTAGTAGTATGCATGTCCATAGGCCATACTTGCAATTTTTTGCCACTTCGCAGTATGCGCAGAGATATTAAAAATGTTTTTCTTTCCTCTGAATAAAGGCTACTTTGTCCTTTATTGTTTAGCTAGGATAGTATTTTATATGTATCGAATGAAGAATGTAGGAAAAAATAACAGATATGAAAGTATTTTTAGATTGATTATTCTAACTTAATAGTCTAATTCCTAGTGAAGATTGACTTAAGCCCTGAAAAAAAAGCTTTTATGTATCTTCCAGAACATAAACATTAGTTTCAACAAAATTAGATATTTTTAACTGAAATGGACAATTATTTTTAGAACCTTGATAAATTGTCTTCAACATCCAGCAGAATGAAATTCTGCTGTATAATTACATCGTGTGAAAACTATTTCCTTTTATTAGTCTGAATTTTCCATATTTCAGTTTAATTGAATGTTCCTTTGTTCTTGCTTTATGAGACAGGGATAACAAACTTGCAATATGCCTTCAGTATATCAGTCATTATTATATGGAGACTGCATAGTAATAACTGAATTTAGGTTCCCCAATATCTTCTAGCATAAAGGAATCTTGTTACCTTTTCTTTAAGCAATTCTCTCACCCCCAGGGCTTGCAGCTGGGCTTTTATATCCCAGCAGGCACAATGCCCTCAGGCTAAATGCCTTTTTTGGTCCTATGAAATTGTGTTCTGGTTTTGCTGAGAAAACTTTGGAAGACTACTGTTTCCTTTCTCTTATTTATGTTCCCTGTGAAAATTGACAGCATGACAATTATAACTGAAAACAAAAATTCAAAAATCAGACTCATCTACTGCTGTCAGAGTTTCAAAGGGGTAGCTGTGTTAGTCTGTAATTGAAAAAAAACGTTTAAAACAATGAATAGTCCTGAAGCACCTTAGGCTACATCTGGACAACAGGGCTATTTCGGGATGCTTACGGTATCCCGAAATACCAATTCGGCATATTTAAACACACCCGTTATTTCAAAATATATTTCAAAATAATGGGCGCACTGTTCCGGCGTAACCCTCGTTCCATGAGGGTTAAGGGATTTTTCAGAATAGTGCCTTATTTCAAAATTTAGTGCTGCCTAGCGCAAATTGCATAGCTTATATCGAGATAAGAGTGCCGTGTAGACCCACCCTTATAAACCCACCCTTATAAACTAACAAAATATGTAGATGGTATCATGAGCTTTTGTGGGTACAACCCACTTCTTCACAGAAACAGACACTATACTGGAAATGCCTGGAGGCTGCAAGAGTAGCTGCAGCATTTTAGGGTAAACAAGAGTGCTCACCATGCTGCTGCCACCTCCAGAGGGGCCAACAGCTTCCACAGGCCCCAGAACAAGGTGTGAGGAAATGGCTTCTTGCTCCAGAACGGGTAGAGCCTCGGGCAGAAGGGGCAGGGCTGAGCAACCAGCCCTCAGCACCACCCAGACTGCAGCGCTGCCTCCCTTCCCCTGCCATCCTCAGAGCCACTCCAACCACAAGAGTAGCCACAGTAGCAGCTCCTTTGAATTTCTAGAGTCCAGGGCAGCTGCCACATTAGTCCCTTCCTCACTCCCTGGCGGAACTGGCCAAATCTGACAAATAGCCTCAGACATTCGTAAGGGGGCACTAAGTTGGATAGGAGTTCCCTCAGCTCCAGAGAGAGAGACAGAGACACAGAGAACTGGGCTCCCTCCATAAATCCACTGGATACTAACTCCACATACTGGGTCCAACATTCCTCTCTGGGATAGCAGCTTTCTCCTGCTACTATGTAACTCAAGTGCTGAAGGTTCAATCCCCACACCAATAATTCATGGTGGGAGAACTGCTACAGTTGCATACAATAGGCTCTTCCTTTTTTAAAGCCTAGCAAGTTACATATAAAAATACAAATTCAAAGAAAGTTAGACTGAAAAAATCAAGAACTCGAAGTTAGGTAGAACCAGGTTGCTCACCAACCTTAATTATGCCCCTTTGCATGTATGCCTTATCATACAGTCTTTAGCTATTTGATCATAATGTCTCCCCATAAGAACCTTGCCTCAGCCACTGCAAGATGAATGCATAAAAGGGCAGAATTAAAATTACATGGACAACTTTATATCAGGCATTTCTCGGCTTTCTGAATGATCTACTTTTTACCTGAACAAACAGGTATCTTTTCAACATTTTTTTTTAATATAATTTTTCATCCATTTACCATGTCCCTTTTTAATCTCTTGCTTAAAGTAACCTTTTCAGTCTCTCTTCATATAAAGAGGTCTTCAATGCCTCTAATTATTTTCAAAGGACTTTTCTGATTCCTGACCCAATTCAGCAATCTCATTTATGAAACGGTTTGACTAACACTGCAGGGAGCATTCTGTAAAGATATACAACTGAATTATAGAAATGGCATTAGACTAGTCTCTATCATTTTCCTTAGGCATGCTAAGACTATGTTTGTTCTGATAACAGCTGTGTTTTGAGCAAAGGTCTTCACTAAGTAGTCGACAATGACATCGAGATCCATTTAGAGTTGATATGTTTAGTTTTGTACCCTGTAAATTGTATGAGAAGTTCAAAAAATGTGCATTAACACAGAGCTTTATTCACTATCATTATTGCTCACTTACCTATCTTGATTAGGTCTCTCTGAAGTTTCTCAGACTCTTCAGGATTTTTACTAATCTAAACACTGTCACTTGCAGTTTTTGGTACCTCACTCCCTTTTCTAGAAGATAGTCAATATATCTATTAAACACCTAATAACCTCCAGGCACATCTAATGTAATTCGTAAAAAACCTTAATATTGGTCATATAAAAGCTGGTAAGGAAAAATTATTTAATTTGTCCAGTGATTATTGAGTTGCAGTTATAGCTCCATAACTAAGACTAAACTATTTCCCCATTATAAGGTTGATATTGATACAAATTCTGCCTCCTCAGCTTCCACAAGAAAAGGGTTTTTTTCCCACCTCTGCTTTGCTTATGCATGAGTGTCATATTGGAGGTGAATGGACCAGCTATGAGAGTAAATCTAAGGGAGAAACACTTTATCCCTTGTGGAAGGGAAACTTCCTGCCACAGAACCACTCAGAAGTGGTTTGGTCTAGAAATTTCAAATGGTTGCATTGCTTAGGCCAAAAATGAGAACAAATCTATTGATGAGGTAACTTGCAAATATTCTGTATTGAAAACTATTGTGGGTACTATGCAATATGTCCACAATATAAAGTGGTCAAGCCCTGAGACATGTCATACCTCAGGGGTGGGCGTGTGTAGAGGCCACAAAAGACAACTTAAAACCACCTTTGAGATTTCACTGTCCTGCATCTGCCCCGGTGCCAGTGTGGACCTCCGTTCAATTTAGAAGAGGCTGGAAAAGGACCTAAGTGCTACAGGAAAACATTCCCATTATACGGTAAGCCTGAGTTTTACAATGCACTCTCTCAAAAGTTGGAGAGCAAAGTTTCAGGAGGAAGAAAGCCTGTATGTTATCTAAAGGAGCGCTGTTTTCTGGAAGTTTGAAGTTTCAAAATTCATCAAGGTGTTTTGATATATGAGAAGATCTACAATACTTGAGGTTCTGAACTCTGCGAAGAGATGTCTAATTTCACGGTCCAGATGCAACTACAAAAATATGTTGGTCTAATTCAGGGGTTCCCAAACTTTTTGACACGGGGACCAGTAAATCCATTCACGAGTTTTTGGAGTACTGGTAACACTCATTTGCATATTCATTAAACAAATGATTAATATTCAAATAAGTTGTTTCTGGTCCTTCCAAAGGCCCCAGTGCCACCTTTAGCAAAGCTTTTGATATGGTCACCCACAATATTCTTGCCAGCAAGTTAGGGGACTATTGGGGATTGGATAAATGAACCGTAAGATAGATAGAAGGATGGCTAGACCAGGGTTTTCCAAACTTTTTACTTGAGTTGGAACCTGGGTTTTTTTTTTAGTACTGTTTTTTGCAGCCCAAAAATATAAATGCATATAAAAAAAGAATTAAAAATGAATAAATTTGCAGTGTTTCACCTGGCTGCATCCTCCGCCCAGCCTGGGCCAGGGCTTGGGGGACCCGGCGCTGCATGGACACTCCAGGAGGCGGAAGCAAGCGCAGATTGGGGGTAAGGTATCTGGCTAGGAGGGAGGGTGCAAGGAGGGGTAGGGTTGCCCGGTGTCCGGTTTTGTACCAGACAGTTATTAAGGTATTAGAGGGTTCTGTCTGGGAAACAAATTGAGAAAATACCGGACATAGAAAATGTCCGGTATTTTCTAATTAGTTAAGTTTTATTATTATTAGGTGTATCAGTCCATAGCTGCAAACTGCCTGGCTGCTAGATGTGCTCAGATTGCGTGAGTGTGTCTCCCAGCCAGGCAGTTCGCAACTACTCAAGAGAGGGTATGGGGGGGGGGGGACGACAAAATGGAATCCCTGGGGCCAGACTCACTTGTGTGCCTGGGTCAGTCCTGCTTCCCGCCGGCCGATTCACCTCCCCCCCCCCCCCCGCTTCTCCTCCTGATTTCCCCCGTCCAGACCTGCTGCTGGTTCTCCCCTGCCCCCCACCGATCTCCCCCATCCAGCTCTGCTCCCCCCAACTACCTCCCCCGACCAGCTCTGCCCCCCACTCCCAGCCAGCTGATTCTCCCCCACTTCTCCTCCCAATCTCCCTTGGCCAGCCCCACTGCCCTCGTCCAGCCCTGCTTTCGGCGGCTGGTTCTCCCATCGTCCTCTTCCCGATCTCCCCCGGCCAGCCCCCCGTCCCAGTCCAGCCCTGCTTCCGCCGGCCGCCCCCCCGCACGCCCCAATTGCCGCCAGATAGCCCCGCTACCCTCAACCCTGCTTCCCAGAGGCCAGTTTACCCCCCCCCCCCCCACACACACACACCGCTCCTCTCAGCCCACCCTGCCCCGCTCCCCTCCCAGCAGCCACACTGAGGCCTGGTATTTTTTTCATGCGGCCCGGTTACAGGCCACAGCCCATAGTTTGGGAAATGCTAGTCTAATTAGTCTTCACTGAAGATAATCAAGAAATATTTGTGATTAGGAATAAGAGGTAAAATTTGAATTCATGGATTACAATAATATAAACCTCAGAAGCAAAATGCAGGACAATGTAGCACTTTAAAGACTACCATCTTGTTAGTCTTTAAAGTGCTACATTGTCCCGCATTTTGCTTCAGCTACCCCAGACTAACACGGCTACATTTCTATCCATAAACCTCAGAAGGAGCTTTAGTAATCCGTGTCAGCTTATAAGCGTCTTGATTTTGTAAGACTTATATTTAACTACAGAGACACAGTAGAAGCTGTTCTGTAAAAATTATGCATATATTTAGTTTAAATATAGAAGTAAAAATTCTGCTAGAGCACATAAGGGCCACAATTTAAAACACTCTGGTTCTGAAAGAATAAGTCTAGACATCTCAGCAGAGCACTATACATGATCCAATCGCTGAAAAGAAATCTGTCAGAACATGTAAGATACACAACCTCGTAAGTGATCATGGCACAGCACAGTAATAAAGGCCATGAAAGTACCTATTTATCGGATAACTGGGGCCCTACCAAATTCAATCCATTTTGGTCAATTTCACAAGTCAGAGTTTTAAAATGTTATGATTTTAAGATATTTAAATATGAAACTTCCCTGTGTTGTGACTGTAGGGGTCAGGACACAGAAAGGAGGTGACAGGGCAGGGGTGCACGATTATTACAGGGGGCTTGTGATACTACTACCATTACTTCTGCATTGCCACTGGCGCTTGGTGCTGCCTTCAGAGCTGGGCAGCCAGAAGAGTGCAGATAGTGGCTAGAAGCCCAGCTCTGAAGGCAGAGCCACTGTCAGCAACAACACAGAAGAAAGGGTGGCATAGTATAGTATTGTCATCCTTATTTCTGCACTGGTGCTGCTGGGTGTGGTCTTCCAAGGTGAGTGCCTGGCAGCCATCCTCCAGTGGCTCAGTTCTGAAAGCAGCCCAGAAACAACAGTGGCAATAGTATGACCCCCTAAAGTAGCCCTGATACCCCCGAACCTCTTTTTTTGGTTCAAGACCCCCAGCTTGAGAAATACTGGTCTCCATTATGAAATCTACATAGCATAGGATAAAAGCACACAAAGACAACTGGCTGGGAGGGGAGCAGATTTCACTGACACATTTTTCACAGCTAAAAATTTGGTAGGGCCTTACTGATAACCTGAAGGACTCTAGTTCAATCATTCTACTCCATTAAGATATTAAAAGTGGCTACTTCCATAGAGTTGATGTGCATTTATCCCCATATAGTCATTAACTCTTCTCAAATGACCACCTTCCAATACAGTATGTTTTTTGGTTTCCTTATTGTTGTGAGCTATACATTCACCATTTTCAGTGATCTTCACTCTGGGCCTATCTAAAATTCTTATTTCCTACAAAAGAATCTCACGTATCCACACTTTTGTTTCAGTTCACCGCAATGTAGACCCATTGTACATACATTATTACTGTTTTAGACATATTCCACTTGATCATTTTGACAAATATTTCAGAAGAATGTCACTTGTCTCTTGCGTTGCCTATCAAAAAGGGAACAGATCTCTCACACATGTTAAAGCAGTGACAGATGTGACAAGATTAACAACAAAAGTCAGCATTGTTACTACATGTTCTCTTTTTCACAAATCCTTGCTTCAGTAACAATTACATTCTTATTCTTTCTATAAAAAATTGTGTCTGATCAATAAACAAATAATTATAGGGCTCTCACCCAATGTCAGTAAGTGGTGGTTTGTCCCGGCCCCTCTTGTAGCAAAGGAAGAGCTCTGGGCTTTTAAGACTTCCATAGTTCAAGTTGGCTTGAAGGGCTGTGGGGGTGGCTTCAACACAGGTGTAACCCTCAGGCACTGTTTCACCAGCTGATTTGATGATGACAGCCAGGTCTGTAATTGGAGCCTTTGGACCAGCTGACTTAGTTTCAGAGCGATTGACTTCTTGGTCCAGAGGAGTTGAAGTATCAGTGAGTCCTGCCACTACAAAGTAGTCAGCCACTCTTGGACTTTTGTCTTCTATCATGGTTGTCATGTACTTCCTGAAAAAGAAAGACATGAACACGTTGACAATTTTCATATAACGTTTGTGTCATTTTCACAAAAGCAGAGATTACGGAAACAAAAAAGTGTTCAAATTAATTTCAGTAACATAAGCATTTCAGTATGTAATGCCACAAATTACATGCAAAATGTAGTGCAACCCCAAGGTTTAATTCTCCCAAAGGTTCATTCTCCTTAATGAATCTTTAGCGCATCTGGCACAAATATCTTACACCACCAGCTACAACCGTGCCATACGAACACCTGCTCTTACGTCCAGAATGTCACCCAGAAAGAAGCAGGCAACATTATTTCCTGCAAATTGTAACCAAACTTGCTTGTCTTCTTATTATCTTAACAAGAAATAGGGCTGAGTGGACTTGTAGGTTCTAAACTTTCAAGTTGTTTTATTTTGGAATGCAGTTTGTTTTGTACCGGATTCAGCTTTCATAACAGATTACACTACAATATTTGTATTTAGACGAATTGAAAAGTACTCATTTTTTATAGTGCAAGTGTTTGTAGTCAAAAGTAAATATAAAGTGAACACTGTTGTATTCTGTGTTGTAAGTGAAATGATTACATTTAGAATGCAGAAAAACACAAAATATTTAAATAAAAAGTATTCTACAATTGTTACTTGGGCAACATGTTAAGGCGGTCAAGTGCTTAAACTAATTATTATATAAAATAGGGATGTAAAATCCCTTTTAATTAATTAACAGATTAAACATTAAGTTTAACTAGTTAACTGATTAAACGGGGGTCGGGCGGAAGCACCTGTGCTACAGGATGGGACTACTCTAGATTGGCTGCTATTGACCCAGTGTGACCTGGGAGTCAGCAGCCTTGCACAGGGCCAGAAGCAGCTGGGTCGCTTTCCTCTCCCCATCACTGGCTGCTGCTTCCAGCCCATGTGGGTTGGGAGCTGGTAGCCCTTTGGGGCTGGAGCAGCCCTCCATCCCCAATGGGCCGCAGGTGGGGGTTGCTCCTGGGTAATGGTTAACAATTACTGGTAAGCATCACCTGTTAAGTGATGCTTACTGGTTACCTGTTCACATTTCTTAATATAAAACAAATACACCTATTAAGAGTGTAAATACAGGCAGTCCCCGAGTTACGCGGATCTGACTTACGTCGGATCTGCAGTTACGAACGGGCCCGTCTCCCTGGTCTCCAGCAGACCAGGGAGAGGAAGCAAAGCGGCAGAGCACGCGGGCAGCGGACAGCCCAAACGCGTCTGGGCTGTCTGCTGCCCGCGTGCTCCGCAGCTTTGCTCTGCTTTGCTCCCCGTCTCCATGGTCTGCAGACCAGGGGGACGGGGAGCAAAGCAGAGCAAAGCCGCGGAGCCCGGGGCAGCAGGACAGCCACGGCGCGTCTGGGTTGTCCTGCTGCCCCCGTGCTCCGCGGCTTTGCTCCGGACGCCTGTGGTACAGCAGCTGGGGCGCTGCCGGTTGGTCCCGTAGCACCGCCCTGGGCGCTCCTGGACCAACCCGGCAGCACCCCAGCTGCTCTGCCCCAGGCGTCCTGATTCAGCCACTGCTGGTCAGTTTCAGCAGCGGCTGAATCTGGACGCCAGTTCCGACTTACATACAGATTCAACTTAAGAACAAACCTACAGTCCCTATCTTGTACGTAACCCGGGGACTGCCTGTACACAAAAAGGCATCTCCATCCAAACTAAATCTCCATCCAAAAAAAATTCCAAATGTTTTTATTTTCTAATAATCTGGTGGGGATGGGCTGTGTGATATTCCTAGAGCAGTGGTCACCAACCAGTTGATCTCGATTGACTGGCCAATCACGGGGCACTGCCAGTTGATTGAGAGTCAGTGTTCCCAGCTTCCCTTTGCTCTCCTTCCCCCACCCCCGCAACGAGGCACTCGCGCTGGCGCTACAGCCTCCTGCCCCTTGCAAAAATGGAGCTAGCTCCAGCTTCCTGCTGCATGGGGAGGTGAGGGGAGTCCCGAGGCTCCACACCAGATCCAGCTTCTCAGGAAGAGCGCTGCTCCTCCCTTCCCAACAACAGCATGCGCACTTCCTGAGAAGCCGGATCTGGCGCAGAACCTTGGGACTTGCCCCCCATGCCGCAGGAAGGCAGGCAAGCAGCACGGGGAAAGAAGAGAAGACAAGAAAGCGCGCACTCCTCCGCTCCCCACAACACTACATGCTTTCTTGTCTTCCCTTCTTTCCCTGTACTCTGAGGAGGTGGACGGTAGTTAAAATGGTGGCGCAGAATCCAGAGTGGCTGGATTTCTTAAAAGAACCACCCATGCGCTTCTTCCAGCGCTGCCTGCAGATCCTGCCGAGATCTCCTTATCCCTGGCGACCCCCAGGTACCCGCCGAGCTGCTCCTACCCCCTCTCCCCTGGCCAGACCCCCAACCAGCACCCTGTCCCTGGCCAGATCCCCACACCAGCACCCTGCTCCTTCCCCTTCCCTCCCGGCCAGACTCCTACCCCCAGTTTGCTCCTCTACCCTTCTTCCCACCCAGTTTCTGCATCCCCATCCCTGTCCCACTCACTGGCAACTCTGTCCCGCATACTGGATCCCTCATTTTGGCCCCACCTCAGGATCTAAGGGGGCCCCCAAAATCCACTAACCCTAGAACCCCAGAACAGTTAATCTGGCGTGAAGCCGGGGAGTGAGGTCTCTCAGCTGGGGCCACATCAGTGAGGTTTGGGAAGGGGGGCGTTGGAAGGGCTGGTTTTTTGCATTTCACTTGTGTGGTCCCTGACTGATTTTTCTGTGGGTCAGTGGCCCCGACCCAAAACAGGCTCCCCACCCCTGCCATAAATAAAGACAATATTGAGAGGCTGTGTGTTGGATATCATATTTTATTTAAAATGAAGCCTGGCCAACAAGCCCTCATCTAGCTGCAGCATCATAAAACTCCTACACCCCCACACATCCCAACTCAGAGCCCATCATACATCCGAACCCCTTACACTGAGCCTCTCACATCCCTAGTCCTGTTCCACAACACTCCTGCACCACCCACACACCACACCAGTGCTCTGAGCTAATCATACACCCAACTCCCTCCTGCCCCAACAAACTCCTGCACCCACATATCCACAAGTCTGTGGCTTGTTCATCACCACAACCCTCCATCTGACCCCAACACTCTCCAGTCTAGAGCTCCCTCACTGAGCCAGCATCCCCTTCTCCACCTCCTCATATACTCAAATTCCCTCCCAGAGCTTGCACCTCTCACCCCTTCCCATGCCAAAATCCTTCATTCCCACCCCAGAGCCCACACCTCCTGTCTCAACCCAGTGAAAGTGAATAAGGGCTGTAGACAGCAAATGATGGAGAGGAGGGGAATGGAGAGCGCAGGACTTCAAGGAAGGGGTACGATTTTGGGGAAGGGATCTTGGCTTGCCTTGACATTTAAAAAGTGATCTTGGGCGTAAAGAGGTTGGAGAGCACTGTCCTAAAGAAGTTAGCTTACATACTGATACAATATAGTTGTGGCATGTGTTTTTATTTACTAAACCTCATAGTAGGCACTAAACCTTTAGATCTTGTAAAATCACTCTTGTTATGTCAATTGGCTGAACATAGAAATATACATTAAGTATAGTGCACTATCAATCTATGCCCTCTTAGCTTTGACCATATTTTTCTATGGAGGGAGAGAAATCCCACATCCCCATCTTACAAGGAGCTATTGGCAGCAAGGTATCACTCATCTCAGGGTTATAAAAATAATTGTCAGGGAGCATATGTTCCATAGAATTTTTCTAAAAATATGTCTAATAAAATAGCAATTTCTCCCTCCCTGGGAGCATTTTCCTCCCATCCCCCTTCCTTAACAACAATAAAGGGTCATTGCTGTAAAGGGGCTTTTCACGTCCATCTCATTTTATTTCCGTCGCTGGAGTAATAGTGAATGAGGAGGACCTAGTTATATATCTAATATACCACTAATTTTTCTGTCACAGCTCGCCAAATCATACAGGATAAATCTAGCAAGAGATGGAATATATTAATAGATGACATATTAAAGTAAACTTACCGAAGAGTGTTAAAAGAAAAAGGGAGTGGAAAGGAACTCTTTTAGTAAACAAAACCGCATTACTCAGGCAACAAATGTGTTATCTTTAAAGCAAAACAGTGATAATATGTGTGTATAAAGGTTGGTCCACATATGGAGATATTCAGGAATGGCTATACCTGAGGAACAACATGCACAGACAGGCAAGTTTAAGACTTGCTCACTTCAACCCTTAGTAAGCAAAACAGTGATAATATGTGTGTATAAAGGTTGGTCCACATATGGAGATATTCAGGAATGGCTATACCTGAGTAACAACATGCACAGACAGGAAAGTTTAAGACTTGCTCACTTCAACCCTTAGTAAGCAATCTCATTAGCAGTAACAGGAAACTTGGAAATGGGGGAGATGCTCAATGACTTCTTTGTTTCCGTCTTCACTGAGAAGTCTGGAGGTGTGCCTAACGTAGTGAATACAAGCAGAGAGACGGTAAGTTTAGAAGATAGGATACACAAAGAACAAGTTAAAAATCACTTAGGAAAGTTAGATGTCAGCAAGTTACCAGGTCCTGATGAAATGCATCCCAGGATACTCAAAAAGCGACGAGGAGTCCTGTGGCACCTTATAGACTAACTGAAGTGTAGGAGCATAAGCTTTCGTGGGCAAAGACCCACTTCGTCAGATGCATGCATGCATCTGACGAAGTGGGTCTTTCCCCACGAAAGCTTATGCTCCTACACTTCAGTTAGTCTATAAGGTGCCACAGGACTCCTCGTCGCTTTTGCAGATTCAGACTAACACGGCTACCCCTCTGATACTTGACAGGATACTCAAGGAGCTGATAGAGGAGGTATCTGAGCCTTTAGCTATGATCTTTGAAAAATCATGGAAGACAGGGGAGATTCCAGAAGACTGGAAAAGGGCAAATATTGTGCCCATCTATATCTATAAAAAGGGGAATAAGAACAACCCAGGAAACTACAGACTGGTCAGCTTTAACGTCTGTCCCAGGGAAGATAATGGAGCAGGTAATTAAGGAAATGATATGCAAACACTTGGAAGGTAATAAAGTGATAGGGAATAGCCAGCATGGGTTTGTGAAGAACAAGTCATGCCAAACTCATCTGATAGCTTTCTTTGATAGGATAACGAGCCTTGTGGATAAGGGAGAAGCGGTGGATGTCATATACCTAGACTTTAGTAAGGCATTTGATACGGTCTCGTATGATATTCTTATTGATAAACTAGGCAAATATAACTTAGATAGGGCCACGATAAGGTGGGTGCATAATTGGCTGGATAACCGTAGTCAGAGAGTTGTTGTTAACGGTGCTAAATCCTGCTGGAAAGGGATAACAGGTGGAGTTCCGCAAGGGTCTGGTTTTAGGACCCGTACTGTTCAATATCTTCATCAATGATGTAGATATTGGGATAGAGAGTACGCTTATTAAGTTTGCAGATGATACCAAACTGGGTGGGGTTGCAACTTCTTTGGAGGATAGGGACATAATTCAAAATGACCTTAGCAAGTTAGAGAAATGGTCAGAGGTAAACAGGATGAAGTTTAATAAAGAGAAATGCAAAGTGCTCCACTTAGGAAGGAACAATCAGTTCCATACATACAAGATGGGAAGCGACTGTCTAGGAAGGAGCATGGCGGAAAGGGATCTAGGAGTCATAGTGGACCACAAGTTGAATATGAGTCAACAGTGTGATGCTGTTGCAAAAAAACAACCTAGAATCATATTTGCTATCAACGGTGTGTTGTAAGCAAAACTCGTGAAGTCATTCTGCCGCTCTACTCTACACTCGTTAGGCCTCAGCTGGAGTACTGTGTCCAGTTCTGGGCGCCACATTTCAAGAAAGATGTGGAGAAATTGGAAAGGGTACAGAGAAGAGCGACAAGAATGATTAAAGGTTTAGAGAACATGACCTATGAAGCCAGGCTTCATGAACTGGGCTTGTTTAGTTTGGAAAAAAGAAGATTAAGGAGGGACATGATAGCGGTTTTCAAACATCTAAAAGGGTGTCACAAGGAGGAAGGAGAAAATTTGTTCCTCTTGGTTTCTGAGGACAGGACAAGGAGTAATGGGCTTAAAGTGCAGCAAGGGAGGTTTTGATTGGACATTAGGAAAAAATTCCTAACTGTCAGGGTGGTCAAATATTGGAATAAATTGCCAAGGGAGGTGGTGGAATCTCCCTCTCTGGAGATATTTAAGAACAGGTTAGATAGACATCTGTCAGGGATGGTGTAGACGGAGCTTGGTCCTGCCTTGAGGGCAGGGGGCTGGACTCGATGACCTCTCGAGGTCCCTTCCAGTCCTATGATTCTATGATTATTTAAAAAAAAAAAAAAAAAGATGTTGTCACTGCATGTGTGTCAAGAGTATGATTTTGTTCAGTTTATAATTTCCCAATAGTTCTAATTCAGCAATTTGTCAAAAAATTGGAGGTTGTACCCAAATTAAAAAGTTACAAGACTTAAGTTTCTCTAAAAATAAGAAAATATTCCAATTTCAAATAATTCTGACAAACAGCTAAATAAATGTTAAGAACCTCGGGGGGGGGGGGGGGGAGGAACAAAACACTCACACCTTGTTACGATTTCTGACATTTGAAAGGGAAAAATGCTACGCAGCGTTTTCACTGAAATTGGGAAAATATGCATTATTTTATAACTCTTCCAATAAAAAGAAAAAATATCAATCCAAGAGCGCAGTTATTGATAGGCACTGCATTACCGAGACAGATTTGGCAATACATTCTTAGACCTTCTAAAAATTTAAACAAAAGCCTATCTATTCAGGCACAGGGAAGTGAACCAGAACAATTTGATGCAGATGCTGTAGTGTACATCAAATCATCCAATCAATTCATCCACTTCTAAACTAATTTCTTAATTTTAGACAAGGAAAATGTCACAAGCACTCGCATATAATGAAAAGTTAGAAATTGCCACAATGCATCGAATAGTCTGTCTCAAACACTGACAAGTACCACCAGATGATTTAGAGAAAGGTGTAACATACAAAATAGAAAAGGAAGGTTTTTTCTGAATCTAACCTCATAACTGCTGTGGATTATGCCTTTCGAGGATCTCTATCCATTATACCTTTCTATCCTAGCTGAGTATTAACTGACTATGGTACTTTCGTTAATTATATCAATAGCTAATCCCTTAATTCTACTATAGCCTATTCTCTCAAGTGTAAATCACATTAGCAGGAAGAAGAGACCAGATATATGAAAATAAACCACACAGAAATAAAGCAATGCAGGAGGGAACAGCAGGAGTGAGAAACAGAAAATTGGGCGTGTACAGAGATCTCTAAAAATATATATATATATATATATATATATATATATATATATATAGAAAATTAAAAATAGGCAAAATAATTTGAAAGCATTACTAGGTCAAGAAAAGAGGATTTCAGAACTAAAGAGAAAACTTAGTTAACACTAATGTAAGTATTGCGTTCAATTAGTGCTCAAAATAGGGAGCTATTGCATTTATCCCAGCTTGCAGAGATTCAGGACATCTTGAAAGGAAATACTGAAGGTTAATTTGAATATTTCTACATTACAGACTTCTGCCAGTATAACTATGTCAGTCGGGTGTGAAGAGATATGATCACCAAATCAACACAGCTGTACTGGCAGAAGCCCTGGTGCAGGCACAATTAGGCCTGGTCTACCCTAGGAATTTAAGTTGAACTTAACTGCATTAGATCGATTTTCTAACCAATAAATCCACATCACCAAGCCCATTCTGTCAACTAAAGGCTGTTCAAGTCAATTTTGGTACTCCACAAGTAGTTCAATAAATTCTGCCTTGTATGCACAATTTTAGGGTAGTACAAATGCAATACAGGCAGTCCCCGGGTTACGTACAAGATAGGAACTGTAGGTTTGTTCTTAAGTTGAATCTGTATGTAAGTCGGAACCGGCGTCCAGATTCAGACACTGCTGAAACTGACCGCCAGTTCTGACTTACATACCGAATCAACTTAAAAACCCCAGGCGTCCCCAAGTCAGCTGCTGCTGAAACTGATCAGCAGCTGATTCCAGGAAGTCCGGGGCAGAGCAACTCTGCCTGGGGCTTCCTGTAGTCAGCGCTGGTCAGTTTCAGCAGAAGCTGACTTGGGGACGCCTGGGGCAGAGCAGCTGGGGTGCTGCTGGGTTGCTCCAGTAGCGCCGCTCCTCGGCGCTACTGGACCAACCCAGCAGCACCCCATCTGCTCTGCCCCAGGCGTCCTGATTCAGCCGCTGCTGAAACTGACCAGCAGCGGCTGAATCAGGACGCCTGGGGCAGAGAAGCTGGGGTGCTGCCGGGTTGGTCCAGTAGTGCCCAGAGCGGGCGCTGCAGGACCAATCGGCAGTGCCCCAGCTGCTCTGCCCCAGAGTCCAAAACAAAAGCCTGGTCTGCTGGGGGGGGGGGGGGAGCACACTAGCTGCGCCCCCCCCCAGCAGACCAAGGACACGGGGAGCAGAGCCGCAGCGGCAGCGGGGTGCCGCGCCTCTGAGGCTTTGCTCTGGCAAAGCCTCAGAGGCGAGGGACCCCTCCGCGGCTGCGGCTTCAGTCCGGGAGCCTGTGGTCTGCTGGGGACCGTCCCCAGCAGACCACAGGCACCCGGATTGAAGCAGCAGCAGCGGCGGTTCCCCGCGCCTCTGAGGCTTTGCTCTGGCAAAGACTCAGAAGTGCGGGAACCCACCCGGTGCCCCTGGTCTGCTGGAGACGGTCTCCAGCAGACCAGGGGCACCGGAGCAGCTTACGAACGGGGCTCTCTCGCCCTGACTTCCGGGGCGAGAAAGCCCCGTTCGTAAGTGCGGATCCGACATAAGTCGGATCCGCGTAAGTCGGGGACTGCCTGTACTGGGGGAAAAAAAAAAATCAACTTTCTTGGCTTGCAGGTGGTGTCCCACAGTGCCATGCTATGACCGCTCTGGTCAGGACTTTCAACTATGCTGCTCTCCAGGTGCACAGGAAAAGGCCCAGGAAAATTTGAATTTCACTTCCTATATGCCAGCATGGTGAGCAGACCTTGGAGCAGGTAGCACACCTCAGCAGCACAAGTGACCATGAATGCCCAGAGTCACAAATGAGCACCAGCATGGAATACCCAAGAGATCCTGGAACTCATTGTTGTGTGGTGAGAGGAATCAGTTCAGGCAGAACTACAAAGTAGTAAAAGAAAAGCTGGTATCTATGCCAAGATCACACAAGGCATGGTGGAGAAAGGATACGCCAGGGATGTCCACTAGTGCCATGTGAAAATAAAGGAGTTCAGGCAAGCATACCAGAAGACTAACAAGATGGTCTAGATCAATGGTCACCAACCAGTAGATCGGGATCTACCAGTAGATCTTGGAGCCTCTGACAGGTGATCCTGTCTGGTTTGGCCAGGAAGCTATCAAGCACTGGCACTTCAGTTACCCCTGCACCCACTGTCATGCTGTTCCTGCCCTATGCCTTGGAGCTGCCCCCTTGGGAGCTCCTGCTTGCTGTGCAGGCTGTGGGAGGGAAAGGGGACGGGCACTGATGTCAGGGTGTCCCTCCTCCCCCCACTTCTGTTCCCTATCTCCACACAGAGTGAAGGGGATGGAGGGAGCCTATTAATGCAAATCTCTATTACTCTCTTACACTGTGTGTCTGTCATTCTCACAAACACACACTGTCCTTTACTCATCTCCCAACCCAACACGTGTGTGAGGGGTTGTTGTTACTTTTTACTGCTTGCCCCTGCAGCCCCTGAGAGAGGCAGAGCACATGCTGTCCTTGCCTGCAGAAACTACTCCTGCAGCTCCCAATCAATCAATAACGGGGGAACCGTGGCCAGTAGAAGCTGTGGACTCAATACCTGTACATGAGGGGGCAGCACATGGCATCATGGAGCCATTGCTGTACATGCCAGCTGCTTTCAGGAGTGGTGCAGGGCTAGGGCAGGAGTAAGTCTGCCTTAACCCCATTGCTCCAACACCTAGAAGTTGTCTCAGTTAAATGGTGCCCAGCAGAGCCTGCTTCCTGAACCCGTGTCCCAGCCCTGAACCTCCTCCTACACTGTCAGCCGACGGTCAGGGCAGTGTGTGTGTGTATGTTTCCGAGAAAAGGTTTAACGTCCGTGCCTTTACTGCTAGGACCGGGGTCCCATCGCAGAGGGTGGCCAGCAGGCCAACAGATGCCCCGTTATATAGGAAGAGCTTATTACACCTTAGATTTTAGCTGCTAGAACACAGGGGTTCCTTCGCAGAGGGCAGCCTTGGGGAAAGGCTGAAAGGTGCCCCGGTGGATTGTGCCACCTGGGTGTGACACAAATCCAAACGCCCAAGCTCTCCCTATATCTGTCCCTTTATGACCGGCTGAAGTTCTTTTAAATTGTGCTTGGTTCTGTTACAGCAACTGAAGGAGTCAGGTTAAAGCTTAAACAGTTACAGGTTTATTTGAGGAAGCTTATAAATCATATGGTTGCAATGGCTATTGTTCTGTTTCTTTACTAGCAAAATGTAGACCTTAAAAATGGTTACAAAGAAGATAAAGATAGAAAAATAGAAATAATGGTACCAAGTAACAGTTTACTCTTTCTATGTGTACACTTAAGACAGAGGACCACATCCAGGTACAATTTTTACCCCCTTCTGTGCCTCTCGACTCCAGCATGTCAGGCCAGGGCCGGTCCCTCAATTCCTAGGAAAGACGAAAATACGAGGTGGGCGTCCCCATAGAACCTCGTGAGGTCAAACACCTAACCCGACCAGCAGGTAAAGGGTAGAATGACACTCAAAGTGAGTGTGTGCTGGGCCCATCTTTTATACTCATGGGGTCACGTATTTCTCTTTCTTATCTGTCATGCCAAATGGGGCTGGTCTGTCTTTTGTGAGACCAGTTCTTACAAGGGAGTTGTGAACTTAATTTACACTTGTAAGAGAGATAACTAAATTAGAATTACTGGGGATTCTTTTCTCAGTGGGAAATTCCTCTTCCAGGGACTGTGTGTGTGTTCGAATCAACATAGGTACCAGCCGGTGGCAGTCTCGCATATCCTGATCTCTCCTCATATCTATGTTTCAGCTTCTCAGGATCAGATGAGCCAGCATAGACTATGCTGATTTTACTGCTCCTTCTCTGTCCTGTATGCTTCAGAGAGGCAAATAAGATGGATGAGATGGGGTGTGGCTGTCTGGCTACATACACCCAACCTCCTGCCTCAGAAACGAGTCCCCCTGTGCCCAAACTCCTTCCAAGAGCTTGAACCTGAACCCCCTCCTGTACCCCAAATCCCCCACCCTGTGCTAAACCCAGAGCCCCTCCCATACTACAAACCCCTTGGTCCAGGACCAGAGCCTGTACTCCTACCCCCTGACCCAGCCTGGTGAAAGTGAGTGAGGATGACGGAGGTAAAGGAGGATGGAGTGAGCAGGGTGAGGCCTCCGAGAAGGATGTCATGGGGCAGGGCCTCAGAGAAGGGGCGGGAAGGAAGTGGGGCAAGGGTATTTGGATTTGAGGTAGATCTTACATTGCACTTAAATTGAAAAAGTGATCTTGTGGTTAAAAAGGTTGGAGACTAGGTTGTGGTCTAGATCAGCACCACACACGTCGCTTCTAGGAGCGGCTTCATGGAATTCTAGGGGGGTACCCGACCAGTTTCCCAAGCCAGTCTTTGGATTCTTTCCAAGAAATTCCTCTGGCAGCCTCAGGTAGCAGCATAGAGGACAGTGTGGATGAGTAAGAAGAGGAGGAAGAGAATCGTCAGCAAGCAAGCGGAGCATTCATTATCACCAACAGCCAGGGCCTTTGTATAACTTTGGAGGCAATCCCCTTCTCCCAGGACATCTCATTGCCGGGCCCTGATGGCAGGGAGGGCATTTCTGGTGAACTCACATTTTTAATCCTGCTACAAGTGGGTTAAGGCAATTAGATGAGAACTATGGCTGCCACTCTGCCTACACAGCAGAGTCTCCTCAGACCAGTTTGTTAATATGTCTAAAGATGGAGCAGGAATCCTTCCTGCACATCTCCATAAAGCTTTCCTCGAGAAACTCATCATTCTCACAAGGTTTCTGGGGAAGCCTGCTTTATTCTGTCCTCCATGGTAAAGACATCTTTCTACATCAAGGCAGCAGTAGGTGGTCTGGCATCACTGCACCACCACAAAGCAATACAGTGTAAGGTCCAGGTTTCTGTCCACATTCAGTCAGCAACCGCTCTCTGTCATTCTGCTATTTGGAGAAGACTGATATCGCACATGGCAACCTGGATGAGCAGGAGAAGCTATGTAAATGATACCAGAGTAGTACACCTCCATTTGCTTATCTCAAATAAAGTATTGTTTGAGTCATCCCTGCCGTCATATCCAAACCTGCTCTCGCCCACAGGCGCCTGTAGGAAAGGAAAGTTACACCATCCCAGCAAACGGGGGAGCTGAAGCCACAGTTATCACGAGAGTTTCTGCCCTGCTCTGCCGCCATGCTCCCTGGCCCCCCTTTGCAAACTAGACGCTTTCCTAGCTGTGGGAGCTGTTATTTGCAAGCACAGTGTCATACATGATTTGAAAGTGGAAGCAAAAGAGCGAGCCCCAAGCTGTCCTTTATCATGCTTGCCACGAAACTGAATCCAACTGCTCACTTAAGATCTCTGGTGTACCTGCTGCATAGTGGGTGCTTAAAAGCATAACTGCAGCCTTGTACATAAAATATCCCTATTGTCAGGGGACAGACCTGCCTTTATGGTAACACATTATAGAGCATACAGCCTAATCTATCTCCTGTGAAATCTGCCCTTTATTTTTCATTACTGCGGGTACAACAGCAAGTCTGCTGCACGCTCCGCCAGGTCTGGCTCCTCCAGCTGTTCGGCTATCACACATCCAAAGGCTGAAACTTGCTATGGATGACATGTTGAATGAGCGAATGCAATTCACCTGTTGGACAGGGTGCCATTGTAAGTGAGTGGAGGAAAACATTGCTGCAGGAGATGGGATCAGAGCATGAGGACAGGAGAGCATTCTAGGATGCGCTAGTGTTCACATTTGAACAGTTAACTGAGGAGTCTGCACTCATCAGTTAACCTTCACGGTTACATTGAAGCCTCCCCACCATGCTGCTGCCTCTTAAAAGCTGGCTCCCCGCAAGCACCATCTCCCACCTGCTAATCCACACTACTGCCTCAGCAGCATAGGGGTTGGGAGAGCAGGCGGCTCTGTGGGAGCTGGTGCTTGCAGGCAACTGGCTTAAAAGCTGGCTCCCCATGAATATTGCTCCCGTGGAGCTGTCCCCTCCTTCCCACCACGTGTAAATGTGTAATCACTGAAAATTTCAGCAATTACACGTTTACCCCTCCCCCCCCCCCAAAAAACACTTTTTTTTTTAACATCCCTAGAGCATGCAGAGAACTCTGAAGTGAAGACACAGGAGAATGTCTTGACAGTCATATCAGAGATGACGACGCATATTGTGGGTACACAGAAGTCAGATGCACAGGCACCCCCCCTCTATCCCATGCTGACTCATATTCCCACCTCAAAGTTCCATAGCCTCCTCCCCGAGGCCCTAGAATGCAGATGGAAAGGTCTAGAGCAGCCTCACACTCAACCCCCAGGGGACATGGCCCAGCACAAAGAGGCTGTCCTTCTCACACCTGCCTGACTGCTTCATGGGGGGATTGTAATAGGTTGCTTTCCCTTTCCCCCAACCCCAAAGTTCCCACTTTGAACTCCTTTTCTGTGTCTGCTTCCTTGTGTTCCCTAAATAAAAATGAATCATTTCTCAACAACATCTTTATTGCTTATGTTGCATGGGGGTTACACACAAGCAGATTTAATGAAGGCAGGACCTCATTAAGAGGAACATGCATGACTGTCATATCACTGTCTGGCCATTCACAAAGCTGTTTTTCAAAGCTTCTCTGATTTCCACTGCCCCTTGTTGTGCTCTCCTTATTGCCCTGGTGCATGGCTGCTCATGATTAGGGGCTAGGCACTGCTTCCCCCCCACCCACATTGGCAAAAAACTTCCCTCCTTACTCACAAATATTATGGAGCACACAGGAGGCTGCCACAGGAATTGGGATGTTGTTTTCTCTGAGGTCTAACCTAGTCAAACTGCAAAACCTTCCCTTTAAATATCCAAAAGCACATTCTACCATCATTCTGCACTTGCTCGGCCGATAGTTGAATTACTCCTTACTGCAGCCCAGGCTGGTTTTATGAGCTATGAGAGCAAAGGGTAGGCTGGATTGCCAAGACACTATTGGCATTTCAATCCCTCCAATGGTAATTTTTCAGTCAGGAAAGAAAGTTCCATCTTGCAGATCCTGAAGAGACCAGTGTTCCTAAAGATGCACACATCATGCACCTTTCCCGATCATTCCACACTGATGTCAGTGAAACAGTCCTTGTGATCCACCAGCACCTGTGACACCATCAAGATGTACCCCGTGCAGTTTATGTACTCCTTAGCAATGAAGTTGGGTGCCAAGAAAGGGATGTGTGTACCACTCAATTCACTCCACCACAGTTAGGGAACTCCATCACAGAAATGCCCTCCACTATGTCCTGCATGTTTGCCAGAGTCACTACCCTTCGTAGCAAAAATGTATTGATTGCCTTGGCTACTTGGATCACAGCAGCTGCCACAGTAGATTTTTCCCACCCCAAATTGATTCCCAACTGACTGGTAGCTGTCTGACATTGCAAGCTTCCATAGAAATATTGCCACCTGCTTCTCAACTGTCAGAGTGGATCTCATTCTGGTATTGCAGCATTTCAGAGTGAGGGAAAGCAATTTGCAGTCTTCCTCAAAAGTGGCCTTACTTTGCAAAAGTATTGCAGCCACCACTGATCGTCCCATAGCTGTGTAACTATGAAGTCCCACCACTCTGTGCTTGTTTCAGGCACAAGAAATGGCATTCCACTGTGTCAAGAGGATCGAATGCCACCATCATCTGCCAGTCGCTTATCAAGTGCTTCACAGAAGTGTCTGTTCATGGCCTCCTCAGATTTTTCCTTGTTCTGGTGGGCCCTAGATATGCTTCCATATGTCCAGAGCGTAAGGCACAAAATGATTGCATAGTAATTTTTTACTAAACGGGTTCCACGCTCACCCTTCTATGGTATCTGCATGGATAACCAGGGAAGAAGTGGTACGAAAAGATTTTTTGCCATTGCTTTCAAAGGGGGTGGGGTGGGGAGGAGGAGAGGAGAGGAGAGAAGTGTATTATGGGAGGCTGACAAGATGTACCCAGAACCACTCACTGCACTGTTTTGGTCCCATTGAGCACTAGGCTCATAACTCAGAAAGCACAGGGGCAGCAGGAACTATGGGATAGTTACCTACAGTGTATTGCTGTCAAAATTGATGGCAGCCACCCTACTGGGGATACACTACATCAAACTCTTGCACACAGTGGGGACGTGTTAATCAACTTAAATAAATTCAACTCTCTCTCTCAATGCAGGCAAGGTAATATAAAGGCAAAACGGCAATTTTACTGTTACACCTTACTCTCTTTGGGTAAAAGTATAGCTTTCCCTTGGTAAGATACATCCATATTAATATAGCATACTGGTATACTATATAAGGAAAGTCTTCTTAGCACAGACCTGGCCTTAAAACACTTTGACTATGTCTAGGCTTACAAGTTTACAGAAGCACAGCTGTGCCACATACAGAGCATTCATGTAGCTGCATTATGCCAACAGAAAAGAGCTCTCCCATCAACATGATAAAATTAGCTTAATGAGCATTTCCCATCAGCATAATGCTGTGCACACAAGTGCTTACGCCGGCAAACTTGTAACACTCAGGGATGTGTTTTTCACATCTCTGAGCAATGAAAGTTCTCAACATAACTGTTAGTATAGGCATACGTTGTTCTGGTGTTTTCCACAATCCTATATTTGCTCATATTAGGTTGTTAAAATAAATGAATCAAGTGCACTTGTTTAGCTAAACTACAGTACCTGTAATTTATTAAAATTCTGAACTACTGAATAAAGTTGCATGGATCTGAAAAGCGAATTAAACAAAATAAAAGCGTCAGACACTGGAAAAATACTTACCTTAAAAATCTAGACACTCATTTATAGGAAATGAAAATGTAAAACTTCAAAACCAGTTGAAGTGCATAAAAGATACATGAATCTCTTTTTTCATGAAGAACCAATTAGCAGTTAGTAAGTATACATGTGAAATGTCCACTTTCACAAAAGGAATAAAGAACTGTACTGCCAACAGTCTTCAGGTTAACCTATTGATCAAACATTCAATATGCCTTTGGGAATGCTATGGTTCAAATTGCTCCCTTCATCAGCTACAAGTATATTTTGCAGAACACAAAAGCTACATTTAAGTACAAGAGTTGCAGACTGCAAGTTCCATATTTGGAATAAAACCTTACATAATGGTTCATTAATATGTATTTTTATTTGAGCACAGCATAGTATGCGATAATCTAGACAAGTACTTTTACTAATCAGACACTCCACTATTTTTATTAAGATCAGAGATAACTATATTATGCTTAAGGTTAGTAGCAAAATGAAATGGGCAATCACAATGCATTTAGCTATTCTCAGTCTATTAATTATAGATACTTTTTTGGGCAAAATATTGTTGTCTTCAAGCCAACCAGAGATCCCTAACACAGAAGCATGAGTTACTTCTTTTACTTGAGAAATCCGTGGTAGGTGATAAATATCACTGTTAACAGAGGTGAAACTTAGTGTGCTTTGGAATTTCATTTGAAAAAACTACAGAAGACCTTATGCCTACAATCTAAACCAAAACACTATGAGTTTGCACTAGCCAGAGTGGCTGTAACTCCCTCTCTCAATACTTAAAATATCAACACAAAGTTTTGATATGAACTTAGCCTACAACAGCCGAGTTTCCTCCTGTGTTCCCCCATGCCATTGTTTCCCAAATGGTGTTCCGTGGAACCCCGGGGTTCCTCAAAGTGAAAATAAGGGTTCCACGAGAAAATTCCATTACAATAACATTTTATGATTTTAAAAAACTAATAATTAAGATTGTGATTTTTGTTTTTAAATAAGTGCAATTTAACTAAATGTTGATCTCATGACCTTGTTTAGCATTTGTTTATCATTATCCTTATCTATTTGTGGTCTACTTTTTCAGCTCCATGTTATTAGAGGTTCCACAAAATTCTTTAGAGTTTAAAAGGGTTCCATAGCCAAATAAAATTGGGAAACACTGCCCTACGCAATCACTTCCAGCTGCAAATGACTTCTTAGGTTCTCAGGGCATTTCCACACTGCATCCGGGAGCAAGTTTTTCCAGGCTGGGTCCACAGATTCATACTTGCATAATAAGAGGTAGGTGGCAACCTGGGAAACAGTGATCATGAGATGGTAGATTTCAGGATCCTGACCAAAGGAAGAAAAGAGAGTAGCAAAATACACACCCTGGACATCAGGAAACCAGACTGACTCCCTCAGAGAACTAATGGGCAGGATTCCCTGGGATGCTCACATGAAGGGGAAAGGAGTCCAGGAGAGCTGGCAGTATTTTAAAGAAGCCTTAATTAAAGGCACAGGAAGAAACCCTCCCGATGCGCAGTAAGAAAAGCAAATATAGTAGAAAACCAGATTGGCTTACCGGGGAAATCCTTGGTGAGCTTAAACTCAAAAAGGAAACTTACAAGAAGTGGAAACTTGGACAAATGAATAGGGAGGATTATAAATATATTTCTAGAGAATGTAGGGGAACTATCAGGAAGGCGAAAGCACAATTGGAATTGTAGCTAGCAAGGGATGTGAAGGATAACAAGAAAGGTTTCTATAGGCATGTTAGCAATAAGAGGGTGATCAGAGAGGGTGTGGGTCCCTTACTAGATGAGGGAGGTAACCAGATGACGTGTGAAAAGCTGAAGTACTCAATGCTTTCTTTGCCTCTGTCTTCACAGACAAGATCAGCTCCAAGACTACTGCATTAGGCAACGCAGTATGGGAAGAAGGTGGGCAGCCCTTGGTGTAGAAAGAACAGGTTAAGACCTATTTAGAAAAGCTAGACATAAATCCGGACCCATGAATTTGTGTAATACAGCCGAGGGTACTGAGGGAGTTGGTAAATGTCATTGAGAGCCTTTGGCCATTATCTTTGAAAACTTGTGGAGATCAGGAGAGATCCCAGATGATTGGAAAAAGGCAAATGTAGTGCCCATCTTCAAAAAAAAAAAAAAAAGGGAAGGAGGACAGTCTGGAGAACTACAGACCAGTCAGCCTTACTTCAGTCCTTGGAAAAAACTTGGAGATCCTCAAGGAATCCATTTTGAAGCACTTGGAAGAGGGGAAAGTGATCAGGAATAATCAACATGGATTTACCAAGAGCAAGTCATGCCTGACCAATCTGATTAGCTTCTATGATGAGGTAACTGGCTCTGTGGATATGGTGAAAGTCAGCTTGACTTCAGCAAAGCTTTTGATACAGTCTCCCACAGTATTCTTGCCAGCAAGTTAAGGAAGCATGGACTGGATAAATGGACTGTAAGATGGATAGAAAGCTGACCAGACTGTTGAGCCCAACGGGTAGTGATCAATGGCTCGATGTCAGGTTGGTGGTCAGTTTCTAGTGCAGTGCCCAATGATTACTAGAGAGGGAGAGGGACAGCTCAGTGGTTTTAGCATTAGCCTGCTAAACCCAGGATTAAGAGTTCAATCCTTGAGGAGGCCATTTAGGGATCTAGGGCAAATCCGTCAGGGACGGTACTTGGTCCTGCTGTGAAGGCAGGGGTCTGGACTCGATGACCTTTCAAGGTCCTTTCCAGTTATAGGCGATAGGTATACCCTCTTTGTACAGGTCCAAGAGCCTAGGTTTCGTCTATTTACCTTACTCATAGAAACTGTGGCATACAGTATGAGTTGGGGCCATTCATTTCAACCATCGGTTCTCGGGCTAGTTTTGTTCAACATTTTTATTAATCACCTGGATGAGGGGACAGTTTGCACCCTCAGCAAGTTCACAGATGACACTAACTTGGGGGAGAGGTAGATACGCTGGAAGGCAGGGATAGGATCCAGAGTGACCTGGACAAATTAGAGGATTGGGCCAAAAGAAATCTGAGGAGGTTCAACAGGGACAAGTATAGAGTCCTGCACTTGGGACAGAAGAATCCCAAGCACTGTTACAGGCTGCAGACCGAAGGGCTAAGTAGCAGTTCAGCAGAAAAGGACCTGGGGATTACAGTGGATGAGAAGCTGGATAGGAGTCAATAGCGTGCCCTTGTAGTCAAGGCGGCAAATGGAATATTAGGTTGTATTAGGAGAAGCATTGCCAGCAGATTCAGAGATGCGATTATTCCCCTTTATTCGGCTCTAGTGAGGCCACATCTGGAGTATTGCGTCCAGTTCTGGGCCCCCTCCCCCACTACAGAAAGGATGTGGGCACATTGGAGAGAGTCCAGCGGAGGGCAACCAAAATGATTATGGGGCTGGAGCATATGACCTATGAAAGAGACTGAGGGATTTGGGCTTATTTAGTCTGCAGAAAGTGAGGAGGGATTTGATAGCAGCCTTCAACTTCCTGGAGGGAGGTTCCAAAGAGGATGCAGAGAGGCTATTCTCAGTAGTGACAGATGGCAGAACAAGGAGAAATAGTCTCAAGTTACAGTGGGGGAGGTCTAGGTTGGATATTAGGAAAAACTATGTCACTAGAAGGGTGATGAAGCACTGGAATGGGTTACCTAGAGAGGTGGTGGAATCTCCATCCCTAGAGGTTTTTAAGACTCGGCTTGACAAAGCTCTGGCTGGGTTGATTTAGTTGGGATTGGTCCTGCTTTGGGCAGGGGGCTGGACTTGATGACCTCCTGAGGTCTCTTCCAGCCTTAGGATTCTATGATTCTAAGTGTGTAGACATTGCATCCGGTTTGAGCCAGGGATAATGTGATACGGAAAGATGGGCTTGAGAACCTAAGCCACAATGTCAACGTGACATCTATACCATTAATGGGAGATTCACTCCCAGCTTCCATGTTGACATATCCTTACAGAAAAAATTCCCTTTTAAGTTTGCCAAATTTATAACAGATCCCTTCTGTGAGAACTCGGTCTTATGTGGTCAATATTTTTTCTCCTTTTGACACCAAAACTGGTGGGAAAGAGGGGATGGAAAAACAAATCAGACAATTTCCAGGTTTTGTGGTGAATTTTAGAAAACCTAAGTTGAAAGCACTTAAAAATATGGTTCCATGGCCAATAGCAATCTAACAGGTCTATGTGAAGAACATTCCCTTCTCTGAAGAGGTGGCAACAGATGGAAAACCTAGTCTGAAACATGCACAGTTAAATTGCTTCTGATTTGTCAACCTTTAGCTTGATGGGCTTTTCAATCCTGTTAAGCCAATGCAGTTGACAAGCATATACCCTCTTTGTACAGGATCCAAGGGGCTAGGTTTTGTCTACTTACCTTACTCATAGAAACTGTGGCATGCAGTATGAATTTAGGGCCATGCATAGGAATAAAAATGGAGGGGCTGGAGAAGCTGCCTCTCCTTCCCCTTGTGACCATACCACCAGCGGCACTTGCTCTCCCCAGGCAGCTGCAAAATCATCCTCCTCCCACAGGGCCAGAGGAGCAGTCCTCACCAGCCTGGCCTGGGGCAGGAAATTCCCCATCCAGGATCTGGGGAAGTGGAGCTCACCCTCTCCCTGCCTTAGCCTCAGTAGAGTTCTGTATCCCTGCTGATGGGGATGCCCCTGCCTGGATCCCTTTGCACTTCAAGGGCATGTTTTCAAAAGTGTTTGGTATCCAAAATAAATTTCTTATTTAAAAAAAGAGTTTGCTCTGGGCTGACTGATCGGGTAGAAGATACTATAAAAGGCAGTGTTAATCCTGTGTGCAAACTGTTATCTTGAAATTCTTCCACAGACTCCATCAGTGCAAGGATTTACTTGAACTGTTATAAAAACAAAAAGTTAGCACTTATCTGCTACATTGTGAATTCCTCAGCAAAGCAGCACATATGTTGAATGGATATTCTCATTTTGCATAGCAGACCTCCACAACATGATTGTCAGAGATACAACAGGAATTCTATTGTTTTGTGGGTTGAGCGAAACCTTGTTTAAGTTGATGGATGTAATGGTTACCCTTCACTTGAGAAATATAAAAACAAATTACACCCCCATTATGGAATGCAGGTTGAAATTCGCTGGTCCTGCTCCCTCGGAACCTGACTGGTCCCAAATGAGGGGATTTGCCAGACAAGGGAATGTCTCTCCCCTTGTGGCAGTGCTGCCACATAGCTAGAGCTCCAGCCTGCGCCCGCTGCTGCCTCAGCCCCCCGGGGCTCTCCCTGGCCCCACTGCTGCCAGGGCCGGAGCATCATGGCCAGAGCTCCACAGCAGGGGCAGAGCTCTGCAGCCGCCTGGCTCCACGGCTGGGGGTCCATGGCCTGGGCCAGAGCTCCCTGGCTACCGCTGGGGCTGGAGTTCCCTGGCTGCTGGAGCCAGAATGCAGCTGGAGCTCCACGGCTGGGGACAGGGTCAGAGCTCCCTGGCTGCTGCTGAAGTTGGAGCCATATGTCCACAGCCATGGCCAAGGAGCTCCAGAACTCCCCACCATACCAGCTCCCTACCACACACCCCAACTGTCCCCCTTTCCTCCCCCCGTCCCCCCCCCCACACAGGGTTCCTGGCTGAGTCGCCAGTGCCCCTTACAGTGCTCCAGCCTCGCTGCCAGACTTCCCTTTTCCTGGGCTCTGTGGTCCAGGAACATCTATAGTCCATGTCGGACCAAAGATGTTGTCAGACCAGGGAGTCCTGGTTAAGGGAGGTACAACCTGCAGATTGCTCAGATTGCTGACTAGCCTTCCATGTGGTTTATGTTTCACTGATGACCTCTATTGTTTTAGCTAAATGGGAGAGATCTTGGGGTCCGGTTATTGCTTGATGGATTGGATTGCGAGTGAAAGAGAGTAGCAGTCAGAAGTGCCGTAGAAGCAGTCAGAAAGCAGCATGGAAACCCTAGAGAAAAAAAGCTTGTAGCTTGACCCTGAGAAAAAGCTGATAGATTTTGGTTAGAGTGCTGGCAGGAAGGAGGCTTGGAGCAGTAAACAAAGAAAGTATCTTTCTGCTATTTTGAGTCTTACTGTTTTCAGATAAATGGAATATTGTGCAGGTACTTCGTAAATAAACAAAACTGTATCCAATAAATACTTGCTTCTCTTCCAAATGGAATAGCCAATATTTGGGTCTTGCTAGTTAACAGCTCAGGTCCAACAGTGTACAAAATTATATTCATTTGTTTAGACTAGCACTATGCAGACTGACACCTTCACAAACACTTCACAGTGAGTAAACAAATGCAATTACAACTTACAATTCCATATCATTAAGGGTGGCTAGGCTGTTAGTTAACATGTATTTGTGTAAACGTCTAGCCACTGTTTTGGGGGGCAGGTTTAGCGGTTACAGGTTTACATGTGGGGAAGGAGTAGGAGGCAGCCAGTACTCACAGAGAGCCAGCGCTCCCCACAAACACTGGCCCCTGCCTGCCCCCAGCCCCTGCCTCTGATAAAAGGGGAAGGCAGCTCTACAAGAACTGATACACACAGGAGCTGACTTGAAAGCCACTTACTGCATGTACCAGCTCTTGCCTTGCCCCTCCCTTTCCCCATGGGGGGGGGAAGCTCTGTGGGAGGCAGCAGGGGGGCAGGCAGCTTTTCAGGAGCTTTTTACCAGCTCTTGCTTCCTCCCCCCCTCCCCGCCTGCTGCCTCAGAATAGTAACTATTCTGAATGAGATATTCACTGGCCTCAATTCTGCTCTCAGAATCCCATCCCAACTGGCAATAAAATGAAAGTAAGAGAGGGGATTCAGGGCCTTGAGTATGCAGTGGGATATAATGTTATTACATTAACATTCACTTGGACATTTTAAGTTTCAAGCACATTTCAGGGGTTCACAAACTTTGACAATTTTGAATATATTAACTAAGAAGCAACTGTCTCGTGCAGAGGAGAAAGTAGGCCCATATCGTGTGGATCTACTTCTTGTAAGTAGGAACGGTTATTCATAAGAGCTAGGAAAAAAAGAAAGTTCTGAGTGAAGGTGCTATCATGTGACAACTATATCTTCAGTCAGATTTTCTCCTGTGCTGCTGGAATATCAAGTTACTGCTGGAATATCAAGTTGTTGCTTATATTATTGCGTCATCCATCAGCACTGTATACCATTATATAATTTATAAGACTCAGCTAACAGCTTTGAGATGGAAGCTCTTATTGCATTATTTGTGCAGACATCTATGGAGCATGAGTCTAGGCCACACAGAAGTACTACTATGCAAACTGATTTTGTCAGTGACAGAGCACCTATCAGTCTTCAAAAAGCAACACATACCAAAAATGAATTCTTAAAAATGAGCTCCCCTTGCTGACCAGCTGCCTGTCACCCCACACTGTTGCCTCAGATGCGGAGGCAGAAGTGCAGAAGAGCAGCAGCCCCTGTTTCGAATGGAGAAGATAGGGCAATCAACTGGTTACCTAAAGTGTTTGTACACTAATGCAAGAAGCCTGGGCAACAAACAGGAAGAACTGGAGGCCCTGGCCCAGTCCAAGAAATATGATTTAATTGGGATAAGAGAGACTTGGTGGGATGAATCGCATGACTGGAGCACGGTCATGGAAGGGTATAGACTGTTCAGGAAGAACAGGCAGGGGAGAAAAGGAGGAGGAGTTGCACTATATGTAAGAGCACTATGATTGCTCTGAACTCCAGTATAAAGAGGGAGAAAAACCTGTTGAGAGTCTATGGGTTAAGTTTAAAGGAGCAAACAACAGCAGTGATGTTGTGGTTGGTGTCTGCTACAGGCCACCGAATCAGGTAGATGAGGTAGATGAGGCTTTCTTTGGACAACTGAGCAAAGCTTCCAGATCGCAGGCCCTGGTTCTCGTGGGGGACTTTAATCACCCTGACATCTGTTGGGAAACCAATACGGCAGTACACTGGCAATCCAGGAATTTTTTGGAGAATGTTGAGGATAACTTCTTGACACAAGTGCTGAAGGATCCGACCAGGGGCCGTGCGCAGCTTGACCTTCTGCTCACAAACAGGGAGGAACTAATAGGGGAAGTGGAGATGGGTGACAACCTGGGAAGCAGTGATCATGAGATGGTAGATTTCAGGATCCTAACCAAGGGAAGAAAAGAGAGTAGTAAAATACACACCTTGGACTTCAAAAAAGCAGATTTTGACTCCCTCAGAGATCTGATGGGCAGAATCCCGTGGGATGCTAAGATGAAGGGAAAAGGAGTCCAGGACAGCTGGCAGTATTTTAAAGAAGCCTTATTGAAGGCACAGAAAGAAACCATCCCGACACGTAGCAAGAGAAGCAAACATGGTAGGAGACCGGATTGGCTTACAGGGAAAACTCTTGGTGAACTTAAGCACAAAAAGGAAGCTTACAAAAAGTGGAAACTTGGACAAATGACCAGGGAGGAGTTTAAATGTATAGCTCAAGAATGCCGGGGGGTTATCAGGAAGGCGAAAGCGCAAATGGAATTGCGACTGGCTAAGGATGTGAAGGATAACAAGAAAGGGTTCTACAGGCATATTAACAAGAAGAAGGTGATCAGAGAGTGTGTGCGGCCCCTAATGGATGAAGGAGGTAACCTAGTGACAGATGATGTGGGGAAAGCTGAAGTACTCATTGCTTTCTTTGCCTCTGTATTCACGGACAAGGTCGGCTCCTGGACTTCTGCGCTAAGTGACGCAAGATGGGATGAAGATGGACAGCCCGTGGTGGGTAAAGAACAGGTGAGGAACTATTCAGAAAAGTTAAACGTACACAAATCCATGGGTCCGGACTTAATGCATCCGAGGGTACTGAGGGAATTGGCAAATGTCCTTGAGGAGCCTTTGGCTATTATCTTTGAAATCGGGAGAAATCCCGGATGATTGGAAAGAGGCAAATGTAGTACCCATCTTCAAAAAAGGGAAAAAGGACGATCCAGGGAACTATAGGCTGGTCAGTCTTACCTCGGTTCCTGGAAAAAACATGGAAGGGATCCTTAAGGAATCCATTTTGAGGCACTTGGATGAGAGGAAAGTGATTAGGAATAGTCAGCATGGATTCACAAAGGGCAAGTCGTGCCTGACCAATCTGATTAGCTTCTATGATGAGGTAACTGGCTCTGTGGACGTGGGAAAGTCAGTGGATGTGATATACCTTGACTTTAGCAAGGCTTTTGATACGGTCTCCCACAATATTCTCGCCAGCAAGTTAAGGGAATGTGGATTGGATAAATGGAAGGTAAGATGGATAGAAGGCCGGACCCAGCGGGTAGTGATCAACGGCTCGATGTCAGGATGGCAGTCGGTTTCTAGCGGAGTGCTCCAAGGTTCGGTTCTCGGACCGGTTTTGTTCAATATCTTTATTAATGACCTGGATGAGGGGATGGATTGCACCCTCAGCAAGTTTGCGGATGACACTAAGCTGGGGGGAGAGGTAGATACGCTTAAGGGCAGAGATAGGGTCCAGAGTGACTTAGACAAATTGGAGGATTGGGCCACAAGAAATCTAATGAGGTTCAACAAGGACAAGTGTAAAGTCCTGCACTTGGGACGGAAGAATCCCAAGCATAGTTACAAGCTGGGGACCAACCAGTTAAGTAGTAGTTCTGCAGAAAAGGACCTGGGGGTTACAGTGGATGAGAAGCTGGATATGAGTCAACAGTGTGCCCTTGTAGCCAAGAAGGCTAATGGCATATTAGGTTGCATTAAGAGGAGCATTGCCAGCAGAGATGTCATTATTCCCCTTTATTCGGCTTTGGTGAGGCCACATCTAGAGTATTGTGTCTAGTTCTGGGCCCCCCCACTACAAAAAGGATGTGGACACATTGGAGAGGGTCCAGCGGAGGGCAACCAAGATGATTAGGGGGCTGGAGCATATGACTTATGAGGAGAGGCTGAGGGACTTGGGTCTGTTTAGTCTGCAGAAGCGAAGATGAGGGGGGATTTGATAGCAGCCTTCAACTTCCTGAAGGGAGATTCCAAAGAGGATGGAGAGAGGCTGTTCTCAGTAGTGATGGATGGCAGAACAAGGAGCAATGGTCGCAAGTTGTAGTGGGAGAGGTCCAGGTTGGATATTAGGAAGAACTATTTCACTAGGAAGGTGGTGAAGCACTGGAATGGGTTACGTAGGGAAGTAGTGGAGTCTCTATCCCTAGAGGTGTTTAAGTCTCAGCTTGACAAAGCCCTGGCCGGATTAATTTAGTTGGAATTGGTCCTGCCTAGAGCAGGGGGCTGGACTTGATGACCTTCTGAGGTCTCTGCCAGTTCCATGATTCTATGTTCCGTGTGAGGGTCTGAGTTCCTAGACCTGGCACAAGCCGAAACTGAGCCGGGTTGCCTGCCCACTTGGCTCCTAATACATTTTAAATGTAGAGCTACAATAGTAGGAGGTTCCAGACACAGCACAAGCCGCAAATGAGCCGGGCTGCTGGCCAGCCTGCTAAAAAATTTACTGGCGGAAGGGGAGGGGGGGAAATGCATGTAGCCTATAGCATTTACCTATGATTTTGCTTATCAGTTAATCAACGACACTATTACATCTCTAGTCCAAAATATGGAATATTCTTCTGGCATTCTTGACCCAACTGGAAGCAGTAAGGGAAGATTTAGTATCAGTAAATGTAAATTCTCATAGCCAGAGAGAGAAAAATGTGGGAAAGGAAGGAAGACGTAGCTAAGCAATTGTACCCAATTACTTAAATAACAGAGTTTCATCTTGTCTAAATGCCATCCTAAAGTTACTTTTTTCGTCTAACCATACATTATGGATATTGCAAAGATTGGGAAGAAATAAGTCCACTAAAGGATCTATATAAAAATTATTCAGAAATACAAAAAGTTTGAGAACCAATGTTTAATGAGAAGCACTTGTGTTCCACCAGTGATTTCTGAATGGTAAGTAGATGCTCTGGTCACGAGATTATATAATAGGTCAGATATAATCATTTATTGAAGCTGAAGATCCTTTTCTTTTACTAGACTCTCTATTGATCAAAGTCAAATATAGTGGCCTTAAATAAAAATAAAGCTGGGAAGAAAAAGAAGCATCAGAGGAGCCCAGTGGTTCACAAGCACACCACACTCACAAGCTGGAAAACCAAGATACTTGCACAAGGACGAAATTAGGAAAAGAAATGTAATTATCTTCCAGTGCACTCATGTGAGATGCCATTCTCAGTATATTGTGAATATGTTCAAGATACGGATTATCCTTCTTCTGGCCTCCCATGTGCTAATATGCATCAGCACATGGTGGATATTAACAGTTAGTTAATGCACCCAGATTTAGTCAAAATATTAATATTGGGGATGTTAAAAGTAATTTAATAAGGTAACTGTGTAACCGCTAAAAATTCTTAGCGGTTCACACTGCGAACTCTACAGTATAAAGCTTAAATAAGCTTTCAGCATCTGCCAGCCACAGTCCCCAGGAGCTTAACCGATAACATTAACTGGTAAGCATCTGCCTATCAGATAAACTCTAACATCCCCAATTAATATGCTCTTTGAGTACATCAGACCCAGGTGAGGGAGAGTCACAGCAGCTTGCCACAAACTGATCATTCCTGTAGACAAGCCCCAAGTTACTTTGCAGCTGATTAAATTAATTGTAAGGGTAAGCTGCAGTAGGGCAATTCATAGTTTACATAGGTGACACACACCTACCACTGGTGCAGATATACCAATTAAAAAATTAAACATTATGGACAAGGCCTCAGGCTGATGTCACTATAACAGTTTTCACTATACCTTCAGTGTTTAAACAATTGAATTACGTGGCATGGTGCTGACCCCTCTGAAATATAAATTAAGACTGTTCACAAATATAAGGGCAGAGATTTCAGAAAAACTGGACCACAAAGGCAGCTTCTAGAATTAAATTCCTGCTCAATAGGCCACTGCTAATGGTCCAATTTAAAGAAAGGAATGGGATATAAGCAAGTTTGAAATAATGCCTCAAGAACCGAAAAAAATCTACATTCTACCCCCATTTAGATCAGTTTTTAGTCTAAAGGAAGACACAGCAAAAAAGCATGTACACCAAACATGTGCTGAGTAAAATTCCTACAGGAAAAATAAAAGTGATAACCAAATAAGTTTTAATCAATCCACCCAATTTATGATTATTGCTGAAAGAAACATTCAGATTTTTTACTCTTTGTGGAATGGTTAGGTGCAGAACAAGACAGGAAGCTGCAGTATCAAATAAACTCATTCATGAAAAGTGTCACAAATAAGTTCTGCAGACAATTTATTCTGAAGTCAGATCTACACTCCAGAATGTTAAAACATGATTTAAGGTCTGCATTGGGAGGGACTAGTTTTGTGCAAGAGGGCCATCATATCCCACAGCAAACTTGACTGATAGCTAATCTTTCCCCCTCACTTAAAACAATGAAAAGGTTGGGTGGGTGGCGGAGTGGCACTGTATGTGAAAGATAATGTAGAATCAAATGAAATAAAAATATTAAGTGAATCAACATGTTCCATAGAATCGCTATGGATAGAAATTCCATGCTCCAATAATAAGAAATTAGCAGTAGGGATATATTACCGACCACCTGACCAGGACAGCGATACTGACATAGAAATGCTGAGGGAGATTAGAGAGGCTACCAAAATAAAGAACTCTATAATAATGGTGGATTTTAATTACCCCCATATTGACTGTATACATGTCACCTCAGGAAGAGAAGCGGAGATAAAATTTCTCAATGGCTTAAATGATTGCTTCTTGGAGCAGCTAGTGCAGGAACCCACAAGGGGAGAGGCAATTCTCGATTTAGTCCTGAGTGGAGTGCAGGATCAGGTCCAGGATATAACCGTTACAGGACCGCTTGGGAATAGTGACCATAATATAACAACATTCAACATTCCTGTGGTGGGAAGAACACCTCAGCAGTCCAGCACCCTGGCATTTAATTTCAAAAAGGGGAATTACGCAAAAATGAGGAGGTTAGTTAAACAGAAATTAAAAGGCACAGTGACTAGAGCCAAATCCCTGAAAGCTGCATGGAAACTTTTTAAAGACACCATAATAGAGGCCCAACTTAAATGTATACCCCAAATTAAAAAACATATCAAGAGACCTAAAAAAGAGTCACCGTGGCTTAACCACCATGTAAAAGAAGCAGTGAGGGACAAAAAGGTATCTTTTAAGAAGTGGAAGTCCAATCCTAGTGAGATAAATAGAAAGGAACATAAACACTGTCAAATCAAGTGTAAACATGTAATAAGAAAAGCAAAAAAAGATTGAGGAACAGCTAGCCAAAAACTCAAAAAGAAATAACAAAATGTTTGTTAAGTACATTAGAAGCAGGAAGCCTGCTAAAAAAACCTGTGGGTCCCCTAGATGATGGAGCTATAAAAGGAGCAATCAAGGACGATAAAGCCATTGCGGAGAAACTAAGTGATTTCTTTGCTTCAGTCTTCACGGCTGAGGACGTTGGGGGAGATTCCTGAATCTGCACCGTCCTTTGTGGGTGATGAATCTGAGGAACTGTCCCGGATTGAAGTGTCATTAGAGGAGGTTTTGGAACAAATAGAAAAACTTAATGTTAACAAATCTCCGGGACCGGATGGCATTCATCCAAGGGTTCTAAAAACTTAAATGTGAAATTGCTGAGCTATTATCTGTGGTTTGTAACCTATCCTTTAAATCGGCTTCCGTACCTAATGACTGGAAGGTAGCCAACGTGACACCAATATTTAAAAAGGGCTGTAGAGGCGATCCTGGCAATTACAGACCGGTAAGTCTAACTTCAGTACCGGGCAAATTAGTCGGAACAATAGTAAAGAATAAAATTGTGAAGCATGTAGAAGAACATAATTTGTTGGACAAAAGTCAACATGGTTTCTATAAAGGGAAATCCTGTTTTACTAATCTGTTAGAGTTCTTTGAAGGGGTTAACAAACATGCGGACAACGGGGATCCAGTAGATATAGTATACTTGGATTTTCAGAAAGCCTTTGACAAGGTCCCTCACCAAAGGCTCTTGTGTAAATTACATGGCCATAGGATAAGAGGGAAGGTCCTTTCTTGGATTGAGAACTGGTTAAAAGACAGGAAACAAAGGGTAGGAATAAATGGTAAATTTTCAGATTGGAGAGGGGTAACTAGAGGTGTCCCCCAAGAGTCAGTCCTGGGACCAATCCTTTTCAACTTATTCATAAATGATCTGGAGAAAGGGGTAAGCAGTGAGGTAGTAAAGTTTGCAGATGATACCAAACTGTTTAGGATAGTCAAGACAGAAGCAAACTGTGAGGGACTCCAAAAAGATCTCACCAAACTGAGTGATTGGGCAACAAAATGGCAAATGAAATTTAATATGGATAAGTGTAAAGTAATGCACATCGGGAAAAATAACCCCAACTATACGTACAGTATGATGGGGGCTAATTTGGCTACGACAAATCAGGAAAGAGATCTTGGAGTTATCGTGGACAGTTCTCTGAAAACTTCCACGCAGAGTGCAGCAGCGGTCAAAAAGGCAAATAGGAATTATTAGGAAAGAGATAGAAAATAAGACCCAGAATATCTTACTGCCCCTGTATAAAACTATGGTACGCCCACATCTTGAATACTGTGTACAGATGTGGTCTCCTCACCACAAAAAAGATATTTTGGCCTTGGAAAGGGTTCAGAAAAGGGCAACTAAAATGATTAGGGGTTTGGAACGGGTCCCATATGAGGAGAGGTTAAAGTGACTGGGACTTTTCAGTTTAGAAAAGAGGAGACTGAGGGGGGATATGATAGAGGTCTATAAAATCATGAGTGGTGTGGAGAGGGCTGATAAAGAAAAGTTATTTATTAGTTCCCATAATAGAAGAACTAGAGGACACCAAATGAAATTAATGGGTAGCAGGTTTAAAACTCATGAAAGAAAGTTCTTCTTCACACAGCGTGTAGTCAACCTGTGGAACTCCTTGCCAGAGGAGGCTGTGAAGGCCAGGACTATAATAGAGTTTAAAAAGAAGCTGGATAAATTCATGGAGGTTAGGTCCATAAAAGGCTATTAGCCAGGGGATAAAATGGTGTCCTTGGCCTCTGTCTGTCAGAGGCTGGAGAGGGATGGCAGGAGACAGGTCGCTTGGTCATTGTCTTCGGTCCACCCTCTCTGGGGCACCTGGTGCTGGCTGCTGTCGGTAGACGGGATACTGGGCTGGATGGACCTTTGGTCTGACCTAATACGGCTGTTCTTATGGGCATTCACTCTGAAGTGACTATATAAAAAAAAATCTTTTGATACCTAAAGTCAAACAATCTCATTTCCGTTCTAAATTTGTTTTGACTGAGCAAGGCAATTCCTGTAGAATGACTCAATGTTTAACTTCTCAAATATATTGTGTCACAGAATTGAGTACTAAAATTTATGATTCACTCATTTCCAGCCACTTTGTGCACATGTATATGAATAGAATATATGAAACCATTACAACAGTTTTAAATGCTACACATTACTATGTGCAATAGGCAGGGCTCACCGAACCGCGGCGAGCCCTGCTAGCCAGCCATGCTATCTGGCGATCTGCGCATGCGCAGATCACTCGAACCCGGCTCTTCCGGGTTGCAATTTTCTCGCCACGGGCAAGTAGATTGCATTATCTGTCGAGCCCTGGCAATAGGGATGTGAAGGACTAGTTGACTAGTCAACTATCCGATAAGCAAATGCTTACTGGACAGTCGACAGGAAAGTCAACTAGTCATTTCCCACCCCCGTTGCTACCTCTATCAGATAGAGGCAACAAGGGGTGGGGGAGAAAAGGAGGTATTTCAAAGCAGCAGAGGTGCTTGAAGCGTGGGGCCAGACCCTGGGCTCCACATGGCGCTGCCACTTTGAAAAACCATGTGCAGCCCAGGGCCAGTGTTTCAAAGTGGCTGTGCCGCACAGACCCCGGGGCCAGCGGGGGAGTCCCTAGCTGACCCCAGGCTCCATGCAATGCTTTTGCCCTCTGGGGCTGTTGCTACACTTCAAAGGCAGAGGTGCCCTATCGACTAATCGAATAGTTGATGCAAAATGTGTCAACTATTCGATTAGTCAATTACCCGATACTTAACCTTCTTAATATGCAAGAATCTCTTAAGACAAATCCCATGCTACAAAGAAAACAGTACACAGAATTACCTTCAGTAACAATTTCCCTCTGAAAGAGTTCATTAGTGATAAAAGCCACCTAATAAAAGGCTCCAGTTTGCTATTATTGTCTCTGTCAAAAGGTCTCATCAGTCACCAGATTGGAAGTTTTATATGGCACACAAGGTTCCCTCTAAACTGTGTGCTAACATGGCCCCATAGCTGCTTAATAAGCCCTGCTCAACCAGGGGCTCACTGCTGCACACTGCCTAGCTCAGGGAGGGTCACTTTTTCCCTCAGCTACAGCTCCCTGCTGAGGACAGAGCAGTGAGTCTCTCCCAGCTGGTGGGGAGTGTTACCATGTAGCTTAGAGGGAACCTTTATTTCCGCAATAACATTTATTAAAATAACTTTTAAATTAAATATAGTGTTCTTAGCATGCATTTTCTATACTAACAGTGTTTATTGTACCAACCTTTATTGTAAGTTGAAGAAAATGCCCACACAAACATTTATTTTCTTCCTCTGAATAGGTCTGCATGATGCAGTGCTCACAATCCCAACAGCTTCTGGAACTTTGCCCTACCTACATGGTCCAATCATTTCTAACATTAATGGAAATACACTTGTGGAAGCACTGGTGATGAGACAATGAGCAAAACCAAAACACTCCACAACATGTTTTCATTCTGAGCAAAAGAAGTTCTCTCCCTTCCATGATTAACTATGGATTCACTACTGATGCCTCTAAGAGCAATCCTTTTGCATATGGAAAGAAGGTCTTGGAGTTTTAATCATATTGCATAGGTCCTCGAAAATCTAGAAGCCTTCCTCTTCAGATATTTTCCCAAAAGCAGAAGGGAGTTAAATGCTTTAAGTATGTAGTTGACCAATATGACCATAAAGAGGGAATTAGGAGAATCTCAAATCTGGAATTTGCCTCCCTCTCTGGTCCAACAGAACTAGAAAGTCAGCAATATGCCAGCAAAACATCAAGATCCACCTATTTGCAGACTTTGGCCAGATTTTTATAATAAATGTTGTAGTACAATGGATGAACTAAATAACTACATCTAAACACTCAAAGCATACTGTTGACGTTAAGTTGTCTTCCCATGAGCAGGCTACATTGTGTCATACTTCTTCTTTCCATATACAGGCAGTCCCCGGGTTACGTACAAGATAGGGACTGTAGGTTTGTTCTTAAGTTGAATCTGTATGTAAGTCGGAACTGGTACATATTGTAGGGGAAACTCTAGCCAAACATTTCTCCAGAGCTCAGTTTTATTCTCCCACACCTCACTTCCCTCAGTCTTTTATTCTCAAGCTGAGGTGTCTGCTGAGAAAAGCCACTCTGCGTCTCCCTGGTCTGCTGGAGGGGGGCGCTAGCTTCGCGTCTCCCTGGTCTGCTGGGGGGAAGCAGCTAGTGCAGGGTTGCCTCACCCCGTTTGTAAGTAGGGATCTGATGTAAGTCGGATCCATGTAACCCGGGGACTGCCTGTAATAAATGACAATGAGCGCATCAAGTAGAAAATAATTGGTTCTAGATTTTTAAAAAGGTTTTAAAAATGAGACCCTGTGTGTGTTTGACATTATGTGTGTGTGCCAGTGGAGCTCCTAGAAGCCATATAAGCAAAAGCTATGTCCGTAACAATTCATAACTTCTCATACCCCTGACTGACACAGTTATGCTGCCAGACATCTATGATGTACACCTGACTGAAATATTAGCTAATACAAACAAATGTACTATCAGACTGAGACATTTAATTCCACTCTAAAGAAAAGCCAGCCTGCTATATTAAAATAATAACCCATACAATAAAACCTGAAGCCACCACTCCTAGACTATTTTAGATTTGTAGGCATGTTTTGAGTGTGCCAATTATGACTCATCCAAGACCAAAGCCACTCCCCTTTTAAATACATGTACTCATATTTTTGAGCGCAAAAGATATTTTACAAGCAGACAACATAAGTTCCTATACAGTCCTGTTGATATTTACTGTTGTCAAGTTTATGTAGGATAAAAAGTGAGAGCTTTAATAGCTTATTGGAAGGAAGGAAGACAAGAGATTTTAAAATATATAATTAGGTGCTAATTCTCAGAAAAGTCCCTCCCAGAGATTTGTGCATCACCAGTTTATATATCTTTAAAAAAAAAAACGTAACGTAGTTCAGATGACTTGTAAGTAGGCTTTGGTGGATTTTTTTTAAATCAGTTGTGTTAGGCAATTGGAGGGAGAGAGATAACAATTTTCCTTAAACCCACTAAGAACTGTTGCAATATCTCACATCTCATGGTGTGGTAGAGGAAGGGAACAAGCTCTGTCTGAGAATTCATGTGACTCGGAAGCTTTATGTTGAAGAGTTTGAGTTTTGTTTTTTTTTAAATGAAAACTAGAAGGAATGTAGTGACAAGTCAAGGACTCATAACACATTTATAGGACATATTTTGAGGATTATGTTGATTTACAAAAAGATGGTCTAATATGAAAGTTAAGGATGAGAAAGCAATGAGAATTTGAAATATCAGCATATGACTTGTATTTTCTCAAATACAACCACATTTCTTACAATTAAAATGCATGGAAGATCTATGAATACTTGAATTGCATTGGGTACCACATTCTGGTTACTTCAGAAACCAAACACCTTTTCTAAAGCCTAGTTTACATTTAGTTTTGCTGTCATAAATGGGAGTGGGATAGGGAAAAAGTTACCTCCACTCCAATTGACATATTCCTATGCAGGCAATAGCCCTAGTGCAGATGTAACTATACTGGCAAAATATATTATCTTGCTAGTACATACTTTATTTTGTTTAGGGAACTGGTATAAGTTATATACCAGAAAAACTACATCTACACCAGAAAGGTTTGCTGGTGTCGCTCTCCTAACAAGCTCTATGGAAGTATACCATATTTAAAAATACAGACAACATTTTCAAGAGTGGATGCTCAAAATTTTCTGAAGAGATAAACCAAGAGCTGAAGTCAGTGGGAAGCTCCTGTATGTTCAGCACCTCTAAAAGTCTAATCATTTATTGAGGAGCCTTCTTTTAGGCTTGAAAAAGAAATTTCCATCAGGAGTTGTATAAATGAAATGGACACCCAGTTCCTTTACTTACAGAAAACAAGATAAAAGAAGTAGGGCACCCTGGCCCACCCACAGGCATGGGCTGCTCCAGCTGGAGCAGCCCATGCCTGTACTTCACACCACTCCACCCCACCGCACACAGAGACACACACAAATCTGTTCCCTTAGATGTAACCAACCGCAGGTTCCTTTAATGTCAAGCATTTAACATTTCAGGAAAGAGCAAATACGTTACTCTTTAAATGTTAATCCTAGTTAGCCTTACAGTAGCCTACAAATTATTGCTGTTCTCTCCTCCATCTTCCTCTACAACTTAAATAATTGAACATTCTCTATTTTATTCACAAATTTCCCTGATTCAAGGAGATACTTGCAACCTTCCCCTACATAAGATTATATATAGCCTGTTGATTTACAAGTTACAACTAGTTATTCCAACAGCAAAAAACTGGTTTACACATTATACAACAAGGTTAGGGGAAAACAATCATATTGGCTAGATGCCAATGAATAATAAGGGTGGCTAGAGCCACTCTGCATGACATCAGGTGTTACCAGAGGGATGGGTGGCCAGAAAGATTGGGGGGGAGGAGGGGAGAAACCAGGCAGAGAACTACAATACTAGGGAAAGGGAATACTACTGGAGAGATGTGCTTTATAGGTATTAACCACACAAATAATGACTTAAGAAAGCTGTGGGACCAGAGAAAAATGTAATAGAAAGTGGCCAGATGCAGTCCAGGGGCTGGATCAAAATGTTAGGTGGGCCGGATTCAGCCCGCGGGCCATATTTTGCCCAGTCCTGGTCTACACTTAAGTCAGATTAACAGGAGTATGAAAAAAACCTACAACTGACAAATATGTTGATAATAACCCCATTGTAGACATAGCTATGTCCACAGAAGAATTTTTTTCCCCAATGTACCTCCTACCTTTGTTCAGGAGGCAGTGTACTTTCTACACAAACAGAAGACCCCTCCTGTCACTGTAGGCAACAGTTATGGGATGGAGCTATGGCAGTATAACTGTCACGCTGTCAGGCAACTTAGCTAGAAACACTACCCACCCAAACAGATGGTTAACAAAACTGAAATGGAGTGCTGCAGCACGACTTCTAGCATTTTATTACAGCCTTGTTACTGTAAATTCTTACTGTTGCCAAGGCCAAGTAGTTTAATTTGCTATTCAAGCCTGATTTACACTATTATAAAAACTTCTGGATAAAAGTCTATTTTGTTAATGTGTGAAACCCATAAAACCAGCATATTACACTTCTAGGGTTTAAAAAAAGGTTGATTTTTTCCCAAAGGTGTGGGGGGTCTAACAAGAACAGCTTGAATCAAAACCATCAGGCTTCAAATTTTTGTTAAATGATTGGCAGGCCATGTTTAGACAAGATATTGTAATTCATGTTGCATGTTTATCAGCCACTGCCTTGAGCTTGCTCTTCTAAATCAAGGTTATCCCAATCTGAAATAAGATTTTGCCCATTGCAGCGTACCTTGTTCAGAATATAGAGAGCAGCGATTCCCACCCTTTCCAGATGGGGACCCATTTTGACAACTGAGGAAGACTTGGTGACCCAGGGCAATTAAAAAAATGCATGAATGGCTCCTTAAGAGCCACCTAGGGAGACACCTGGCGATCCTTTTGAAATATAATGGCAACCCATATTTGGGTCCCGACCTATAGGTTGGGAAACCCTGATATAGAGGAAACTCAGCAAAGGCCAATATTGTACAAATTAGAGGCATTCTTGAGGAAATCTAGAAGAGATTCTATTTTATTGTCCAGAATATCAACTTTCATTTTTAAGAGAACAAAGGCTCTAGCTGTTATGGCTGCAAATCAAGTGTAAACACAGTGAGCTAGATACAATTCATGTAAGAATCTGCAGAAGGCCTGGACCAGAACAGTAACTCTGAGGGGGTGTAAACTACCAATTTACTTTATTGTAGGTATTAAATTCAATGCATAAGGATAATTTAATTATCATTGTTGCCCATTTCATACCTCATGTAAGAAGTCAGAGGGAGAGTTACAGACTTGCATAGTTTTGTTGCCACAAGATATACAACTATTTCCCTCACCTCACAAATAAAGAAATTGAACAGAGCACTCTGGCATACTGAAGCACTACAGAGAAAGAGGAAAGCAGATTTCAAGGAGTCCAGTGAGTGAGCACACATTCTGATCAACCACACAATCAAAAAAAAGCAACAATGCATTTGGCAACTTATGTGGGTAAAGATTGAAAGAGTACCACCACCCTTTACTCTATCTCACCATATCCACCCTTTGACTAAAGGCTTGTACTTTTCCAGGAGACATTTCATTTTTCAGATTGGGCAAAGTTATATTATGTTTTACAAACAAAAATAAGAGGCTGAAATCTTTTGCTAAGTCAGCTCGTGCAGTCCGCAAGTTCTTAAAGAATTTAAAAAGACATCCTGAATAACATCCAACACTCCTTTTGTGAGGATATTATCCTCACTCTATTTAACAGATCTGAATTTTAAAAACAAAGCAACAAAACACTCGACTGTTTACAATAGGTTCCCTGAAATTGATTTCAGCTTCCAAGCCAACATGTTTTTCTGTCTTCCACGTGCTCACATTGGTTTATTATTTTGAGACTGCTCATGAGGGTGCTGGACAACTGACACCATGCTGCTAAAAAAATTGCAAAAAAAAAGAACGGTGCAGTGAAGTAAGGATTCTAAATGGATATGAAAGCAGGAGAGGACACAGGTAAATAATTTGTTCTTATGTAAATACCTTTATTGACCATGAGTGGTAACAGAGCAAGAAATGTAATAAGAACTGTGTTTAACTCATATTTAGAGCATATGGGGCAGAAAGAGCAAGAAATATAGTAAGTAACAAGTGACCATCTAGATTTTTACTTCAATTTTGTTCAGTCTTTGAACCTTTCTATAGCAGAGTTCAAACAATTACCTTTTATAAGGCAATGATAGTTGCTGGGTGGCCATACAGTCATGGTCCTGTTTTCCCCAATAACGTGTTAACCAATGTGGCCAGGCATTCCAAAGGATAATTTAGCCACCCAGTTCTCCCTGATTAGAACTTTGGGCTGGTCTGTGCAGGTTGGCGCTCCAGCCACACGCCCTAGTTACTCCATGGTGGCATTCAAACCATTTCAGTCTCCCAGCAAACTGAGCAAAGAGATAAGGAAGCGTTTCCAAGTGAAGCTACAGCCCAGAGGCCAAGGCAGTATTTCAGATTAAGATATGACCATAGCTACGTTACAGTGCTGAACTGCTAGTGGGGTCGGGTGCTACTGCTGACACCAAGCTCCAGAACTGCAGCCAGCCCTACTCCGACCAGGCCGTAGCTGCACAAACACACACGCACAACCTATGTGAACCTGCTTCATTCACATTCACCTCCTTCTGCCTAACGCCGCTTCCGTGCCAGCCAAGGCAGCGCTAAGACTACGGCCACGGCTTCTTGCCAAGCTCTGCTGGGGGCTGGGGCGGGGGGTCTCCCTGCCCAGCAGCGCGCAGGAGTTGGCCCCGCTGGCACAGGCTCGGGGAGGGGAAACAAACGGAGAAGGGAGCGGCCCCGAGCCTCACCTGTCACCCCGCCTCCCGCTGGCACGGCCGAGCCGCAGCTGCCGGGCCCGGGTGGACACACGCTGCGGAGGGGGGGTGCCCGAGCAAGCCTGGCCCAGCGCAGGAGCAACGGCGGCGGCGGCCCAGCCCGGCCGGACGAGGGCGCGACCGCAGGAAGGCTCCGTTCCCACCTCGCCCGCCCCTCGCGCAGCCGGGAGCTCGGCGCTGCCCCGGGGCACCGAGCGGCGCAGCCGGTGTCTGTGGCGGGCCGGGCGCCAGCCTCCCCCCCCGACCCCGCGCGCGCGGCACGTCCCCCTCTCGCTCACCCGCCGCTGCGCGCCCGGCCGGAGCCCCCTGCGGCAGCCTCAGGAGCAGCCAGAGCCGCCGGCGCTCGGGGAGGAAGCGGCCACCATGTTCCTTTCACCCCCGCAAGCGGCGGGAGGCGGATCCCGGACCCGCCCAAAGGCGGGAGGGGGGGGGTACACACGGGCTGCGCCGCCAGGGAGCGCCAGAGCGCAACGGCTGCGCCGCGCGGCCCGGCTCCCTGCGCCCCCTCCAGCCTCGGGAGGCGGCTCCCCAGCGAGTGGGCGTGTTAAGCCCCAGCAGCGCGCAGCGACCGCTCCCTCCTGCGAACGCCTGGCTGCGGCGTCGGATCAGCCTGGGCGCCAAACGGGGCCGGGAATCCCCTGTGCGGGCCGGGGGCGAGACCCTGGGCCTGGTGCCGTGAGGCTGCAGATGTTTGAGTGCAAGCCGTGGTGCTACACCCGCGGGAGTTGTGGTAGAAGTGTCGCTTATTCCCCTCTCTCCTGCAGGAAACAGCTATGCTCATTTAAGCAGGATCTGAAGGAAGGGCTTCCGCCACAGCCGGCTGGAAACGGAGAAAACCCATGGGCGTGTTTATGTGAACACAGTTTGTTCCTGCTTTTCTTAGATGTTTCAGAGGGGGTAGCCCAGTGCGTCTGTAACAGGAAACAATTAGAACACAATAGTCTGGTAGCACTTTAAAGACTAACAAAAGGTTTCATGAGCACAGCCCACTTCTTAGATACTTAGCAGATGGAGTGGCGTTTTGCTCATCTGTAATCAAGGTGTGATACAACCTCAGCAATATTTGTACTCCATGCAGGGCTAGCTAAAATAGGGTTATCAATATTTGTAATGTGGAAATTCAGAAAAGTAGGAGGGTGGTCAATTGTTTCAAATGAAAGGGCTCACAGCAGAGTCTTGAAAATGCAGAGGCTCCACTTCCAATGCTGTGAGGGGTAAAGAGAAGGTTATTCTGATCAGGGGGGCTATATGGCTTCCTCTGCTTGAACTGGTTTGACCTGTCTCCCCCCCCCCCACACACACACACTGTTCAAAGAACAGAGCTAAATAGGCATCATTAGGTACCTCTTATTTGTGTTGTGTTTGGTTTTTTAGGTTTTTTTACCTTGCTTGCTAAGAGTTGAAATTAGTGGGAGTTGAAATCATTTTATACTGATGGGCAGAATTCACAGCCCAGAAGTGGATGACAGCGGAGAGGTTCAACGCGTGGGCAGCAGAGAGGCTGTATAATAAGCAGCAAGCAAGGCAGCAACAGAGAGGTGAGACAAAAGGTCAGCAGGGTGATGGTAATGAGCAGGTGGATGACAAGTGACCAGCCAAGTGAATAAGATGCTTCTTTAACTCCTCCCCCTGCTCCCCTCCAGGTGAACTCTGGGAGGTGAACTCTGCAGATGCACATCTGAACCCTGGATCTGCTCTGATGAGGGGCAGCTACTGTGAGGGGGGTGCAGAGAAGGGTTGGACACGTAAAAGGGATATTTAGCTTTCTGGACTTAAGAACCTGAGAGGAAAAGAACATTGCCCAACCTACTTGGGATGGGACTTTTACTCATGTTTTTTGTTTATGAACTCTGTTTTGTTTTTTGTTATTTTCTACACTTAAACTCCATGCTTGTGAGTGGGGAAGCATTGCCTCTTAGAGGCACCCCAGGGTAGTGTGTGAATTCTCCAGGCTACTGGGTGAGGGCTCATGCTAGTTCAGTGTTGGATGGATGGAAAGGAGCCCCTAGATCAGGGCTACTCAACTTTGAAAGCCCTGGGGGGCACAATGATACAACACATGCTGAGGGCTGCAAATTAAGTGTGGTTGAATATACAGGCAGTCCCCGGGTTACGTACAAGATAGGGACTGTAGGTTTGTTCTTAAGTTGAATCTGTATGTAAGTCGGAACTGGCGTCCAGATTCAGACACTGCTGAAACTGACCGCCAGTTCTGACTTACATACAGAATCAACTTAAGAACCCCAGGCGTCCCCAAGTCAGCTGCTGCTGAAACTGATCAGCAGCTGATTCCAGGAAGCCCGGGGCAGAGCAACTCTGCCTGGGGCTTCCTGTAGTCAGCGCTGGTCAGTTTCAGCAGAAGCTGACTTGGGGACGCCTGGGGCAGAGCAGCTGGGGTGCTGCTGGGTTGCTCCAGTAGCGCCGCTCCTGGGTGCTACTGGACCAACCTAGCAGCACCCCATCTGCTCTGCCCCAGGCGTCCTGATTCAGCCGCTGCTGAAACTGACCAGCAGCGGCTGAATCAGGACCTGGGGCAGAGCAGCTGGGGTGCTGCCGGGTTGGTCCAGTAGTGCCCAGAGCAGGCGCTGCAGGACCAATCGGCAGCACCCCAGCTGCTCTGCCCCAGAGTCCAAAACAAAAGCCTGGTCTGCTGGGGGGGGGGGAGCACACTAGCTGCACCCTCCCTCCCCAGCAGACCAGGGACACGGGGAGCAGAGCCTCTGAGGCTTTGCTCTGGCAAAGCCTCAGAGGCGAGGGACCCCGCCGCAGCCGCGGGGGGGGTCCCGCGCCTCTGAGGCTTTGCCAGAGCAAAGCCTCAGAGGCGTGGGGAGCCGCCGCTGCTGCCGCTTCAATCTGGGTGCCTGTGGTCTGCTGGGGACCGTCCCCAGCAGACCACAGGCTCCCGGACTGAAGCCGCAGCCGCGGGGGGGTCCCGCGCCTCTGAGGCTTTGCCAGAGCAAAGCCTGAGAGGCGCGGGGAACCGCCGCTGCTGCCGCTTCAATCTGGGTGCCTGTGGTCTGCTGGGGACGGTCCCCAGCAGACCACAGGCACCCAGATTGAAGCGGCAGCAGCGGCGGCTCCCCGCGCCTCTCAGGCTTTGCTCTGGCAAAGCCTCAGAGGCGCGGGAACCCGCCCGGTGCCCCTGGTCTGCTGGAGACGGTCTCCAGCAGACCAGGGGCACCGGAGCAGCTTACGAACGGGGCTTTCTCGCCCCGACTTCCGGTGCGAGAAAGTCCCGTTCGTAAGTGCGGATCCGACGTAAGTCGGATCCGCGTAAGTCGGGGACTGCCTGTATATGCAAATAGCTTCTTTCACACTGACGGGCATGAATACAAAGATTCAGGCAAGATTACACCACATTCAGGCCCATTTAAGTCAATTCTGCTGATATTAATAAAATGCAGTATTTACCAGATTTCCACCCGTATGACAGCACTTTTAACGATCAATGACAGTCCAGGAATTTACAAGACACATATCAACAGAAGACCATTCTATTGACTACTTTTTTGTTTTGACTCTTGTGAGCTGCATGTTGAGCCCCACATAAACCCAAACTGCACCATTGACCACAAACAAAATGGGCTGTAGGCCACATGGCGCCCATGGGACACAGCCCTGCCCTACATATTGAACCTGGCCCTGGCTGCTGTTTGCTCCACCTGGCAGAAGGGTTACATTCATATAAACACATTCTGGTGTCCCAATACGACAACTTTTATGTGTAGACAAGCTCCCTGGCTCACTTCTAACTTTGATGCTTAAAGTTAGGAACTGAAATAAAAGTGGAGGTGCCCTGGGAAGAAAGAGAGGGTGAGCAACTGCAGGCAGGGTTGCTGGAATAATTTGTAGAGCAGGGATGCTGAGAACCATTGAATCAAACTATAAATCCAGTATATGATGGAAAACACTTCAAGCCAGGGGTGCGGCAGCACCCTTAATTCGTATGCCTGGGGTCTGGTGCTGATGTCTTACGCTGCCTTTGTACTGATACAAATGACTGCCTAAGGCAGGGGTGGGCAAGATATGGCTTGCAGACTAGATCAGTCCTGCCCGCCATGACCCTTGGGGCCGGAGGAAAATATCCTGCAGTCTAGCAGTTTTGATTCCATGTAAAGTCAAGGGAGGCTCTCCAGGCTCAGAAATTTTACAAGCTTAGAAGTATTAAAATAGCAATGTAGTCAGTCACACAGCACCCATTAAGGCATTTATATTTATGCCGTTGTAAGTGCTAACATTTTACTTTATCGCCAAATACTAACAAGCTGCTGTGTCTTCAAAAGCAGGCACAATTTTTTGCATTGGGAATAAAAAATATAAAGGAGCACTAAACAGATATAATAGAGATCCTGCATTTCAGGTCTTTGCACTAATCTTTCAGACAGACTAAAGGTATTAAACAGGCCAAATAGCACCAGTTTCCCTTAATGTAAAAGTTCCCCTTGTGCCTTTTGAGGTAAGCTCTACATTTTGATTTTGTGACCTGCAGTGCACTGCTGAAGATCCATTTACAAATTATTACAGGCAAAATCTCTGGCAAAACTATTGAAGTTAAAAATTAGGAATTCTGGGCCTGATCCTGTATCCCTTATTTGGCGGTGTAGTTTTTAGACATGATTCTGTCACGCCAGTTTGACTTGCGTGGGATCACTCCTGATTTAATGGCGTTATTCCAGTATAAAGCCACTGAAAATGAGAGGAGAATCAGACCCATTGCATGAAATGGCACAAAAATACACCAGAAAGACTCCTACAAAGCCACTTCCTTAGCATTCCCTGTTCATCAATGGAACATGGAAAAAGTGGGGACAGCAGAGTATCACAGAGGAGATGGCAGGAGATCACAGAGGAGATTAGCAACTCCCTTTTGCAGCGTTTCGAAGTCGGAATAACTAGTTCTCCCATCTAAAAGAGTGATTTTTCTGAAAGTTTGATTAGGGCAATCTCAAGGGCTACGTCTAGACTGGCATGATTTTCTGGAAATGCTTTTAACTGAAAAGTTTTCAGTTAAAAGCATTTTTGGAACAGAGCATTTAGATTGGCACGAACGCTTTTCTGCAAAAGCACTTTTTGCGGAAAAGCGTCCGTGCCAATCTAGACGCGCTTTTCTGCAAAAAAGTCCCGATCGCCATTTTCGCGATCGGGGCTTTTTTGCAGAAAACAAATCTGAGCTGTCTACACTGGCCCTTTTGCGCAAAAGGACTTTTGCCCGAACGGGAGCAGCATAGTATTTCCGCAAGAACACTGACAATCTTACATGAGATCGTCAGTGCTTTTGTGGAAATTCAAGCGGCCAGTATAGACAGCTGGCAAGTTTTTCCGGAAAAGCAGCTGATTTTCCGGAAAAACTGGCCAGTCTAGACACAGCCAAGGTGTTTCTGGTTCTAATTCTGCAGATTTCATCAAGGTAGATGATGATTTAACTACTAATCATGTAAAGGCTGCATTAAAGATAATACCTAAGTTGTTTACTTGCACCTTTCAGTCAACCCTTGAGTTTCATTCACTTCACTTTCTGCACGATAGCACAGAGATCTCTGTTTAGAGCTGGTCTCCCCACTACAAGTGAGATGTTTACTATTTATGTTGAATATGAGTAGAACATAAGATGATTTGTACTGATTAAGCTCCGTGCTGAAAATAGTTTTAATTTCATGTGGAATCAAAGTGCCTTCCCTTTACAACATCCCTGCCATAGCTCAGGTCCCTTTTGCCCTCCTGTTTACAGGAAGTGTTCTTTCACTCAGACATGAACGCACAAGTTGTGGCGTAACCTATGCCACCCAGAGATCTAAGGGTAGTGTTAATTTTCTTTTTTTTTATTTGATTTCATATTAAATATCATAAGCATTGCTCCTTGTTAACTATTGCTTATTTTAATATATTTTCTTCCACACCTATTGACTGTTTATATATATATATATATATATATATATATATATATATATATATATATATACATTTTTGTTTATGTTGATGGTGCACATCCAGACACTACCTCAGTATTGAAATTTCAACCCGCCAGAAGAAAATTCAATCCACACAAGTATAGAAAATGTTAGAGGGAACAGTGTTTGGCACGCTGGGTTTCATGATTTCTGAGAGGGCAACAGAAGCCACCATAAACCCATGCCAAAGCTGCTCTGCTCATAGCACTGACAGCCCACAGAATACATGACTGTGAAACACACACTCGAGCTTTTCTGTATGCCCTATTGGCTGCAAGTCTCTGTGGGTACGTCTATACTACATGCCTCTGTCAGCAGAGGCATGTAGATTAGGGTTGTAGGCAAAGGTAAATGAAGCCGCGATTTAAATGATCGCGGCTTCATTTACATTTACATGGCTGTCGCGCTGAGCCGACAAACAGCTGATCAGCTGTTGGTCGGCTCGCCGCTAGTCTGGACGTTCCCCATGTCGACATCAAAGCCCTTTGTCGGCAGCCCCGTTATTCCTCGTGGAATGAGGTTTACCGGGGCTGCCGACAAAGGGCTTTGATGTCGACATGGGGAACGTCCAGACTAGCGGCGAGCCGACCAACAGCTGATCAGCTGTTTGTCGGCTCAGCGCGACAGCCATGTAAATGTAAATGAAGCCGCGATCATTTAAATCGCGGCTTCATTTACCTTTGCCTACAACCCTAATCTACATGCCTCTGCCGACAGAGGCATGTAATCTAGACACAGCCTATCATCCCATCCTATTAGGGATATTAGATAGCATGTACTTGAATAGTGTAACCACATTACATTTTAGTGGTTACACAACTATTTGTTAGGCCCCAGGGGCAGGACCAGCAGCCAGAGGCAGCAGCATGGGGTGGCAGCAGCCCCGGACTCCACATGGTCAGAGGCTGCTCCACCACAATAGCCTCTGTCTGCAGGGGAGCTCAGACCGGGGATATAGGCAGTAGCACGGAGGCAATGGGCAGGTGCCACTGCACAGCCGGTGCTGGGGGGAGCTGACTTTTAAGTTGGCTCCCCTCAGCACCAGTTCCTCCCACTCCCCGTAGTCTGCTAAAATATATCTTTCCTATCCTATCCTTTTCTTGGTATATTTTAATAGTATGCTAGTAATGCAAGACACCTACAGGATCTAATTTATCTTTTAAGACCCCGCTTTAGCAAAAGTAGTGTGAGAAGTGTAGGGTTAAAATGTATTTCTTCTATTTTTCTTGTGATTTTATAATAAGATATGTATTGTGTAAAGATTATGAAAGGCCTTTGCTGTTAAACTTACAGTTAGTTTGAGACCTTTACTCAATATTCCATGAATAAAGATAAGTTAGATTTGCAAATCCAAGTAAAACTCAAGCGAACAGATTTCCTGCACCTAATCACAATGTTTTCCCGCCCTTTTCTTTGTTCCAGGAATCAGTCGAAAAAGACATCAAGTCTTCTCCTATACATATGCATAGACCTCTCCTCCCCAGTATCTCTTCCAATCAATTGTAGGTACCTACAGAAATCTTAGGGTACCAGGCCCAACTTCGGTTAGGAGGTTAGACATCCTGGACATTTTGGCACCAAAAAGGGAATAAAGGCCTAGGGATTAAGGAAGTCAGGCTTCTGAGGCCATCACTGCTAATGCCTGCTCTGGAGTATATGCTGTTTTCTCTCAAGGTCAGAAACCAAGTTCTGTTCTCTTTTCAATCTTTATTTCTGTCTTGTTTCGTTTATTCTGTCTAAGTCTTGCTTCTAAGTACTTCATAGTCTGCCTGTACCAAGCTCCCTCAGGCAAAGGGAAAGGAGAAGATCCTGTGAGTATGAAATTCTATTAGGTAATTAAGATCTGTATACTTAAATAAGTCCAGCTTTATAATATAGATTTTGTCAATGTCATCCACAGAGGATTTTCAATTAATCTGTGTACTCAGTTCTATATTTTTTGTAGTGTTTGTTATAGTGATTCCCATGGCAATAAAGCTTATTTTAATTGCTTTTCCTGATTTCAAGTGTGACTGTCGCTCGGTACCTGCAGACCCTCCTGATGGGGAATCTTATTATTCCACCAGCTTGTAGCCTGGGTTAGGGAGGATGAACTTAGAATCTCTGATCAGATTGGTGAGCCTTACCCACCTAAATTTCCCTACAGTTCCTTCCCAGGCTACACCCCACCATTGTAGGAGGAAGCAAGACAGGTCTGCAGAGCTGGCATGTGCCGAGAGCCGGCACAAAAGCCGGTTCCTTGCACGTACAGGCAGTCCCCGGGTTATGTACAAGATAGGGACTGTAGGTTTGTTCTTAAGTTGAATCTGTATGTAAGTCGGAACTGGCGTCCAGATTCAGCCGCTGCTGAAACTGATCAGTTTCAACAGCGGCTGAATCTGAATGCCAGTTCTGACTTACATACAGATTCAACTTAAGAACCCCAGGCGTCCCCAAGTCAGCTGCTGCTGAAACTGATCAGCGGCTGATTCCAGGAAGCCGGGGGCAGAGCAACTTTGCCTCAGGCTTCCTGTAGTCAGCCGCTGGTCAGTTTCAGCAGCGGCTGACTTGGGGACGCCAGGGGCAGAGCAGCTGGGGTGCTGCCGGGTTGGTCCAGTAGCGCCGAGGAGCGGCGCTGCAGGACCAACCCAGCAGCGCCCCAGCTGCTCTACCCCAGGCGTCGTGGGCAGAAAAGCCTGGTCTGCTGGGGGGGAGGAGGTACTAGCTGCGCCCCCCCCCAGCAGACCAGGGAGACACGGAGCAAAGCCGCGGAGGACGCCCGCAGCGGGACAGCCCAGGTGCGCCGTGGCTGTCCCGCTGCGGGCATCCTCCGAGGCTTTGCTCCCTCCCCCCAGCAGACCAGGGAGACGCGGAGCAGCTTTTCTCGCCCCGGAGGACGCATGCGGTGGGACCACGGCGCATCTGGGCGTCCTGCTGCTCCCGTCCTCCGGGGTGAGGAAAGCCCCGTTCGTAACTGTGGATCCGACATAAGTCGGATCCGCGTAACTTGGGGACTGCCTGTATTGGCTGCCACCTGCCCTCCTCACCCTCTGTGCCTCTACCTCTCTATCAGAGGCTGCAGTTGGGGGTGAAGAGCAACCGGATCCAGTGCTCACGGGGAGTTGGCTTTTAAGGCATGGGCACCAGCTCCCACCTTTCCCCCCTCTCCCTCCTTGCTGCTTCCAATACAGAGGCAGAAAGGGAGGAATGCATGTAGTCAACAAGATTAACCAATAAGCCCAGATTTCTCAGTTAATCATGTAGTCATCTACACGTTGACATCTCTATATCCTACTGTCATCTTTTTGTTTGTTTTTTGCATATATTGTAATGAACTAGTGGTAGCACTGCCCTCTATTGAACAGAATGCCAGATATAGTCAAATGTTTATAGGCTTTCCCTGTTGGTTCATCCAGTCCAGTGAGCACATAAAGGACTGTGTTTTTGTAGCCATAGGTTGCGAGTTCTATTACCTGTACTTCCAGCAGGCAGTTAGATAATTATAATGTACATTAGGAAGGTCCCTGAACTTCAATTTCCTTTTAAAGTTTGTATCAATTGGCCTCTGACTCACTCTGCCAGCTAGGCAGTACTCATTTAACTGCCTTGAAGTCCACAGAGACTCACTTAGGTCTCATTGGCTGGTGTCTACACCACTCTTTCTTTTTAATCTCCCACCATTGCTAGTAAGGTGACAGCTTCACCGCTGGCAGCAACATTCGGAGTCATCCTGTAGATTGGATGCTGGCTATTTAACCACTGTATCGCCTCGCTCCAGTCAGAGCTAGTTTCAGTGACATATTGGTTAAATGCTGGTGGAAGCTGATGGCCTGTCTACACTGGGACAGACCTGCCTGCATTTGCAGATTGAAAAGCCAGAGATTTTTCTCAACATCTCTTCCTACGTTCTCTGTGGCAAATGACTGCAAAGAATCTGACTATACACACACACATATATAAGCAGGGCTCGCTGAACCACGGTGAGCCCTGCTCGCCAGCCGCGCTGTCCGGCGATCTGCGAATGCGCAGATCGCTGGAACCCGGCTTTTCCAGGTTGCAATCTACTCGCCACAGGCGAGTAGATTGCGTTATTTGTCGAGCCCTGCATATAAGTTCATATGAAATATCAGATCATCATGAGATGCCAACTAATACATAGTCAGCTACCATTTTCTGTTCTTGGGGCCTTTACTGGTATTCTGCTAAGCAGATTTCTGCGGCAATCCTTTTGGATTGGAGTGAAGCAGAATCTGTTGCTAAAGTTAATAAATTTGAGACCACTTTGATCTCTTTCCTTTAAATAACGATTTTAGTTGCATTACAGAAAACTCATGTGGTGGCTGTCACCTGGAAAATTAGCAAATCTGTGACCCATATTGTCTCCAGAAGACTTCAAGTCATTCATTCAAGCCTTTGCTTCTCAAATGGAATTTTACCATTCATTGTTCACAGGCCTTCATGACAGTTTACATTATGGCCAGGCCTACACGATGAGGTTAGGTCAAAGTTAACCACGTTAGGCTGATTTTATAATGAATGTGTCTACGCCATCACACCTTGTCTGCTGACCTTAAGGGCTCTTAAAGTACACTCCACCTTGACGAGAAGAGTAGCACTAAATTCAACCTTCTGGAATTGAATTTGGGGTAGTTTAGACACAGAGCATTGTTCAATTCAATGCTCTTGGACTGCCGGAGGTGAACCACAGTGCCCAATGTGACTGCTCTAGCCAGCACTTTCAACTCTGCTGCAAACCCAATACACAGGAAAAGCCCTGAGAAATTTTAAATTTAATTTCCTGTTTGGTCAGAGTGGCAAACTCAGCAGCACATCCTACCAGGAATGCCCAGGGTTGCAAACAAGCTCCAGCATGGAGCATGCAGAAGATCCTGGATCTGACTGCTGTGTGGGGAAAAAAAAATCTATGCAGGCAGAACTCTGAAGCAGCAGAAGAAATGCTGATATCTATGCAAAATTTGTACAGTTCATGACGGGAAAAAGATACACCAGGGACACCCACCGGTGCCAAATGAAAATAAAGGAGCTCAGGTGAACATACCAGAAGACAGAGGAGGCAAACAGTTGTTCTAGGTCAAAGCCACAGGCATGCCACTTCTATGAGCATCTGCATGGGATTCTAGGTGGGGAACTAGCCACTATTCCAAAACTGTCCATGAATTCCTCCTAAGTGACTTTTCAGGCAACCTCAAGTGATAACAAGGAAAAGACTGTAGATGAGAGAGGAGGAGGAGGAGAATGCTCAGCAGGCAAGTGGAGGATCTGTTCTTACCCACAGCCAGGACCTTTTCCTAATTCTTGAGCCGATCTCTTCCTAGGACCTGTTTTTGCCAGACTCTGATAACGAGGTGGGCACCTTTGGTGAGTGCACATTTGTAATCACACTACATTGGTTAAATGTCATTGGATTTAATCTGTGTTGAACAACTGAGATACGGTGGTGGCCAATCTGCTTACACAGTGGGTGTACCCTGGAATAGTTTGTGAATGTGCTTGGAATTGGAATGGGATTTCTCCCTGCACATCTCTACAAAACTCTTATCAGGGTACTTTACAATCCTCAGAAGATGTCTGGGAAGGGTTGCTTTATTCTGTCCTACATGGTAGGACATTTTATCACACCAAGCCAACAGCAAGTGATTTGGCATCATTGCAGTACAAAGCAGCGTAGTGTAAAGTCCAGGTTTCCTTCAGCAGCTGTATCACACTTTCTAATTTAGAGAAAATTGATGGAGTGCATGGTGACCTGGGTGAAATGGGGGAAGTTTTGTAATTTACAGCATTGAGGTGATCTGCCAAGTTTGCTGCTCTATTTGCAGTGGGCTTGAAGGGATCATCATGGAGAACAGCCATGCTATGCGGGACGAATAGTGACCCCATGATGACTGTGCACATCTGTGCCTCTCCACCTTAAACCTGCAGCCTATCTTTGCAAATGCAAACACATGAACAACAACAAGGGCTGTAGTTAGCAAGCACCCTTTCTTACATGTTTTCAAAGCAGAGGCAAAAGATCCCTCTTCATGTGTTGCTTACCATGCCTGCCTACAAGCAGAGTTCTGCTGCCCAGTGGTCTGGCATGTGTTACAGGTGACCCCTGCACTTACGACCTAATTGGTTCCTGGAGAACCATCATAAATTGAGCCATCGTAAGTTGAATCTTTATTTCCCATAGGCACAATGTTATAAATGGTGGTCCTAGAAATGTATTTCATACTCTAAAAATACCAAAATTGACTACGGAAATGGAGGAAAACTAAACCAAATAGTTCAAATAATGCACAAAAATAACTAAAAAGTGAAGACCGATGTGGTGGACACGTGTGCAGTTCAAGCTGCAGACTGGTGAGTCTGACTGACTTTGTACATTTCCTGTTTTGGGATCATGCATAGAGTCTGCATCATACACCGTCATAAATGCAAACTGCGGATGTAAATGGGGGGGGGTAGGAGCTAACTCACATGAAAAAAATGCTTGTAAATGCAAGGGGTCGGGTGGTTGTAAGTTGGGGGTCACCTGTATATCTTACTGGCAGGTGCTCAAAATGCAAAATACAGCCTTGTGCCTCACACATATACTTTGCGTGACCCAGTACTTCATTCACAGTAAAAGAGTTAGCCTTCTGTTTTTTACAGTGTGTCTTCTGTAAAGTCTGCCCATTTCCCCCTATGCTATACAGCTACAAGCCTGTTTTTGGTATCTGCCCCTGCTCCTGCAGTTAGGCTTTCACAGATTAGAAGGAGGGGAAAAAACTTTACACACGACAAAATGTTTAATGGGCACATGCAATCCACTTGCACTGATAGGGTACAACTCAATGAATGGAGGTGAATGCTGTTAGAGGTTGCAGGGTCAGCTCTCCTAGACTCCCTTCTGCCCCACCTCAACATCACAGACAGCAACTGCTGAGTCTGTCCCAATCCACACAGTTCTTCTACATTTATGCTGGAGTGCAAACGACTAATTTACAGTGTTTAGATCCTAGGACTGATACTGTACCAGTCAGGTTCCTTCTATAGTTCAGAAACAGCCTCCCCTTGGTAGTTTTCATGATCCTTGCCTCCATTCCAAACCAGCTGAGGAGCAGCTCTGCACTTGAGATCAAAGGGCTAATATAATCCCATATAAGGATGTCAGAATTAGCTCTGTGGTAAAACAGAGTCAAAGAGACCTCTTTATTTTAGCTGGCTGTAAAAGATCCTTGGTTTGTCACTTACTCGTGACATCCAATTAAAATAATTAAATTAGGAAATATTCTTAGTGGAACAAAGAGGTATGTGTCCAGTTGGGGGGCGGGGGGCGGGCAGAGCTCTAGTGGCACTAAATTTTCACTAATTTTGGTAGATCTGAACCTTTCTTGAAGTATATAACCTGCTTCTTGGATTGTTCTAACACCATTAGGACTATAAAGAAAATGATACAAGAGGTTAATGAGCCTGGTTTCATTTCTCTCATACTAATAACATTGTTATATAAGAAATAATGATTAAGGTGCAGGATGTATCCTGGGGATTCCTGCTAACCAGGAGGAGTTGAAGGCCTGGGGCAAAGACAGTCATTAATCCTCAGAAAATGCTCTTTTGCCAAGATATCTATTGATCTTTTACATTAAGAAAGACAGCTGGGAGAAACAGCTGTATAGGTTATTTTTATGGGTCATACAGTTTCAGTTGAATGTCAAGAGGCTTTCTAGAGAATTAGAGTTATTGTAGGAATCCCAGTATGCAAGTACATGTGCAAAGATAAGAGTGCAATTATGTGCCTAATTTGCATATGCAGTTACTGAAATGTGTTGAAAAATTGGGTACTTTTTACAGAAATGGCAGCAAAACACGTCTGAACAATTTGCATGCACAATTTCATTAAGTGCACACACAAATTAGACACACAATGGCAAACTCATTTTTCATGTACATGAATGTTTTCATGATCCATTAATGAGTGCCCATAAATATAGTTCTGTCTGTTGACTTAATGAATGCGACAATATTGTAACCCGGAACATTGATTTAATATGGAAAATATGACCAAGACAGTAAAATGGTTTTCTTTCTGACCATTAGATGGGGCTAAATATCCTATACAGTTGAACTTTTAGTTCTGAACACCAGAGTTACAAACTGACTGGGAGTGGTCAGCCATGTTTTTAGGAACTGAAAGTACTGTACATAGGCAGCAGCATTCAATTAAGCTAACTAACTAAAATAAAAAGCAAACGGTACAGTACTTTTTAAAATGCAAATTACTGAAAATATAAAGGGGAAGTTTTAAAATAAAGATTTGTCAGTATAAGGAAACTGTTTCTGTGCTTGTTTCATTTGAATTATGATGGCTAAAAGCAGCATTTTTCTTCTGCATAATAAAGCTTCAAAGCTTTTTTGCAGAAAAGCGTCCGTGCCAATCTAGACGCGCTTTTCTGCAAAAAAGCCCCAATCGCCATTTTCGTGATCGGGGCTTTTTTGCGCAAAACAAATCTGAGCTGTCTACACTGGCCCTTTTGCGCAAAAGCTTTGCACAAAAGGACTTTTGCCCGAACGGGAGCAGCATAGTATTTCCGTAAGAAGCACTGATTTCAGACAGTAGGAAGTCAGTGTTCTTGCAGAAATTCAAGCGGCCAGTGTAGACAGCTGGCACGTTTTTCCGCAAAACCAGCTGCTTTTGCGGAAAAACTTGCCAGTCTAGACACAGCCAGTTGTGTCTTCTAGTGACTCTGTAATCCCTTATCTGAACTACTCTGTAAATTGTTTGGTGTGAGTAGAGACCGTGTGAGAAAATCATCAGGAAGGTCCAGAGGGTCAAAAAGACTTGAGATACTTGGAGATGATAAAAGAACATCCATGGTGCCTGAATAGATGAGTGCCTCCTCCCCCCGCCGTCCCCCAAACACACAGGCAGACACTCCAGAAGATGAGACCATAAACAAAAATAAGGAAGCCTGACCACAGGCATCAAAGGATAACTGTGGAAAACACATAAGAACATAAGAACGGCCGTACTGGGTCAGACCAAAGGTCCATCTAGCCCAGTATCCTGTCTATCGACAGTGGCCAGCACCAGGTGCCCCAGAGAGGGTGGACCAAAGACAATGATCAAGCGATTTGTCTCCTGCCATCCCTCTCCAGCCTCTGACAGACAGAGGCCAAGGACACCATTTTATCCCCTGGCTAATAGCCTTTTATGGACCTAACCTCCATAAAATTATCTAGCTTCTCTTTAAACTCTATTATAGTCCTAGCCTTCACAGCCTCCTCTGGCAAGGAGTTCGACAGGTTGACTACACGCTGTGTGAAGAAGAACTTTCTTTTATGAGTTTTAAACCTGCTCCCCATTAATTTCATTAGGTGTCCTCTAGTTCTTCTATTTAGGGAACTAATAAATAACTTTTCTTTATTGGCCCTCTCCACACCACTCATGATTTTATAGACCTCTATCATATCCCCCCTCAGTCTCCTCTTTTCTAAACTGAAAAGTCCCAGTCGCTTTAACCTCTCCTCATATGGGACCCGTTCCAAACCCCTAATCATTTTAGTTGCCCTTTTCTGAACCCTTTCCAAGGCCAAAATATCTTTTTTTGAGGTGAGGAGACCACATCTGTACACAGTATTCAAGATGTGGGCGTACCATAGTTTTATACAGGGCAGTAAGATATTCTGGGTCTTATTTTCTATCCCTTTCCTAATAATTCCTAGCATCCTATTTGCCTTTTTGACCGCTGCTGCACACTGTGGAAGTTTTCAGAGAACTGTCCACGATAACTCCAAGATCCCTTTCCTGATTTGTCGTAGCCAAATTAGCCCCCATCATACTGTACGTATAGTTGGGGTTATTTTTCCCGATGTGCATTACTTTACACTTATCCACATTAAATTTCATTTGCCATTTTGTTGCCCAATCACTCAGTTTGGTGAGATCTTCTTGGAGTCCCTCACAGTCTGCTTCTGTCTTGACTATCCTAAACAGTTTGGTATCATCTGCAAACTTTACTACCTCACTGCTTACCCCTTTCTCCAGATCATTTATGACACAGGGATTAACACCTTTTAAAGATAAATGATTGCAGCATGACACCTCAATACCCATAGATTAAAATGGAAATTTACATGTAAGAAGGGGGAGCCTTTGCCTGTAAAAGTCTGGCTTCAGTCCTGCAAACCAAGACTCAGAGGAGTCTAAGAGGAACCCCGAATCCCCACTCAGTCAGCCTTGCCTGGACAGTAAGACTGACTTGAGCCATGGCAGATTGGTAACTATACACCATCTGCAGGGCCTGTGTGTGTGTGTCTGTGTGTATATCTATGTGTGTGTATGTATGTGTGGGCTTGTCTTTATGAAGCATATGCTAACTGCTTTTCTACTGTATTCTCAATAAACGTGGATTATTGCTTTTTCCCCGTGTGCTTCTTATAAGCACAACATCATACTCAAAGGTTCTCTGTCAAACTGGGAAGGCAAATCTAGTGGGGCTTCCCAGGGTCATTCTTGGGTCCAGTTCTATTCAATATTTCCATTCATAACTTGGATACTGGAATAGAGAGTATGCAAATAAAATTTGCAGATGACACCATGCTGGGAGGGGTCAAAAGCACTTTGTAGGACAAAATTAGAATTAAAACTAATCTTGACAAATTAGAAAATCAGTTTGAATTCAACAAGATGAAATTGAATAATGATAAGTACAAAGTATTCCATTTAGGAAGGAAAAAAATCAAGTGTACAACTTCAAAATGGGGAATAACTTGATGACTTCTCAAGGTCCTCTTGAGCTCTACATTTCTATGATTCTGTAAGCTTTAAAATGGAGTATGGTGCAGATTCAATGCAATATTTAAGTACATTAGTAAATTTAAGCATGTGGGCAGAATAATAGAAAGCAATGGATTTGCTCACATGCTTAAAGTTACACACCAGTTTAAATGCTTTGCTGGATAAGGTTTAAATGTCTATCTCAATGGCTGAGCTTAATGCATATAAATTGTCTCCATGTTTGGAATGAAGTCAGTGGTGCTACACTCATTTATACCATGCTTTAAGTGTAAGTGATTCTAGATATCTGAATAATGCAGATTTTTTAAGTACCGTGACCTATGACAGTTGTCTTGTGTAAGGCCATGATCTTACAGATGAATTCACATGGGTGCACCCTTTATTCTGTGCAGTATCCTACTGATATTAATTGGCCACCACATGGACATATTAGTCTATCCACACAGATCCAATTACAGGACTAGGCCATAATTTGGCATATGTTTGTTTCAGCTTTGTTTGTGTCTCAGAAAAGATACAACTGCTCTATGGTCTTATGATTTACAGGTTTCATTCTTTTGTTGATGAAAAAATTCAGATCATTACATAAAAATCAATATTAGTATTATTTTTGTAGAATAAGTGAACATATTTCAAATGCATAGTCATTTCTTCACTGCCTTGATCAAATTTGCTAATGTTCCATGAAAACAATATGAAAGATCCTTTCCTATGGGAGAATTTTTTGACTGTTTTTCCTCATCCCTCTAAGGTAGCCCTTCATGGCTCTGTGTTATATTTGTAACATACAGAGCATTAATGTAGAAGTATTTCAAAAGAAATTTTAATTCATCAAATGATATCTCAGGCAAAAATTTCTCTTGTGTCTCCAGTGAGAATAACTTTTTAATATTTGTGTCACTTTTTAATTAAATTTTAATTAATGTGTTTTATATTGAAAAAAATCAATTAGTGCTGCTACTGATGATTTATGTAAAATCCATATAATAGCACTTGTATTGACAAGATGACAACTGCAGACAGAGCTGTATAGTTTTATTGGAGGCAGAGGGCATGTTCGCAATTATTCTGTTCTATTTTAGGGACTCATCTTGGAAATCATGACTTGCACAAATAGGACTTAGTACTGCCCCCTATGAAGGCAAAACTTTCATTATTTCACAGCACTGTGGAATCTGGTCCATAGTTTTTATTCTCTTTGAATGTACTTCATCTCTATACAGAAGGGCAGTATAAACCCTAGATACCACTTACATCCTCTGCAGGCTTAAGTGGGCCTGATATGTTGACACTTTCCCGTCCCTCTACACAAGGTCAGATTTCCCCCATAAAAATTCCTCTAAATTGAACAGGCATTCTTCCTGTGTTAGGACTACATCATTACATTAAAAAGGTTAGAAGTGATTTGACATCCCAGTGTCCAGTTCTGGGAGCCACTTTTCAGCAAAGGTGGTTAAGCACTGGAATAAATTGCCTAGGGAGGTTGTAAATCTTCACCATTGGAGACTTTTGAGAGCAGGTTAGACAAACACCTGTCAGGGATGGTATAGAAATAATACTTAGTCATGCCAGGAGTGCACGGAACTGAACTAGATGGCCTATCATCAGGGTCCCTTTCAGTCCAACAATTCTATAATTTGGTTCTTTAAGAATATTCAGCCACTAGAATGATTTGATAGTTGGTTATCTCTTTAGTGATTTGTAATAGAAATGAAAATAGCAAAGACAAATAGAAGAGAGGGAAATAAATAGTGTACAAAAAAGAAACTGATATTAAACAATACCAGTAAAGCTAGTTCAGAATACCTTATGCATAAAACTGATGTAACAGGAAGGATCAGTACTGAATAGATACAATACCCTTGTCCTGATAATATGGTTAGAGTTTTCATAAGTATTTTATGAAATCTTCTTTCATTTGCATCACAAGTCACTATCTAGATTGAGAGCAATTAAATGGCTGCACACTGAGGGCAGCAAGGTGTTGCAGTCCAGTCTCCAATTTTCTAATGGTTCAGACTTCCACCACACTTGACCATCTGCACTGCTGCTCTGCAGTCACATTGTGAAGACCGGACAAACCCAAATTTCGGCATTGTGACAGCCACTCTGGCCTTTCTAGACAGTAGTCTGTTAAGACCTAGTCCAGGATCTGCATATCAGGCTGCTAACAGGTGGGTATAAATTATGGCTTCTGAGTTCATCAGCATGCCTTTCTTGCCACTTTGAGAGTACGTAGCTGTTGTTCTTGATATATCCATTGTTCATCATGATTGGCACTAGCCCATTTGACATAAACATATGAAAGGCTCTGGCATAATGATGTTGCAAAGTCGATCATGAAAAGTCAGCAGGAACTGCAGGGGAAGGTACTTTCTTCTTGGAGTTGGGCAGATCTTCCTGTGGGAAGCATACTTATTTGTACCTACTGGAGCCATTGCCAAGCGACTGTGCAGACTAATCATTCAGTCCTGCATGAATTTTAAAAGGTGATGCTATCTCACTGAAGTTTTGTGGAAGCTATATGAGCCAACACACACAAATTATGTTAATGTGTGGCTAAGGCAACTATTGATGATATGGTCAGCTGTATTCATCTCCGGATCGGTGCCAACAAGTTCTGTCCCAATGTGCTACACAACATTCCAATTGAATGAATACCATTGCTAGGATGGAGATTTCTAGAACATTTGCCTCTGCTCCCCAGGAGATTCCTACTAGCTGCTGGATCAAGGCAGTATGGAAAGTGATTGGGAGACATGTCTACTGCCTTCTTATAATATCACTCCTGAGTAGTAAAAAGCGAAACAAAAGTAGACAAAATGCAGAACATAGGTTACATTTTATGCAACGTTGCATGGCTGATGTTAAATAATTTCCTCTTAAACCACGGTTTCAGCTTTTCATGGGCTGCATACTTTTATGATGATGTACATATTTCACTGTACAGCTTAACTATTGCATAAGTCTTAAACTTTGGTCAGTCTCGTGGCAGTTTCACATTTACACTGCACATCTACTGTTGACTTTCACCTAGGATAAAGGTCCCAGATTTCAGCGACAATATAACTTGTTCTGTGTCTACCCGAAGGGCTTGTCTTCATGGAGAACAAGCTTAGAGTATCTAGGGAAGAGTAGCTAGTACAGGCAGTCCCCGGGTTACGTACAAGATAGGGACTGTAGGTTTGTTCTTAAGTTGAATTTGTATGTAAGTCGGAACTGGCATCCAGATTCAGCTGCTGCTGAAACTGACCAGCGGCTGACTACAGGAAGCCCAAGGCAGAGTTGCTCTGCCCTGGGCTTCCTGGAATCAGCCGCTGATCAGTTTCAACAGCAGCTGAATCTGGACACCTGGGACAGAGCAGTTGGGGCGCTGCTGGGTAGGTCCCCACAGCGCCGCACCTCAGCGCTGCGGGGACCAACCCGGCAGCACCCCAGAAGCTCTACCACAGATGTCCCCAAGTCAGCCGCTGCTGAAACTGATCAGCAGCTGATTCCAGGAAGCCCGGAGCAGAGCAACTCTGCCTTGGGCTTCCTGTAGTCAGCCGCTGGACAGTTTCAGCAGCGGCTGACTTGGGGACGCCTGGGGCAGAGCAGCTGGGGTGCTGCTCTTCCCCAGGCGTCGCCGAGAAAAGCCTGGTCTTCTGGGTGGGGGGGCGCACTAGCTGCGCGTCCCCCCCGCCCCAGCAGACCAGGGAGATGCCGGACCGCCGAGACGCGCCGTGGTCCCGCCCGCATCCTCCGCGGCATTGCTCCGCGTCTCCCTGGTCTGCTGGGAGGCCTCCCCCCCCAGTAGACTAGGGAGACGCGGAGCAAAGCCGCGGGCAGCGGGACCGCGGCGCGTCTGGGCTGTCCCTCTGCCCACGTCCTTGGAGGCTTTGCTCCACGTCTCCCTGGTCTGCTGGCACCCCCCCACCAGCAGACCAGGGAGACGCGGAGCAGCTTTTCTCGCCCTGGAGGACGCGGACGGCAGAACCGTGACGCATCTGGGCGGTCCCACCGCCCGCGTCCTCCGGGGCGAGAAAAGCCCCGTTCGTAACTGCGGATCGTAACTGCGGATCTGCACTAACTTTCCTTTGTAGACAAAACCTAAAAAATGAAACAGTTGCTCAAAAAGATTGAAAACAGTTTAAAATGTGTTTCTATCCTTAAATGTGACTTTATAAAAAAAAGTCATTGCACCTGACTGAGTTCTGTATCAAATTAGTTATTTACAAGTAAATATATGCATACTATGGCAAGGCCCCCTCTTTCCCTGGTCAACATTTGGGCCTGGAGCCTTTCCCCCTTTGTCAGAGGTTGGGTTTGCTGTTGGTTTCTGGGGTAGGGAGACCAGCTTTTCTGAGCTAAAAGGTCTCCTTTGACAGAAGTTCAACAACCTCCCTAGCTAATTTATTCCAGAGTTTAACCACCCTAACAGTTAGAAAGCTTTCCTAATATTCAACCTAAACAGTACTTGCTGCAATTTAAGCCTCTTACTTTTTGTCCTACCCTCTTAAATTAGGAAGAACATTTTCCAATTTTTTCAGTCTTCCCTCAGAGTTCATATTTTCTAGATCTTTGATCGTTTTTGTTGATCTTCTCTGGATTTTCTCCAATTTGTTCACATCTTTGCTGAAAAGTGGTGCCCAGGCCTGGGCACAGTACTCTAGTTGAGGCCTGATCAAGGTGGAGTGGAATGTAAGAATGACTTCTCATGTCTTGCTTAGAACACTCCTGCTAATACATCCCAGATGTTTGCTTTTTTCCCCCCCCAACAGTGTCACAATGTTGACTAATACTTAGCTTGTAATCCACTCTGACCCCCAGATCTCTTTCTACAGTATTCCTTCCTAGGCAGTCATTTCCCATTTTGTACATGTCTGACCAATGGCAGCTGTGGGGGACAGAGTCTATAGGCAAGCACAGGGCCACGTGGAGCCACCTGTTCCTTACTACCACTGAGGGGGAGCTGCCCCAGGTGAGTACCCTGCACCTCAGCCCTCTGCCTTGGACCTGAGCTCCCTCCTATATCCCAGTTCTCTCCCAAACCCCACGCTCCAGCCCTGAGGTTCCTTCTGCCTCCTAAGTCCCTGACACCCAGATCCCGCACCCACACCCTAATCTCCTGTCCTGAGCCCCCTTCTGTATTCCAAACCCATTGGCTCCAGCCTGGAGCCCCCTCATGCATCCCTAATACCTCATCCCCAGCCCCACTCTAGAGCCTGCCCCTCCAATCAGTGCCCTCACCCCCTCCCACACCTACCCTCTTCCCTCAATCTGCAGCCCCCTTCCACACTCTGAATTCCTCATTTTTGGCCCCACTCCAGGGTCTAAGGGGACTCACAAAATCTAATAATCCTGGACCCCCAGATGAATTAATCCAGACCTGGGGTCATGTTCTGAGCAAGGGCCTCTCAGTGCTACTGTACTATAGATAATAATTATTATGGTCCTCAGCTATACTAATGTACACTAGGGAGCAACCAGTGACTGACCTACTCAGAAGCCGGTGCTTGTAAAAATGGGTTAGAACCAGCATTGCAATCTCCTTTCTCAACTGCTCCTGGTCCACCTGACCTATCTATTGTAAATTCAGAGTATTTTTACTATAGAGGATTATGCTCTTCCAGTGATTCATAGAACATGCCATTGATTTGCCTGAAGAAAGCAGAGTAAATTTAGAAATATGTAGTGTTGGAGAGAGTTAATATTGAGAACGAGAGAGATGAATTAGCATGGCTTCTTCCTGTGTATGAAGAATTTACAGCTGGAACTCTCATTGGTTAATGGTTCCTAGATTTAATGGTTTTTATACTGTAATTAAAATGACAGATTTTAGGTCTGAGGTTGCTAGAGTCATATTGATGCAACTGAGTTCCTTCTGGGAAAGATATGTTTTCAAAGAAAGGGAAAATATTAGTATGCTTCCTTTTGCAATAAGTTTTGGATAAAGGACCCAAGAGGAAGTATTTTTTAACAAGCTATGCCTAAATCTTCATTATATATTGAAGGATGGAAAAAACTTTATGTAAGAGAGAAAAGGTGGTGAATAGGGAGTAAAAAGATGATACTAATAAAATCTTCTAAGAGATGTAAGATGGTAAGTGGTGGTGTGGTAGTAGTTGAAAAGGACCAGAGAGTTCTGAAAGGATGGCCATGCTTTATAGGTTGCTGTAACAGCTAAAGGTTTCTTTAAATTGTAAAATGGGACCCTTGTGCCAGTAAATGCTTAGGCATGTCAGAGGGAAGGTTTGCAGATACGTTTGTGAAGGTATCTGTAATGTATCAGGCTCCATAATCCTTTAACTTGATAAGAAAGATGGCATTGTTGGTGAAGGCCTACTGGAGACAATTGACATTGATATCTGTTAGTGGTAAAGTGGTTAAGGATTATACATTTATTATCTGAATATATATGTCCTTGGTATCTGTATAAATGTGTTTACCTCTGGAGTCAACTGATAAAAAAGGGGCTGAGGCAGAGGATTGTTGTCATTAATTACTCAAACTGTTCCCTTTCCTTGTCATCTTTGGTGACCAATGGACATTGGTTTTGATACAGCAGGCCTTAGGACTCTTGCAAATGGCAAAAGAAAGATACAGAGAAGTCAGCAAAAGGAACAGTGATTAAATATGACACAGTCATGGTAAGCTCTGCAACAAGCCCGGTGTACCCCACCATCTTAGCAAGTGTTGATGCTGCAGGAAAAGGCCAAATAGATTCTGTTGATCTTCAGAAATATGTGGTTTGTTACCCTCCCACATCCAGTAGGTTATTTTGAAAGGGTGGATCACTTTTGAGGGAGAAACCCTAGGAGCCATCACATCTGGGGAGAAGAGTGTAGGCGTGCTCTGTTACCTTATTGTTTTCTTTCTAAATAAAGCAATGCCCCAAGAAGAGAGTGAACTTTCACTCTGCACATTGAACAGGATTTTTAAAAATAGTAAGTTAGCAAAAAAACTCTGCATGCACAGAACTACCAAGATTGTGTAGCTAGAACAGGGATTTTAACCAGGGGAAACAGAGCAATAACTGTTATAGAAGTCACTGGAGACTTGGAAACTAATATAAAAAAGAATGGGAGAACCAAAATTCCAACCTGGTAGTGTGTGAGAAATAGTACTTTTCCCAAATTCTGTCCACAAGCCAATTTTAATCTGCTTGAGCTACCCAAGTTGATTTGCCCCTCAAAGAAATTTCACAGATGTTCAGAATGTGATTGCTAATGCTCTGCTGACTCCTCTTTGGTGGAGTTAGTTTTGCGGAGCTCAGTATCCCGTTGATGGAACTTTGTTCCCCCTGGGCACCAAATCGGAATGTTGCTCATGAAGAGTCCACAGACCCTCCTTGATCTGGTCAGCAATGAAGCAGATAACAGTATTTTCAGGTAAATGATAATTCCTAGACATCCGACTTAAAGCCTCATTGAGGTGAATGGGACAGGACTCACTTCTAAAGCTAGATCTGCCTAGCACAGAGAAATGAAGGATGAAATTCTGTTCTTGTTGTCATCAGGCAAAGAGGTGTGCTCTTATCCCATATTCATCAACATAGGAGAGGGCTATCCCTAGGAGTGCTCAGTATCTGGGGCAAACCCCTGCAGTGTTCCAGGCATGGAGAACTCCCCACCCCATTCCATCCTTTCATACCCCTGCTCTGCCCCTTCCTTCCCCCATTGATCCCCTTGCTTGAAGTACCTTTCCTTGTGCGACGTGAGCTAGGAGATTACCAAGGGGCCTGACAGCAGGAGCCAGAGTGACCTGGCAGCCTGTCTGCTTTGCTCGTCTCCCATCCTGCTGTATCCTGGGGTCAGGGCTAAGGGCAGGGCACAGTGAAGCAGAGTGCAGTGGAATAGGCTGCCAAATTGGTCCAGCTCCTGCAGCTGTGAGGAGTGTCAGTGGACGGTGACCCCTGGTACTTCCCCTTCACCAGGCCTTCACGTAATCCCCTGGGCCTGTCCGAAGGACAACTGAGGTAGCCGATACGTAGCTCTGCAAAGGGCGGGGCATGGAGTGGCTGCCCTGTAGTGTCCTCAGGACAGAATAGCTCTGCACATGGTAACTAAGATGAGGTAAAATCCTAGAGAAGATAAGGCAGCGTCAAGCCCACACAAGTTAGCACATTAGGATAAGCCCCAGGCTTCTCCAAGCCCACCTGTTAACATGTAAAAACAACAAACTGGCATTCACAAAATGGCAGCCTAATAAATAGTACCAGGTTACCTGGGAAAGAACCTCAATCATCTTGTATGTAGGAGGTGCTGGAGGAACATGTATGGCAGGGGCAGGCAAAATATGACCGTAGGCTGCATCTGGCCTGCCAAGCCACCAGTTCCTGCCCACAGCAGCCTCAGCCAGGCTCCCTGCCTACACCACTCCTGCTCTGTGCCCAGAGCAGCTCTCTGATTACCAGGGCCAGACCAGGCCATTCTGGTGCCCTGGGCAGATAGGTTAATTGCGCCCCGGGGTTGGGGGAGGGTGCATGTGCGGCTCCACCCCTGCCTGGCACATGGGGGAGGGTGCACGTGGAGCTGGCAGGACGCACGTGCCCGGCCCAGCTCAGCCCGGCTACTGCTGCTGGCGTGCAGCCCGGGGCCACCTGGGGCGGGATGAGCCTGGCCATGCAGGGCCCAGCGGCTGTGGGGAGAAGGGTGCTGCTGGCCAGTGCTGCGGGGATTAACACGGCCCCCACCCCAGGCAGCCTCTGCAGGGTGGCCACTGGGAGCTGCTGCAGCCTGTGATCCAGGAGCCAGGCGCCAGGCACCCCCCATACATTAGCACCCAGGGCAGCTGCCCGGCTAGCCCATGCCTTAATCTGGCCCTGCTGATCACTACAAGCCTGGGGGGAGGAGGGGAGACGTTTTACATGCTGCACCCACCCCCAGTAAAATTTTGCAGCTCCCGTTGGCTGGAAACTGGCCAATGGGAGCTGCCTGTTTGCAGGACAGGCAGTATGCAAAGTACCCCTCCCCGCTCCAGGCTTGCAGCATTCTGAGTCAGTCACACATGGCCCCTGCAGCCAGTGGAACCAGCTGGGCTGCTGGTTGGGAGCCACCCAAGTAAGTGTCTCCCAGCCAGAGCCTGCCTCCGGCACCTCAGTCACTTCCTCCCCCCAACCACTGCCCACCTCCTGTACCCCTATCCTATGTAACCCAAATCTTCTGTACCGATAACCCCTCCCAAACCCTGCAACCCCAATCTCTTACCCTCTGGTCACAACCCAAATCCCTGCACCCCCTCGTGCCCTCCTGTCCCAGATCACAACCCTCTCCCAGATCCTGCACTCCCTTCTACACTGCTCCTCCAAGTCACAACCCCCGCCCAGACCCTACATCTCCTTCTACACTCCATTCCCAGGTCACAACCCTTTCCTTTTCCTAACCTCCATCCCAGCCCCGTCACCTCCTCCATTGATATCACTTGACCACTAACCAAATTCTTGGAGTGGCCCTCATCAACACTTATTGTTCACTCCTGATGTATGTTTTGGGAACTAAAGACATCTGGAAATCAGATGGATGAGTCTCAGCAAGTCCTCAATTCTGACCTGCTCTCTCTACTTCTTCACCAGACTCTTTCCAGAGATATAGCTCCTCTTCTCCCTCAAGAACACATTCACACCTCTGTTTAAGTAGCCATCTGTCTGAAATTCCACGTTTTCAGGCAGTCATGATTAATTACATCTACATCATGCTTTGCTAGGTCACAGGCAAGACTCAATCCAGCTTGCCATGAAGGACTAGGTAGCCATAGTTTTAAATTTAATCTGCTAACACAAGGGAAGCCAAAAAAACTAATTTTTCTGCACTAGGATTTTATCTTGAATTAGTGAACTCAGTGGAGAGCACACAATTTTTGAGTGTGAGAGTAAAGATAAGGCCTCAAGAGCTAAAGATTTGATCCAGCATCCATTAAAGGTAATAGGAACCTTTCCATTGACTTCAATGAGCACTGGCTTATGCCCTAAGCAGGGCATTACTGCCCTGTTTATTGGCAATGAGGTAGAGGGCCTTTAAACCCAGTTCCAATAACAGAATGGCAAAAGGAATAGGATGTAAAATCAGTTGTATGTACAAAGGGCCAACACTTGTCCTGCCCACACCATTGCAGAAGGCCCTCCAGCAGTGCCACTGCATAGGAGAGCTGTGGAAAGGGAGCCCATTCAGAAGCTGTGCACTCACTTCATGCCACAAAATCCCTGTGTCAGGCTGGTCCCTCCATGTTAATGCATGTCATCAGAAGTCACCGATGTGGTGTCCTGACAGCTCTCTTGCTCTGTCAAATGTTGATAACCGTTTGGCTGCGTGCATGTGTTCCCTCTGTGTGCTGCCCTAGCTCTGCACGGACAGCCAGCACAGCAGACGCCAAGAGAACCTCCAAAGACCACACAATCCGATAAGATATAAAGGCCAGGCTTACTGTCAGTGAAGCACAGTCCTAGTATCCTGGCTCAATGGTTACAGGTTCACTAACACAGGGATGCCCATTGCAATGAATGCAGCTCAGTCAGTGGTGGGATTTTCTCCTCTGCTGCCTCCTAGACTGGACAAGGACAGCCACTCTGGGATACGTCTTTATACACAGATACAAACAAGTTACACATCACCCCTGACGTCTCAGGGTTCCCTCTCTATAGCTTGATAAAAACATCACTACCCATCATGCTGAACCCTAACCTGAACCTGGGTCAGTATGTTCCTGTTATACATGGGAAGTGCCTTGGTACCAAGATCTTTCCTCAAGACATGTTCTAGTGCCACCCTGGAATGTGTTTGCATGACTTGTGCCTAATACCTCTTAGGTATGTGTGTTTCTGCAATATCAGTCCTGTTCCTGCCAGATTCTGTGAGCAGGACCAGCCTCTTGCTCCCAGCTTAATTTTGCGTTATATTAACAAAGTCTTGACTACTTTCTTGACTACTTACTACTTGGCTTACGTTTCAGGCCCTCTTCTTATTACATTACACATGAAAGATTTGGGGCATCAGGGGCTGGTAGAGCCACTTCTACACCAAACTACAAACCATTCTGCCACTCAGCGGATCATACCAACAAAGATGCTTACTCAAGCCTTGAAATAGAACAGCCATTGAAAAGGAACTGTTTTGCCATCCTTCAGCCCAGAGAGAAGTTGCCTTTTTTTGCCTCTCAGCCCCAAGTGAATTCTTCAGCATGTAGTTCACATATTTGGTCTGTGTTTAAAGCTCAGGATTTGGGTCATAAAGAGAGTTTGACCAAAAATCTAGCTGACAATATCAAAGCAGAATTTCAACTCACTGGCAAAAACAATTGTTGCTGACGAAGGGCTAATGAACCAGCTGCCCTGGAAAAAAAGGTATCTCATAACAGACTATAGCAATTAATATGCTGACATAAAGAAGAGAGTTTCCTCCAGAGGTGAAATTTGCATCCTATCTTCAGTGCTGACTCCCATGTCCATCATCCGCATTTTGCATTTGAAGCCATCACTGTTAAACTACAGAGCACAAAAGCAATATAGAAAGGCCTTACATTGGTTTAAATAGCTCATTGTAGAGTAGATTTGGGCTAGTCTGGGAGCCTCCAATCAGAAGACATCTATGCCATTAGCTCTCTACCCCATGTCTGGTCTGCTCTGGATTCAGCCATAAGCTTTGTTTTGAATGCAACTGTTCTCTTTATCCTACCGCCTCTTTTCCCTCACTTCTAATGGGAATGCCATGAAACTGCTTACATGCTTCCTTCCTTTGTCCATCTTCATGGTGACCCAGCCAACTTTCACCTTGAGTCAGGCATTCCTTGTACTTGTGTTGCACAAAAATATCGATCATTATTTATAGATAAGCCTGAGCAGAGACTTTGGATCAGAATCAAATCTTCAATAAAATCTGGTGGCTCTTGGTTAAATACATGAAATATCCATGAAAACCACTCTTAAAAAAATGAGTGCTTTAAATGTTCCCAGCTAAAATAGTATGAAAAAGTAGCCTAAAACTGACAGTTTATTCTTATTGACTAATAATAATTATATTATCTTTACCTCAGTATTCCCATTGCTGAAAGTGGGATAATTATATCCTCCATTGTAAAGCACTTTAAGATGTATGGATGAATACTGCTATATGATCACTAACAATGTTTATTGTTTATAGAGTGCCTTTTACCACAGAATCTCTAAGAAATGTATGAAAATTAATTAAGCCTTTGATTAATTAAGCCAATTGATTAAATCATTCTTATGAAACTTTTTACAGATGGCACTGAGAAATCAAATGTCTTGCCCAAAGTTATGCTGAGTTAGTGATTCGTCTGGGTTTAGAAACTTGAGTCCCAATCCTATGGCCCTATGGCAAGATCACCCCACCTCACATATGTGTGGTATGACTGTGGTGATCAAGCCAAGGACATGCAGTACATTTCACCAACTAAACATCTGATCAAACAACACTGATTTAGCAAGCTAGTGACCTTTGTATTACAGCAACAGAGGAGTCATGTCTTATAAATCATATCATTGGAGCTAAGTCCTATGATATGATTTGTAAGGTTCATTAGCATTTTGACACATTACTTATTTGCCAAACAGTATCTCATGTTCTAAGCTGATTTCTGCTCAAAGGGACACTGTCTGCTCTGACACTGACATGATCCTGAGAGAACTAACCAGGGTTCTCTTCATCTGGAGAGAGGCTCAAAGAGATGTGCAGCCAACAACAAAGGGAGTAAATGGAAGGACTGGAGAAGAGAACACACAGGAACCCATTTTTTATACAACAAAAGGAACTTGCAGTGTTGTTATCTCTAAAAAAATATTTTCTTTTCAAAGCTTTTAGGCATAGATTTTCAGCTGTTTTAAATCAGCATAACTCCAATGAAGTCCATAGAATTATATTAATGTACACAGCTGAAAATCTGTTTTCTTACCAAGTAAACCAAGGTATAAAGAGAGGGAGTTTGAATGATTCATATAATTCACCGCATCTTTTAATTTTTCCTGTAAAATGTTCCTTAGCTATGTTTTTCCCATAGTCCCTTAGTAGTCTTCTTCACAATAACTTTCCTTAATAGAAATCCCTAGGGAAACATTTGTGGTTACCTGTATCTTAATAGTCTGGTAGCACTTTATAGACTAACAAAACATGTAAATGGTATCATGAGCGTTCGTGGGCACAGCCCACTTCTTCAGATGACCGGAGTTACGACTAGGGGATAAGAAAACTCGAAATAAATAGGAGAAGGGAAGGGGGCGGGGAGAGAGAAAGATGCTCTGTCGCCCACCCCCTACCTCTATACATAAAGGTAGAGGGGTGGGCGACAGAGCATCTTTCTCTCCCCACCTCCCTCCCTTCTTCTATTTATTTTGAGTTTTCTTATCCCCTAGTCATAACTCCGGTCATCTGAAGAAGTGGGCTGTGCCCACGAAAGTTCATGATACCATCTACATGTTTTGTTAGTCTATAAAGTGCTACCAGACCATTTGCTTGCTGTTTTTTTTCTGTAACAGACTAACTCAGCTACCCCCTGAAGCTCCTGGATCTTAATACTTTACCTTGATAACAACTGCAGTATATTTAACTGGAATATATGTTATAGACCAGTGTTTCTCAACCTGTGGTCCGAGTACCCATAGGGGTACTCAAGAGAAGTCTGGGAGGCACATCAACACAACTGAAATTTAGAGAGAACTGAATTTTTGTTTTAAGTTTTATAGCGTTTTATTATTTTTTATTTTTACATCCAAAAATTTCATTGCCCACCTGGTTACGATTAAATTTTTTATACAAATGTGTTGCAACGGTAGAAAAAAAATGTGTGTGTCTGCAAGCTGTAGGTATTGGGGGTACTTTTTTTTAAAAGGGGTACTTTATAAAAAAAGGTTGAGAAACACTGTTACAGACTTCTAAAACACATTCATCCCCTATCCTGGCCACATTTGAAATGTTGCATGAATAAAAATTTAGAGGCAGTTCTAAAAAAAACCCACAAACAAAAGCATAAGCATTGATTAGATTGCTGAAGAGGAGATTCCAATCCTGGTGGTTTGATTTTCATCATCTTCCACTCATACATTCCAGTCTGTCTGCTGTAATGCACACCATGCTGTAAGAATAAGAGCACAAAGTTCTTTGGGGGCATTCCAGAACCATATTGTCCTGACACTAGCCTCAACACTGCTCCCTGGATTAATCAAGAAGATGCCAAAGCAAATAAACAAGAGAGAAAATTCTCTTCATTCTCAGATGTTGGTATGAGAGAAATTCTGCTAATCTTACTCAATCAAGTACTCCATTGACTTTTTAAGAGCAATTGTCATAAGCAAGCTTTGGCACAGTGAGACCTCCGTAAGAACCCCAGAGTCTTTTTCAATCTCAATAACTGACACTGATGCTTTATTATAGCCTGTCAGCAAAGCCACAGCCTATTGGGCAGGGGTGAACCTCAGGCCTGGGGGCCGGATGTGGGCCCCAGCTTGACTGGATCCGGCTCACTAAAGCTCAGGCCTCTCCCCCCCCAGCAGAGGCATAGCAAAAGGGGGGGCAGGGAGGGGCAGTTGCCCCCGGGCGCCATGGTAGGGGGGCGCCAGGCCGGGGTGGGAGCAGAGCGTTCAGCCTATGCTGACCATATGCCCCATAAAATCCAGGATATTTGCAAATTTTAATCTCATCTCTTGGGATATGTCTAGACTACACCTCTCTGTCGACAGAGAGATGTAGATTAGGCACGTCAAAATTGCTAATGAAGCAGGGATTTAAATATCCCGTGCTTCATTAGCATAAACATGGCCGCCACTTTTTTCTAAATGGAGCTTTTTTTTAAAAAAAAAAAACCCCACAGTCTAGATGCAGATGTGTTGAAAATAAACCCTTTTTCAAAAGATCCTGTATTCCTCCAAAAATGAAGGTTACATGATCTTTCAAAAAAGGGTTTATTTTTGACAGATCCGCGCCTAGATTGCCGTTTTTTTCCGAAAAAGCTCCATTTTGAAAAAAAGCGGTGGCCATGTTTATGCTAATGAAGCACAGGATATTTAAATCCCTGCTTCACTAGCAATTTCGACGTGCCTAATCTACATCTCTCTGTCAACAGAGAGGTGTAGTCTAGACACAGCCCCAGTGCCCCATAAACACTGAAAATGTCCTGGAAACAGCTGCTGCAGCCTGGAGGTAGTGGCTGGGTAGGGAGCTCACCTGGGCTGTGGGAGGGGCAAGGTGCTGGGTGGGGAGCTCAGCTGGGCTGCAAGGGGGTGCAGGGAGCTGGTGCTGCGCTCCATTGGATTGTGGGGGATGGCTGTGGGGGAAGCACAGGGAACCAGCGGGGGTGGGCAGCTCAGCTAGGTTGCAGGGGATGGAGGAGCAAAGAAGCCTAATGGGGAGGAGGTGGCACCAGGAGCCCTGAAATTACCTTTCCTGGTTCAAAAACTCCCTCATCTGGGACCAGTCAGATCCAGAGGGTACCCGACCAGGGAGGTCCAATTCCTACCCCCAAGTCCCCACCCTCCCTCCTAGCTAGACAACCTACCCCAATCTGCTCCTGCTCCCTCCCCCCGGCCAGACACCCTACACCCAGCGTGCTCTTGCACCCTATGTCCCACCCAGACCTTGCAACCTCTCCCCCTTCTGCCCCCCACCTCCCTCCCAGATCCTGCACCCCATCCCTATCCCACTTGTAGTCCCTTTACTAAAGATACCTCTGCTTATTTTCTGGAAAGACCCTGTGTGCTGCAATCCAGCCTCACAGACTACAATTCCCATGAGCCCTTGGGAAAAACAGGAAAGAAGTGACTCTTGTGTGGGAGATCTGAGTCTCTCCATGTGCATGAGAAGAGAGGCCTGGGACTCTGCCCTTGGATTTTGAAACAGAAGAGGAGCCAGGCTGCTGTGGAGGAGTTTGATCCAGTCCAGGGGCTATTAGAGTGCAGCTACAGACTGGGACTAGATGCTTTTGGAACTGGGATCTAGCAGGCTGCTTCTGATAGGCACAGCATGAGATTGTAAGTAATTGGGCATTTTTGTGAAAGTGCTGCCTGGGACAGAGCTGCTGCCTAGCTTGGACCCTCATACACACTGCCTACAGAGAATCTCCATTACAACTGAAGTTCTTCAAGCGTGCCCATGCAAGCAAGAGTCTGGGACTCTGAGTCCAGGGGTGTGCACACTCTGGGGTGGGATCAATATTGGCAGTGCAAATGCTAGATATATAAATTCTAATTATTGTTGTGCTCTTTGTTAATGTTATTCATTGTTAATCTGTTAAACCCTGTTTATTTAAGTTAAGTAAAGATTGTTTATTTTAATGTACTCTATTAGATGTATATGATTTGTAGTTGTTGTTCTGGAATTAGATCCAGATTATAACTGGAATGAGTTTATTCCTGGAAGCTCTCAAGGCACACAGTAAGTGTGTATAAGGCCAGCCAGGTGGAGGCACCACCATTGTATATTCCTTAGCAACTGGTGGGTCCACGGAAAGGTTTACATTGAGACACGTGGTCCACGGGCCAAAAAGTTTGAGAACCACTGCAGTAGAGGCACCCCTGGCCTCTCCCCCGAGAGATTGCTACAGGCTTTCTGCTGCTCCACAAGAGCCCACAGAGAGATCGGGTCTGTTTCCATGATGGTGAAATCACCATGTTGCTCTAGTGTGGATAATGGACAGACTCTTTGTGAGTCTTCCTCATCCAAGCAGTCGATTTAAACAGCATGGAAAGATGCCACGTGAAAACACTTGGTGCGTCCACAGAGAGGCAGGATGTACGGTCTTCTCCAGAGAGAGTTGTCATGATTCATGTCTCTGGGTGAACAAGACCCTTTGTGAGCTCTGTTAAGAGGTGAGATGTTTTGACTTCCAGTTTCGAGAAATTTGTTCTTCTTTCTCTGGGGTGCACATTGCTTTGACCTGAATGGAGTTAGCTGTGACGACACATTTCTGAGTTATTCTGACATAAAGTGAAACTTGTGCTGAAGACCCCACATTCAGTGAGAGAAAGCGCTGCTGTCAGAAAAAGTAAATTCAATTTTATTCAAAGACCGCCTCTACCGGGCAGTGGGGCTTTTACTGATTGGTCCTTTATATGTTTGAAGGATGACTAAATGTTATCTGGATCTTTTTGGGTCATATCAACAGATTGATTTGGGCTCAATCCTAGCTTAAAATTTAAATTGTATCAGGTCCTTTGTAAGCAGGTTGGGAAGTGGTCTCATTTGCCATTATTATTTGGTATTATTTACATAATAGAGGCATTGCCATCATGGTATTGACATATATATTTCTCAGTATTTTTACATATAAAATAGCCCAGCCCCATTGACCTCCACTTTGTAAAGAGTGATGGGGATATGATTAAGTTGTTTAAACAAATATATTTCAATGGTAGAAAAAAATGTGTGTGTCTGAAAACTGTAGGTACTGGGGGGGGGTACTTTTTTTTTTTTTAAGGCAGTACTTATAGGTTTTTTTGAAAAAGGGGTACTTTATTTTTTAAAAAAAGGTTGAGAAACACTGCTCTAAACCATTCCTTTTGGCCTCCCTGTTTCCTTTCTCCTTTGGTGAGTTGGGCAGGTAGCAGTTTTGGTAAAAATATATCAGACGTGCACACAGTGCCTGCTCTACCTCAGCTGGTGCTGGATAATCAGGGCCTCAATTCTAAAGGAGTTGGCATTACTGAGGTGATAGATCCCCCCACGTTTTGTTGCGGATTTTCCAAAGAAAATGCTGGTGTTTTCTATAGGTCACCCACATCTCCCAGTCCTAGCAGAGACTTGGGATTAACATGGCTTTCTCAACTAAAAGTCTTATACATGTTCGGACATTGAGACTGTGAATATCTAGTGAGGCAGTCTGCTCAAGGCAAGGCTGGCCTTGAATCTTGATATCTATGGCTTCAGTTGAATGGCTTGTGTGAAATTTGAAAGAGCAGCTCAGAGAGACCTCTCTCCTTTACTTAAGGATAGACTCTCACAGCAGCCTGAAGGAAAAAGTCCTTGTGGCAGACAGAAAGCCACGGTTACAGTATATCCTCACCCTTAGACTACTTATTGCTTCAACTGCCTTCAAGAATCATAGAATAATAGGACTGGAAGGGACCTCGAGAGGTCATCGAGTCCAGCCCCCCGCCCTCAAAGCAGGACCAAGCTCCTTGAAAAGTGAGGATGATTCTCGTGTTGTGTGTTAATTTTATTTAAAAGTTTTTCTGAGTGTTATTTTAACAGGCAAATTAATCTCTTACATTCACTGATGTGGGGAGGTAATTGCCCCTCCGCTCCCCCATCGTCCTTCGGCTTGCCTGCTCCTCCTCTACCCAACACCGCCTGCTGAAGCCTCTTCCCCACCTCTCTCCCCCAGCCCCACCCTCCTCCATTTTCAACAGCGTGATAGTGCCCTCCCCAAACTGGAGGGGGCAGTGGAAGATGTGGTACAAGCTCCCCCACTCCTCCCAGGGTCGGGCTCAGTCATGCGCCAGGTTTGGGGCCCTGTCACATGGCGGCGGGGGGGGGAAGGAGGCAAATTTTGCTTTTGCCCCTGGGTGCATAACACCCTCGCTATGCCTCTGCCCCCCAGCATTGGGAACCTATGTTCCAGCCCCCCTGCTACTCCACCACAGAACTGGAGCACAGAAAGTCTACTAGGCTGGACGACATCCCTCCCCCCACCTCGGCTCTGCTGTATGAGGGAAATGTGGGGAGTGTCTTTCTCTTTTTCAGTCAGGTGCCACATCAATGAGGTTTTTTTTCTCATTTGTGTGTGGCCCCCAACTTTGTTTTCTGTGGGTCAGTGGCCCCCAAGCCAAAAAAGGTTCCCCACCCTGCTATATGGTTATTTACCATGAATAATCAGCATTCCCCCTTGCTGCTAGCTTAACCAGGCCCTACCTATTCTTTTTTCCAGCACATCCTTCCTGCCTGCTTATATAATCCCAGTTGCTGGGTGGAGTGGGGGAGAGGTAAAAAGGGTAACTTTCCCCTCCATTAGCTCCCTCAGTTATATCGCTACTTAGTTAATTGACACCCTGTACCAACTGCCTGACTTTCAGTCAACTCCCAGTTACTGGGGGAGGAGAGATGAGTGATGGGATGCTGAGTCAGCTCCTGTATAGAGAGGCAGGAATACAGGGATAGGAGTATAACATCAGTACTAATTAAATGAGGGTGGATGTGGCTCACCTCCAACAGTGACTAGAGTACCTGTAGTCAAAATTACTTATTGTAATGAGAGAGCCATTCCATGTCTCTATTCAGACCCATTCTGACAGTGCGCAAATTTGATATTCTGAAAGTTTATCTTTGTTTTCAAGGCCAGGTGCTCCCCAGGCAGCTGATGCCATGTTAATTTTTGCAGTCTCCTCTCCCACTGTAATAGTTAAGTGCAGTGTTGGGCAACATGCCCCCTGGGGGCTGAATGCAACCCATCAGAGTTCTATGTGTGGCCCACAAGACATTTTGCTTACCATTTCCCACGTGCAGGATTGCCAAATTGTGCTGGTTTCTGTCCATGTAGTTTTATTCCTACTGGTATTATGAAAGTAACACACTCATAAAGCAGGGAATGTAAAGTGAGATGCATGCTGATTACACACAACATTGATTGTAAGAGCCATGTGCTCCTTTTGCATCCAGTCAAAGAGCTGCTATGGTTCAGTCAGCATGCCCTGCAAATACTAGGTACAAAACAAGTGCAAAACTAGTTAGCAAACTACCCTATCCCAGGAGACCTTTTGGGTTACGAAAATCTTCATCTCCATTGAGATGAAGGAGGGCCACTCATGCAGCCCACTCACCAACATAGGTTGCCAGTTGCTGGTTAAGTGATTTTCTCCCCCACTTGCCAGTCGGATGGCTTTGTTCGCCTTTTATTTAAATATACTTCCATGATCTCTCCTTGCTTAAACTTTAAAACTGATATTCAAGCAGATAAAACCACATTCCTTTGTTTAGGGCCAAGCATATTTTAAAACATATTTCCAGTACATGTTTGTAATTCTTTATGCATTAATCATACATCATGCATATACTTACACATAAGGCTACTAATGATCAGTGAGATGCTAGTTTTCCAGCAATATGCTGCAAGACACCTTTTAAATTAAAACCATGACAACAGTGTGTGAGGTGAACTGAGCTGGTTAATCAAGATGAGTCTCACTGCTACATACCAGAGAGCTCTCTAGCACTGGGGGTATTCTTAGGGTCACACATTCCTTGTAGATTGTCCGTTTTTGGATCAGCTCTGGTGCTCCTGTGAATAGACATAGGAAAGTCACAATGCTGCAATATCAGGGTGTGCCCAGGGTGGAGTTATTGTGACATGCTGCAGTGTGACATGGAAGCCTGTAGTGACCTTCCTAGGAGGGCATATTGTTGTCATAGCAACATGCTTGTGGCATGCTCAGCATTCCTGCAATAGGTGACATGGCAGACAACAGTGGCTGAAGGAATAGTGAGCTCCTGAACAATATGCAGGTACAGGCAATTGATCTTGTGTCTCCACCTCCAACATGAACGAATCACACTTCACTTCCCCTCCTGTGTGCTTGACTTCACCATAGAGATGTAAGCGAGTAGCCGAGTACTCAACTACACGATAAGGTTAAGCTTATCGGGTACTCGACTACTCGCTTCCACCCCCTTGCTGCCTCTGTATGAGCGGCAGCAAGGGGGTGGGGAACAGGAGCTGGCACTGGGGGGAACCGGCTTAAAAGCTGGTCCCCCCAGCACTGTCTCCGCAGTGCCGCCTGCCCCCCATTATCAGAGGTAGCAGGGTGGATGGAGGAGTAGGAGAACTGCCACGAAGCAGCATCTGCCTGCGGTGGGTTGAGGCTTGCCATGGGCAGAGGCTGCTCTGGCAGCAGCCTTTCCACGGGGATTCCAGTGGGCAGCTTCCCTCCCCCACAGACAGGGGCTGCTCCAGCAGCAGGCCCTGCCAGCAGCCAGCCTGGGCCGCCGCGAACAGAGCCTGCTGGATCTGGTGCAAGCCGGGACTGAGCAGTCCTAGCTTGCATCAGTCCAGGACCACTGCGCTTCTGCATTTTAAATGTAGTAAAAGCTGCCTGTCCCAGCTTAGTCCCAGCTCGCACTGGCTCTGGGAGTTATCCCCGTTGCGGCTCTGCAGAGAGGTTCCCCTTAACAACCAATCATATAATCAATACAAATTGTATCGACTACACGATGCACCAAATAACCACTCTTTAACATCCTTACTTCACCATGCTTCTCCCATGCTTACTTGGAGCACTGTACCGTCTACTGTATGATAACAGTGTTTATCTTTACTTAGCGATATTTTTGTTCCTCTTTTATTATTTTGTTTGTCTAGAAAATGCTATCTAAATCCTGGGAGGCAACCACATTGGTGACCGGTGCATAATCACAAAGACCACAAACTAGATACTTCAACATTATGTTAATCTTCAGATGATACATTCTTCTGTGATCACCTCCATCCTCTGCGGTCCTTCTTGGCTACGTCTACGTTGCCCAGTCATTGCAAGAACATATGCAAATGAGGTGCTGCGTTGCATATTGCCACACCTCATTTGCATATTTAATGAGCCGCCCTTTTGCACAAGAGCCATTCTGCTGCTTATTTTCAGGCAGAACAGCTCTTGAGCAAGAGAGGGTTTTTGCGCAAGAAGGAGCAATGTAGACTGCTCCTTCTTGCACAAAAGCCCCTTGTGCAAAAATGGCAGCTCATTAAGTATAAAAATGAGGCGTGGCAATATTCATCACCGCACCTCATTTGCATATATTCTTGTACAAGACTGGGCAATGTGGACGTAGCCTTTATGTTTCCTTTTGGCTTGCACATGTATCTCTCCTGGGGGAGTGGGTTATTTTCCCTCTTCTTGTCATGTACAGGAAAATAAATTCTTAAATGACTGCATCTGTCCATGGGTTCTTAAGTTATCTGCAGCCCAGTGTATTGGTCTTCTGCATGCTTCTCTTGTAGCTTAGGGACTGATTTCTAGTCCCTCTCTTTTTTGTGCTATATTTTCTGGGAATCAGATGGGTGTTGTGATAGATTTGATCATAGAAGTCCCCTTTGGCTTGTCACCTGGCATGCTGATCATGCCACTGAGCCTGCCTATCTGTTCTCTAGGGGACCCCCCCCCCATCTTGTCCTGCTGGACCAGAAGTTCTGGTCTCCCCAGACAAGGCAGAGTAGGGGTAACATCTCCCCAGCAGAGCAACATGGACACTGAACCAGCTCAGCTCTGGGAATGCTCAGCTATAGGGCCATTAACAGCACCCAGGAACACAATCCCGAAAAGGGGCCAAAACCCCAAATAAATCAATTTTATTCTGTATAAAAGTTTTACACAGAGAAAGTTCATAAGGTTAGTCCTCTTTGTCAATGAAAGAGAGATATGCACAGTGGTTGCCTCCCAAGTAACAATTATTTATACTAGGCTTGATGATAAACAAAAGACTTTTTAAGTATAAAAAGTAGGATTTAAGTGATTAACAAGTGAAAGCAGACAGATCATAGTAAGTTACTGAGCCAAAATAAACAAAACATACCAGTTAAGCCTAATATACTAAGGCTACATCTACACTGCGCATTGTTGCACAAGAAGATATGCAAATGAGGCATGCCGATGAATATTGCCGTTCCTCATTTGCATACCTAATGAGCTGCCATTTTGCGGAAGGGGCTTTTGTGCATGAAAGAGATGTCTACACTGCTCCTTCTTGCACAAAAAACCCTTCTTGCGCAGGAGCTGTTCTGCTGCTTATTTCCAAAAACCTTTGTCCTAGTTTGAAATTCCTACTTACATTTCTATTGGCTGCCTGCTACCTGGTTAGGTAAGGGACATAGTTAACCCCTTAGTCCCTAGGCTGCTGGCCATCCCTCATGGTCATGACATATGGTCACATGTTTTTCTAGGACCAACCACAGTTAGGCATACAGGAAAAACAAACCCATGTATAGATCATTGTCTTGAGCACCAGGCCTGTAAGTTTCTTTAAATACCACTAATGACTTTCACTAGAAGACTTCTTAGATTAATAAAACTGGTTTCCACTTCATATTTCTAACTTCACATAAAAATGACACATGCACAGAAATAGAATATTAACATTCAGTAACTTTAAAATGTCATATGATGCATTTTTGTCTAAAGTGTCTTTGAGTTATGCATATTCACATTCATAAAACATGAGGCCTGACAGGTGCATACAAGATACGGACAATTGTGCTATTTTCTCCCCACTTGCTTTTACTCCCATCCACTGTGCTCACAATTGTTGACTTCCAAACTTTTGTATCTTTTTCTTATTTAAATTGACAGGAAATCAGTGTAGCTATAGATTATAGCCCCCTGCATAAATGACTGAAACTACAAGCTGGAATTTTTGAAAATTTAGCGCACAACAAACAAGCTGGTAGAAAGATTTTGCATTGTCAACCACATCTGAAGGCACAGCATAATCAGACTATATCTAAAACCAAGATAACTTGTGAACAGGACATACTAAAGGTAATGGGAAATCTCAACAACAAAGTCACAAATCAGGGTCAAATTCAACCCTGCTATAATTGCATTGAAGCCAATAGAGTTTCACTGTAGAAGTAGCATAGCAATTTTGAGAACAAGTACAGGGTTGCTTTCTGACACAGAGCCAGACTGACCTCTTTCAAACAGAAACCTCCAGTCAGGAAAACTCTGGTTCCATGTGTAAAAAAATAGGAAAGGGGCAATTCTCAACTGTCACAGGAACTCAGTCACAGTAGAATAGATGACAAAGAAAAACGATAGAAATGTAGCTGTGTTAGTCTGGTGTAGCTGAAACAAAATACAGGACTATGTAGCACTTTAAAGACTAACAAGATGGTTTATTAGATGATGAGCTTTCGTGGGCCAGACCCACTTCATCAGATCAAATAGTGGAAGAAAATAGTCTCAACCATATATACCAAAGGATGCAATTTAAAAAAAAAGTGTACACATATGAAAACGACAAATCACATTTTAGAACAGAAGAGGGATGCGGGGGGGTGGGGGGGAAGGTAAATGTCTGTGAGCTAATGGTATTAGAGGTGGGGAAAGGTAAATGTCTGTGAGCTAATGGTATTAGAGGTGATAACAATTGAAGAGTCACATTCCTAGAGAAAGTAGAAGGAATATTTGCTAGAGGACACAGTAATCAGAAGCAGAAGAGAGAAGGACTTTATAGGAGAAATGCTGCCATTTGTAAAAACAGTCACCATGGAGTCACAAAAAGATCATGCCTTACAAACGTGGCATAATTTTGTAAAGGAAAAAACAAACTTAGCATAGTAGGGAAGCTGTGACTATGAGTACCCTAGTCTAGACAATAGCTTTCAATACTGGAACACACCAAGGCTTATCCACAAAGCCAACAAACACAGTAAAGGAGACAGACTACTTAGATGAATACAGAATTAGTGTGGAGTCCAAAGAAAAAAGGATGCCATACAGGATTGTAAAATGCAGAAATGGATCGTGTGAGACTGGAAGGATGGGGAAATGTGGGAGAGCCAATGGGGACAATCCCGAGTTAAATATGATGATGAATAACATATCCCAAAGGTATGTTTAATAACTCAGAAGGACCATTTGATGCATCTTTGATAATGAGCAGATACTTATATTTGTTTTGAAAAGAAAATTATGCTTTGAATATTTTTATGACCAGAAGGATCATTATAATCATATTATTAACTTATCTGTAGTCTATCTTATGTATTCATAAGCCCCCCCCCCCCCAAGTGTGACACATCACCTTCATATTAGTAAACATAACAAAATTCATTCTGCACCTGGATGATCTGTGGCAGGAGTGGGGCCAAGGGGTTCAAAGTGTGGGAGGAGGCTTAGGGTTGAAGGGTTCTGACTCTGGGTGTGAATTCTGGGATGGAGCAAGGGATGAGGTATTTGGGATGCAGCAGGGGGCTCCAGCTGGGGCTGAGCATTTTGGAGTGTGAGAGAGGGGCTTAGGACAAGATGCTAGGGTGTCAATGCATGGTCAGGGAGGAGTTGAAATGCAGGAAACAGGCTCAGGGCTGGAGCAGCGGGTTGGAATGCGAGTTACTTACCTAGGGCAGCTCCCTTTTGGTGGTGGTGGGGAAAAAAAGATGGCTCTGCATGGCACCACACTCATCTACAGGCACTACCCCCTGCAGCTCCCATTGGCTACAATTCCCAGCCAATGGGAGCTGTGGGGGAGAAGCCTCCATGAGAAGGCAGCATGGAGACAGACGTTCCCAGCACTCGCAGTGATGTGGCTCCAGCCAGAGGGGGACGGAATGCAGCACACAGTGAAGAAAAAAAACGTAATTTGTTGGCTCTCTCTCACATCCCGTGTGCACACATTTCAGTATCCACAGGTCCCCTCATCATGCCCCTTCATACATTCCAGCTCTTTCGTGGCAATTGTCTCAGCTGTGTTTTGGTGAATGGGAATGTAATCCCTGCTCCCTCACCATGCTCCCCATACTGTATCACCCAAACTTCCAGCTACGTATGCTATTCTGAGCACTAACCTCCAGTGTGATATTCTCCTCTCTGTTACTCTGCTAATGATGGGCTAAATATTTAGCTCTGAGGAACCAAAAGAAATTATCTACATTCATCTGAAGAAGTGGGTTGTACCCTCAAAAGCTCATGATACCATGTTAGCCTTTAAGGTGCTGCTAAACAATTTGTTGTTTTTTAAGTTTTTCCAGTTATAGACTAGGGCTGTTAAATATCAGTTAACTGAATAGTCAAGTAACCTCATGAATTCTTATTGGTTAGTCAACTATTCTACAGTACCCAGGGGCGGGGCCAGCAGCCAGTGGAGCGCTCTGGCTCCACTTCCAAGGAGCCCTTTGCCACTCAGAGATGCTACTTTTGTATCAGAGGCAGCAGCATAGGGTGCTAGGTGGAACTTGGTCTGCCAGGAAAACTGAGCCAGGCTGCCTGCCAGCCCAGCTCCTAATACACTTTAAATGCAGACACACAGCAGGGATAGGTCCCAGACCCGTTGCAAACCAGGACTAAACCAGATTGCTGGCCCAGCCTGCTAAAAAATTTACTTAGAAGCGCGGGGGGGGGGGGAGGGAATGCATGTTCTCAAAGTGAAAATAAGGGTTCTGCAGAAAAATTCCATTACAATAACATTTTATGATTTAAAAAATAATATTATGTGATTTTTAAATATGTGCAATTAAACTAAATGTTGAGCTCATGACCTTGTTTAGCATTTGTTTATTATTATCCTTACTTATTTGTGGTTTACTTTTTCAGCTCCATATATTACTGTTATTAGGGGTTCCACAAAATTCTTTCGAATTTAAAAGGCCAAATAAAATTGGAGGAAAATGTAGCACTTTAAAGACTAACAAGATGGTTTATTAGATGATGAGCTTTCGTGGGCCAGACCCACTTCCTCAGATCAAATAGTGGAAGAAAATAGTCACAACCATATATACCAAAGGATACAATTAAAAAAATGAACACCTATGAAAAGGACAAATCACAAATAAAATTGGGACACACTGGTCTACAGCATTAACCTATAAGCTTTGGCTTATCAGTAAATTGACTACATTATTACATCCCTATTGCTCGGCTACCCTAAGAAGCAAAAGAAATTAGTGGGGGGTAAAAATGAGCAGCCACCAGCTGTGGATGGGTGAACCCACAGTACGGTTCCCTGCTTATGAGTCTGTAACCCGCAGTCCCCTTTCTGATTTGCCATTTATTGACGTTATTTGAAGCGCAGGTATAGGGAGGGGCGCAGGGGAGGAAACACACCGAACGCCGGGGGCTGACCGCCCAGGGCGGAGGGGCAGGGCCGCCGGCTTCTCTCCCCGCGCGCAGGGCGCCCAGCCAGGGCCGAGCAGCTGACCCGGAGCGTTCTCCCCAAGCCGCAGCTCATCACGTGGGGGTAGCGGCAGCCGGGACGCGCAGTGATCTCGCGAGAGGAGCACGCGCCCCGGAGGCAGCCGCTCTGCATAAATAGCCAGGGGCAGGCGGCCCTAGGTCGCTACAGCGTTCGGGAGCCCGTCAGAGGTGAGAGGCGCGAGCGCGGCGGGGGGGGGGGGTCTCGAGGCGCACGGAGCCCGGTGCTGGATCAGCTGCTCTCTCCGTTCCAGGCGAGTCGCGCTGCCCTGGGCCGTGGGGCGAGCCTGTAATCTGCCGTCCTGGCGCGACGTACGCGGCTGCGGAGCCGGGTTCATCCCCGGGGCTCGCTGGGGAGCGAGTCCGCGCTAGTGGGCTCGTGCCTGGAGCTGGCACCGCCCTGTGGTGGCTCTTGCCCTCCCATGCTGCTGAGCCCGGCCGCTGCCCCTCTTCGGAAGCGCCCCGGGGCCTCGGGGCAAGCGCACGCGGTGAGGAAGGGAGTGGCTCTACGTGGCTTGGCTGTCAAGCTACCTTCACCTGCAGGTCCTCTTCCAGCCGCCCCACGCTCCTGTACTAATGAGGCATCGAGACCCGGGAGGCTACCGGCGTCCCTCTCCCTGGGTTTTGTTGCTTGCTTGGTGAATTCAAGGCTTCGCTCTTAACGTTGCGTGAAGCCACCTTGGGTCTGGCGATCCTGGAATGAGAACTGTTGACCGTATTCCTTGTATCTGTTGTAGCCTGTGGGCTGGGAAGGTGGCCAGGTGTCCCTTCTGTTAGCGTGCCTCGTGCTGGTCCAGTTTCTGCCCAGTGGCTTACTGAAAAACAGTGCTGACCTCCATATGCAGGTGTCTGCATACCATTTAGACAGCTAGAGAAGATGGGAACAATCCCTGTGTCTGCTCCATGGATTGAGTGGAAAGGGAGTTTCTACTTCTCATGCTTGAAGGCTGAAAGCTACTCATTTCTGTTCCTCTTTACCAAACCTAGGAAACTGACTCTGGCTGCTTACTCATTGCCCTGTCGGATCTGGGCTATTTCTAAAATAGACCTACATGTTTGAGGGCATAACTCAAATGCCTGTCAACTGCTTTTTTTAGTAAGAACTACATTCCCTTTTAACAAGTGGGTGAAAATATATACTAGAGCTCTTGTGGGGTGGCTTAAGCTTTCGGTTAAACTAGTTCTGACATGATTTTTAACTCACCCTTTTTTTACCCCCTAGAGAGGAATTCAATGTGCCCTCTATGGTGTGAGTCTTTGGGTTAGACCTTTGTGCAGACAAAGCATGACCTTAGTTTTTTAGATGTTAAAACTTGCACAGCTCTTAATAGAATAGATTTGCCTTGGTATCCTTGCTTTAAGTAGCTGCAGCTACCACACACCAATGTTGTGGTGCCTTGCTGTTGAAAGGTAACTGTATTTCAGTTGTGCTCTGTGTCGATAGTCTCTAAAGGTATGTACAGGCAGTCCCTGGGTTACGTACAAGATAGGGACTGTAGGTTTGTTCTTCAGTTGAATCTGTATGTAAGTCGGAACTGGTGTCCAGATTCAGCCGCTGCTGAAACTGACCAGCAGCTGACTACAGGAAGCCCGAGGCAGAGTTGCTTTGCCCCGGGCTTCCTAGAATCAGCTGCTGATCAGTTTCAACAGGCTGAATCTGGATGCCAGTTCCCACTTACATACAGATTCAACTGAAGAACCCCAGGTGTCCCCAAATCAGCTGCTGCTGAAACTGATCAGCAGCTGATTCCAGGAAGCCAGGGGCAGAGCAACTCTGCCTCGGGCTTCCTGTAGTCAGCGCTGGTCAGTTTCAGCAGCGGATGACTTGGGGATGCCTGGGGCAGAGCACCTGGGGCGCTGCTGGGTTGCTCCAGTAGCGCTGCTCCTCGGCGCTACTTGACCAACCCAGCAGCACCCCAGCTGCTCTGCCCCAGGCGTCCGGAGAAAAGCCTGGTCTGCTTGGGGGGTGGGGGGAGGCGCACTAGCTTCCTGCTTCTAATGTACTTAAACATTTTGTTATTTCTTTTTGAGTTTTTGGCTAGCTGTTTCTCAATCTTTTTTTGCTTTTCTCATTACATTTTTACACTTAATTTGACAGTGTTTATTTTCTTTTCTATTTATCTCGCTAGGATTGGACTTCCACTTCTTAAAAGATACCTTTTTGTCCCTCACTGCTTCTTTTACATGGTGGTTAAGCCATGGTGCCTCTTTTTTAGGTCTCTTCCTATGCTTTTTAATTTGGGGCATACATTTAAGTTGGGCCTCTATTATGGTGTCTTTAAAAAGTTTCCATGCAGCTTTCAGGGATTTGGCTCTAGTCACTGTGCCCTTTAATTTCTGTTTAACCTCCTCATTTTTGTGTAATTCCCCTTTTTGAAATTAAATGCCAGGGTGCTGGACTGCTGAGGTGTTCTTCCCACCACAGGAATGTTGAATGTTATTATATTATGGTCACTATTCCCAAGCGGTCCTGTAACGCTTATATCCTGGACCTGATCCTGCACTCCACTCAGGACTAAATCGAATTGCCTCTCCCCTTGTGGGTTCCTGCAGCAGCTGCTCCAAGAAGCAGTCATTTAAGTCATTGAGAAATTTTATCTCTGCTTCTCTTCCTGAGGTGACATGTATCCAGTCAATATGGGGGTAATTAAAATCCACCATTATTACAGAGTTCTTTATTTTGGTAGCCTCTCTAATCTCGCTTAGCATTTCAATGTCAGTATCGCTGTCGTGGTCAGTAATATATCCCTACTAACTACTTGTTATTGGAGCATGGAATTACTATCCATAGCGATTCTATGGAACATGTTGATTCACTTAATAATTTTATTTCGTTTAATTCTACATTATCTTTCACATACAGTGCCACTCCGCCACCCAGCCGTCCTGCTCTATCCTTTCTATATATTTTATATCCCGGTATGATTGTGTCCCACAGATTTTCCTCATTCCACCAAGTTTCGGTGATGCCTATTATGTCAATCTCCTCATTTAATACGAGGTACTCTAGTTCACCCATCTTATTAGTCAGACTCCTAGCATTTGCATACAAGCACTTTAAAAATTTGCCACTGCTTATTTGTCTGCCCTTCCCTGATGCATTGGATTCCTTTGTATGCGGTTGTTTGTCTGCTCTGGCCCATGGTTTGTCCTCTTCCCTCCTCTCTTTCTGACTACAGCTTAGAGAATCTCTATCAATGGATTCTCCTCTAAGAGAAGTCTCCCTTCGATTTACGTGCATCTCCGCACCAATTGGCTTTCCCCCATCTCTTAGTTTAAAAGCAGTCTACGGCCTTTTTAATGTTTAGTGCCAGCAGTCTGGTTCCACTCTGGTTTAGGTGGAGCCCATCCTTCCTGTATAGGCTCCCCCTCCCCCAAAAGTGTCCCCAGTTCCTAATAAATCTAAACCCCTCTTCCCTACACCATCGTCTCATCCACGCATTGAGACTCTGAAGCTCCGCCTGCCTACTTGGCCCTGCGTATGGAACTGGAAGCATTTCTGAGAATGCCACCATAGAGGTCCTGGATTTCAGTCTCTTCCCTAGCAGCCTAAATTTGACCTCCAGGACATCTCTCCTACCCTTCCCTATGTCATTGGTACCTACATGTACCACGACCACCGGCTCCTCCCCAGCACTACACATAAGTCTGTTCAGAAGTTCTGGTATATGCAGCCCTAAATGAATTTTCTACTACTTCCGTTGATCGGTATGAAAACCTGGGCAATTTAGATGTGTTGTGTGGAAAGACCACCAATATCATCTCTGTAGCCCTTGAAGTCTGGAGAAGCAGGATCACTGGGACTGGGTGTGACAGCTGCTTTCTGCAGCCTCTTACAATCCAATGTGATTTGTCAATAAATGTTTATCCTGCCAATATTAATTCAAGATTCTCTGCCATGGGGGAAACCCTGTCCTGTACCTAGGATAGGGGCATTCTAGGGCAAGCCAATATGGTGAGCAGGATGTTGGCACATATGGCCCATCTTAAATGACCTGCAGTCTGTGCCTTAGATGCTATAGGCTGAAACTTGCTCCCCTTCCTGTGCAGGTGGGTAAGGAAACAGGTACAGATGCCATCTATAAAGACCACACCATGCCAATAATTTATTTTTATGCCTCATTTTAAATCCCTTTGTAGGAGATAGGATGACATTAGCTATCGTATAGCAACATGTACACCAGAATCTGATCTTTCAGAAACACAGTTAATCCCAATAACAACAATACACATGTTCTCACTTTAGGTACACAATTAACTTGTGTATGTGTCTGGAAGATTTTAGGCCTTAGTGATAGGCAGATTCCAGAGCTTTTTCAAGGTTCTCTTCTGTGGAGTTGACAAACTTAATCTAGTGATATCTGAAATTAGTGAAAAGCAGCTGAAGGTTCTTCATCTTATCTGGAGTCTTCCTGCCTATACCCGCAACTTGTAACTCTTCAAATGTCTAATTGCGTATGGACGATGCATCCAAATGAGGTAACATAGATTAGGCCCATTGCTATCAATTCAACAAAGTAATTGATGGACAATTTGTGTGCTGCAAACCTCTCAAACTAAATAGTTGACCATCCTTTTTACGCTTCTGTTTAGTACCTGAATTGGTGAAAATAATGATGAAACTAAATGTTAGCTGTCTAAATTATTGCAGTGTGGTCTATTTCCTTTCAGCCCACGTTGTCTGGATCTTTCTCATGAAAGGGATTGGTGCACTGGTGTACCTAAAGACTCTTCTTCTTCCAAAGAAAAGATTTAGTCTTTTTCTTCCAAAGAAAAAAAATTCTAGCTTCGATTAAAATGGAATGGTGGTTGGCTATTGGACTTAATGAATTTTAATTTGGATCATCTTGTTGTAGGATCTACAAGATTGGAAGAACTAAAAATGGCATTAGTAGCAGCTGACTCACAACAGGTATGTATGAGTTGACCGTTTGTGTCACGTAACCGAGAAGGAAGTGAGTTTAACCTTCGCTCTCTGTTCACACAGAATGTGGTAGCCAGGGTTGTCAAGCTTCCCTTGGTGAGTTCCACCTATGACATGGTGTCCTCTGCATATGTCAACACAAAAGATAACCATCCCTACCTGAAATCGGTATGTGAGATAGCAGAAAAAGGCGTGAAGACCATCAGTGCAGTGGCTATGACAAGTGCTATGCCCATCATCCAGAAGCTGGAGCCGCAGAGTAAGCAATAACTATTTCTGTGCATTTTATGCTTTGTGGGTAATGGTGTGGATACAAGAATTTGGGGGCACTATGTAAGTTAATCTACAAGAAACTGATAACTATTTAATTGACCATCCCTTTCACTCTTCTCTGGTACCTCAGCTGATGAATGTAGTACCTAAAGCTTAGTTTCTCTATCTCTAAATTATTACAGCATAATCTCTTTGATTTATAGCCCACAATATCTGGATTCTTCTAATGAATGGGGATTTCTGCATGTTCGTGATAAGTAAAAACTTCCCTTAGTTTGTACAGAAAGCCATACTTTATCAAATATGAGCTCTTATAAAAATAGTCTGATGTCAAGTGACTATTGCAGTTAAGCTTGTAATAACTTGTTCGTCATGAACTTTGACTTCTAGGATAACTGCTTGAGTAAGAAGCTTCTTGCTCAACTTCTGGCCTAACCCTTCACCCAGTTTTGAGCTCTGCATCATACTTCCCTTTCACCTACTTGCAGTTATAAATTTGTCAACTGTTTCATGGCTGCTTGCTCTGGTTTTAGCTCAGAGCCTATTTCTAGGAACTGGCAAATGCCAAGAGACATGTCCTTGGTATGCTGACAGGTCACTCCCTCTTTAAAAAAAATAAAAATAAATAAAATTTTTAAAAAAAATTGTCAAATGTTTTGCAGAATTAAGTGCATAATCTCCTTGTTTAGTCTTTAAAAAAAAAAAAAAAAACATTTTGGTTAGAACTGGCTTTTCCTGTCGCAACAAACGTGGTGGTTAATCTTAAGCTTTGGGGGCGAGTGGTTTAAGCACTCATCATTTTTAAAACTTCTCTAGTTGCAGTTGCCAACAGCTATGCATGTGTAGGACTGGACAAAATTGAAGAGAGGCTGCCTATACTACATCAACCAACTGACAAGGTAGATTAAATTACTGCATTTAAAACTCTAAGTGGGACAAAGGAGAAACTTCAATAATTACTGAAGCTAGCAAAACTGGAAGCAGAGCAGAATAGTGGAGTTTTTGTAACTTATGGTCTAACTCTGGGTTTGTCCCGGACAACTTGTGTCCTTCAGCGTCACTTAAGAGGGCCTTTCCCTCCCCCCAGGTGTGAGTTTCGTAGCTAGTAACTTCAGTTGGAGTTGCCTGTAATTTAGACCCTCAGTCTGTTTCTCTCCCCTATTAAATGGAGATGATGCTTTCCCTGGTTTACCAGAACAATATAAGGGTTAATATGCACACTTGTGGTGCTTTAGCTATATAAGTACTATATAGAAAGTTTAAAAGTTTCAGAGGGGTAGCCACGTTAGTCTGTAACTTTAAAAACAAGTAGTCCTGTTGCATCTTGGAGACTAACAAATATATGTGAGAGGTTTTTGTAGATTTGCCCACAAACTCATCTCTCTGTGTACATCTACATAATAGAGCAGAAGTGCAACTTGAGCTATGTTAACAGCATAGCTGAAGTTGAAACAGCTTAACTCGTCTTTTGGTGCTAGCTTGACCGCAGCAAGTTGAGGAGGAGCTCTCTTCCTTGGACTTCCCTTAAATGCCGTAAAATTAGGATTACAGGAGTTGGAGTAAAGTCCTTCAGCTCACCATTATTTTGAAATAATGGCTTGCAGTGTAGACCTGCTCTTTGTTAGTTTGGAATAACGGATGTTCCAAAATAATGCTGCTGTGTACATGTAGTTTCTCTCACTTGCAGGATGACAGAGTGACATCATGTCTCTCTTTATTATCCTGCCTCCCCAGCTTCAGCAGAGACAGAACGGGAAACAGTGGCCATGGTGGGGAACGGCCTTCAGGGTGCCCAGCGAGCTCTGTTGCTTCCCCCATCCCTGCCACTTCCCATACAGCTGTCTCTGGCCCCACTTCTAATTCTGGGGCCCTGAGGCTCTATGATCCAGTGAGGAACCGCTGCCACTGCCTGCCTTGGGCGAGGTGCTTGGATTGCCACCTTGCCTGGTGCTTCAGCCTTGGGCATGGGGGGGGGGGGAAGGGTAAGATTAGTTCCAACACTGGCTTTGAGGCAAGGGAAAGAGAGGAAGAGGAAGCCTTTAGGCTCCGCACCAGATCTGGCTCGTGCTTCCCTGCCAGCTGAATCCGGTGCGGAGGCTTGAGATGAGGTGACCACATCTGTATGCAGTATTCAAAATGTGGGTGTGCCATGGATTTCTGTGCTCCTGCCCCCTCCCCTCTGACCAGAAACCCTGCCCAATCAGGGTCCCCATCTGGACACAGCATCCTGAGGCAGGCCTGACAGTTCAACCCCTATCTGGCCGTAGGAAGGGCTGGTGGCAGCCTATGTTCTGCCCTCCTTCTGCTGTGGCATGCGTAGGAGGGGAGGCCATGAACTGGCTGCGGCAGTCAGATGTGAGGTTGGCGAGTGTAGTGAGACCCCTAGTGGCTTTATTTATATTTAATATAAATTTATTTACAAATTAATATGGGAAACTTTACATAAACAAGTGGCCCTGTGGCACCTTAGACTAACAAAATTATATTAAATATTTAAGTGACTTGAACACATTTCATGAAACAGCTATTAAAAAAAAAAAAACCTTTTCTATGATCTCTAACTGGAGTACAAGCTATAAAAGTTGTAGTTTTCTCTAGCCATTTGGGGTGGCAGGAAGAAGAAGAAAAATTCAATAGGGACTAATAACTTGCTTGAATAGTGCCCAAAAGTCCCATTCTTGGTGAGGGCAGGACTGTAATAGGTGATTGTCTAACATGCAGGAAGACAAACTCTGCACAAAGCTTAATCTACTCCCTAGTGGCTGAGCATATTGCAAAGTAGGAGAATCGCCTTTTATCTATTGCTACCAAGATATTCTTCCCTTGTAATCACTTGTGTCTGACAGCTTGCTGTATGTGAAGTTTTGAAAAATCTTTCTTATAAGAGAAACTACAACTCTTTAACATCAATGCCTTCTTGCCTCAAGTCTTTCAAGGTCTCCTAACTAAAAGCTTATCTCCTGGTCCTCCTTCATATGGAGTTAATGTCCTTCCAGAACATTAGCCAGAAGCTCCTTGGCAGGGGTTATTTGTTTGGCTTCCAGGTTTAAGGGACCTATAATAAAGTAGCTTGCTACATGGTGCTTACAGATGGGCCACATAGTTGGGTTCCTGTCTATTGTGGTACTTGGATTCCTTTCTGTAGTGATGCTTCATTACTAGCTGGAAGGCTGGCTGGATATGGCGAGACAAACATTTGTCTATCTAGTATAGCCTAATTTGTGACCTGGTGGTATAAAGTCTTCCTAACCTAAGACAGAACCGGGTATGAATACCTGGTCCCTCTAAATCACAGGTTAGGCCCCCAAGACTCAAACTTTTAAGTAAGTTATTCCTTAAACCAGAAGATATGGAGAAGAGTCTAGGCTTGCATTAGTATAAAATGTTTTCACCAAATTAAACTAGATCCCCTACTGACTAGCTTTAGGTTTCCATTTGCTGTAGGATTTAAAAACTTGGCTATTGCTGATTCTGTAGTTAATGCCTCTTAAAGAATCCTAAAATCAGTTAAACTAAACAGGACAACTGGCTGCGCTTTTGGAAAGCTCTATCCATAACTTAAATAGCTGTCCAGTATTAAATGAGGAACCTGCCTCTTTCTTGTAGGTGGTTGCTAATGCCAAGGATGTAGTTGCTGGTGCAAAAGATGCTGTAACAACCACTGTGACTGGTGCCAAGGATACCGTTGCGCACACAATTAATGGAGTCGTGGACAAGACTAAAGAAGCTGTGCAGGATAGTGTGGAAATGACGAAGTCAGTTGTCAATGGCAGCATTAACACTGTCCTGGGAAGCCGTGTGGTGCAGATGGTGAACAGTAGGGTGGATAGTATGCTCAGCAAATCGGAGACTCTTGTAGACCACTATCTCCCAGTTACTGAAGAGGAGTTAGGTAAGACTACATCAGTACTTGATGAGATTGCAACTGGGGTGGATTGGGGGGGGGGGAGGGGCGGAGAGGGAGATGAGCAGTGTCACTTCACACTCCTACTAGTTCTGTGGACTCCAACCTTTTTAAGCCCAAAATAACTTTTTTGAATTTAAGTGCAATCCAGGATCTACCTCAAACCCAAATACCCTCGCCCTGCCACCTTTGTGCCCCTTCTGAGGCCCCCACCCTGCTCACTCCATCCTCCCTCCCCCACTCCCACCTCATTCTCCCTCCCTTTCAGTCTGGGGCAGAGAGCTGGGGTGTAGGCTCTGGTCTTGGATTAAGGGATTTGAAGTGTGAGAAGCTCTGAGCTGAGCCTGGGGCAGACAGTTAGGCTTTCAGGGGATTGTAGGTGTAGGCTCTGGGAGGGCATTTGGATCTAGAGGTGCTCAGGGCTAGGGCAGGGACTTGGGGTACAGGGGGTGTTCATGACTGGGGTAGGGTGTTGAGATGTAGCCACCAGCTGGACACTGCTTACCGCAGGTGGCTCCTGGGTGGTGGTGCAGTGGGGCTAAAGCAGGTTCACTCCTGCCCTGGTCCTGCACCACTCACAAAAGCAGCCAGTGAACTCCATCCCAAGTCATGTTGTGCCCCCTGCCCTACTGTGTGGAGATAGGAAACCGGGTGGGAGGGGGTGCCTTGTCATCAGCACCCCCTCCTCTCCCCTGCACAGAAAGCAGGGTTTCCTGAGGAGACCACTCCAAGGCAAAGGGCAGATGTGCAGCAGTAGGGGGAGGGGCAGCTGAAGTGCTGGGCTTGATAACTTCTTGGCCAAACCAATCGGCGATCCCCTGTCAAGGCTCCAAGATCTACCAGTAGATCCTGATCTACTGTTTGGTGACCACTGTGCTAGTTGAATGGAGTACATGCACCACATCGACATTAGTTGCAGACCTGGCCCTTCACTGTACCAACCGTGATGGACTCTTGTCAGTAGGGGAGGCATATGAAGGAAAACAGCATCTTCAAAATGAAAGGGTGGGTTTTCCCCATCCAGATGTTAAAAGTTGGTTAAACAGGTAACTGTAGGTATGTCTACACTCCACCCTCTTTCGAGAGAGGGATACAAATGAAGACATGCAAAATGGCAAATGAAGCCGGGGTTTAAATATCCCGTGCTTCATTCGCATAATTGCGTTATGGCACTATTTTGAAATAAGACACTGTTTCCTCTCGAAATAACTGCATCTTAAAACCCTTCTTGAAATAACCGTTATTCCTCATACAGTGAGGCTTACCAGTTATTTTGAGAAAAGGGTTTTCTCTCGAAATAACCGCATCTTAACAGTGTCGTTTCGAAATAGCGCCATAACACAATTATGCAAATGAAGCACGGGATATTTAAATCCTGGCTTTGTTTGCAATTCTGAATGTCTTCATTTGCATCCCTCTCTCGAAAGAGGGTGCAAGTGTAGACATACCCTGTGTAACAGCAGAAAATCTCAGCAGTTACATGCTGTGGGCTCTGCAATATAGAGTTTAAATTTTGCTGTAGCAAAGCTGCCTCCCCAGGAGCTGAGTGATTGTCACAGATGCCATCAACCAATAAGCATCAACTTATCAGTCAGCGACACGCACATCCCTACCAGATGTATGTTGGACCTCCTCTCTGTTCGAGGCTAGGCTGCAAAATTTTAATAAAAAACCCCCCAAACAAACCTGCTTTGAACTCTCTAGCAAAAGAAGTTACCAAGGTTGAAGGATTTGAAGTTGGAGTTCAAAAGCCAAGCTACTACGTTAGACTAGGATCCTTGTCTTCAAAGGTCCGTACCCGTGCCTACCAACAGGCCTTAATCCGGATTAAAGATGCTAAGAACAAAAGCCAAGAGACCATTTCGCAGCTCAATTACACTGTCAGTCTGGTAAGTTAAAGAGAATTCTGATTGTGTGTGTGTGTGTGTGTGTGTGTGTGTGTGTGTGTGTGGTATAAATCCAAAATGTCTTGGTAATCTCTAAACTATTTATCAAAGAAACATGTCTTCTGTTTGAATAAAGAAGTTTTGAATGGTACGAAACACCAACATTATCTTTCAATTGCTCAACTCAAACCTCAACAGATACATTCAATCCCCAAAGTTAGTTTTGCAAAAGAGATGCAATCTTACATCAATTTTCTATTACTGCACACTATGTAAACCTTGCTATTAAATCTTGCTATTACTAACTTTGCAGTTGGAACTAACTGTTCTTGAGTGCTCCTGCATTGGTGGAATCAATGTACAGAACACATTTTAATGAACAAAATCAGAAACAGTACGCTCAGGCTATGTCTACACTACAGGTGTCTTTTCCCGCCCCCCCCCCCCCCCCCACAAACTCACCAAGCGTCCACACCTCAAGTGCGTTTTTGCACAAGAGAACTGAAAGAACAGAGGGGTTTTTGCGCAATTGGTATTCCTCTTTCTACGAGGAATTAATACCTTTTTGCATAAGAGTTCTTGTGCAAAAAGGCATATGTGGACAGGGAAGAGGGCTTTTTTTGTGCAGGAAGGGGTGGGGGAGGGAGCACAGGTGCCCTGGTGGCCATTCTGTGCATAGCAATCAGGGCTTACTTTCGAGAGAACATCCATGCAGTCTGTACGCTCTGTCACACAAGCGCATTGCTTTTTCGATGCCCTTTTGCAGTGTGGTTGCGCTCTTGCGCTAGAAATGTATCTCAAGACATCTTCCGCAAAAAAAGCTTCTTGCTCAAGAAGTCTGCAGTCTAGGCGTAGCCCCGACTCTGACCTGCACAATTACTTTAATTACCCACAAAATACTACTAGAAGACAGCTGTTTGTTTTTTTCCTCATCTGTACCTCTAAAAATGGCCTCACCCAACAACTTTTAAATGATTTGCAAAAGAAATGGGGTGGGCTAAAAGTCATTTATAACAACCCTAAACTGTTCAGGATTCTTGCTTTACTACCTCATTGGTTGCTTTACAGATTGAGTATGCCAGAAAGAATATGAATAGTGCCAACCAGAAACTTCATGATGCCCAGGAAATGGTATATCACTCCTGGGTAGAATGGAAGAAAAATGCAGGCCAAAATGATGGTGACGAATTGCACACTGCTGAAGTAAGCAAATATATAAAGTATAAATGGCACAATGCAAAGTGTATATAAACTTGCAAGGACTAAACAGTACTTGTGTGTTCTCAAATTCATGAAATATCTTATCCTGCTAAAATGCACTTAACTCAGGTTCTTAGTTGGTGTCTCCTCTAAATGATTTCAGTTCAGTGGTGGTCATGACTTCATCTGACCTGATTGGCATCAGCCATAATTAATGGTGACTGGCTCCCCCATTTGTGTTCACTTTTACAACAAAGTTTAACTGGGTGCAGATGTCTCCTTGGTGAACCCTAAACATGGCAATAGTGGCCTAATGTAGAAAATAGCACCCACACATACATAAGAACATAACATAAGAATGACCATACTGAGTCAGACCAAAGGACCATCCAGCCCAATCCTGTCTGCCGACAGTGGCCAATGCCAGGTGCCCCAGAGGGAGTGAACCGAACAGGTAATGATCAAACCATCTCTCTCCTGCCATCCATCTCCACCCTCTGACAAATGAAAGCTAGGGACACCCTTCCTTAACCATCTTGGCTAATGTCCATTAATGGAGTTAACCTCCATGAATTTATCTAGATCTTTTAAACCCTGTTATAATCCTAGCCTTCACAACCTCCTCAGGCAAGGAGTTCCACAGGTTGATTGCATGCTGTGTGAAGAACTTCTTCCTCTTCTTTGTGCTAAACCTGCTGCCCACTAATTTCATTTGGTGGCCCCTAGTTCTTACATTATGGGAACAAGTAAATAATTTTTCCTTATTCACTTTCTCCATATCGCTCATGATTTTTATAGTCCTCTACCATATCCCCCGTTAGTCTCCTCTTTTCCAAGCTGAAAAGTCCTAGTCTCTTTAATCTCTCCTCATATGGGACATGTTCCAAATCCCTAATCATTTTAGTTGCCCTTTTCTGAATTTTTTTCTAATGCTTTCTTTTTTTTGAGATGAGGAGACTGAATGTGAACTCAGTATTCAAGATGTGGGTGTACCATGGATTTATATATGGACAATAAGATATTCTCCGTCTTATTCTCTATCCCTGTTTTAATCATTCCTAATGCAACTACAGGTTGTACCTCTCCTCTGGGACTCCCTAATCAGGCAACACCCGTGGTCTAGCAGGCGCACAGATGTTGCTAGATCAAAGAGCCCAGCCACAGAAGTTGAGAATAGCTGGGTGCAGAGCTGGTTTGGTGGGTGGCAGCCTGCAGGGGTAGTGACTCTCAGGACCCATTGCTGCTGCTGTCCATGGGGCTGGGGAACCCCAGGAGCAGCTGCTGCCCATATGGAGCAGGGAGCAGAGCCCCATGTGCTGGCTGAGGGCAGCACACCCACGGGGGTGGACTGGAGGAGGTCAGGTCTGCAAGGTGAACCCCGATGCCTGACTTCCCCTGGTCTGGCAAATTCCTTTGTTTGGGACCACTTGGGTCCCGAGGGTGCCGGACAAGGGCAGTTCAACATGTATATCCTTCCCAAGGCTGCTAGAACTCTAGCAGACATGCTTCAGCGTATGTACTGCAGCCCTACTTTCAATGTAGTTTTTCAAAAAAAGTAATATTGGTTGTTGCTACACTTAACTACTGCGACTCAACCCTGGAGAATCAGTTGCAGGCCCAAACTCTATTGTTAAGGGACAAGCTACTTATGACTTGCTCTGTCCTGGACATCATGTGACCTTCCAAAGAACAGCTAAATGAACAACCTGAGTGGGACTGATCATGTGATTTCTCTTCTCTTTGGGTATGTCTAAACTAGCTGGGTAATGTAGGCATACCGCACTTGCAAATGAAGCCCGGGATTTGAATTTCCCAGGCTTCATTTGCCTAAGCGGGGAGCCGCCATTTTTAAAACCCCGCTGGTTCGAACCCCGTGCAGCGCGGCTACACGGGGCTCGAACTAGGTAGTTCGGACTAGGCTTCCTATTCCGAACTACCGGTACACCTCGTGGAACGCCTAGTCCGAAGCCTAGGAAGCCTAGTCCGAACTACTTAGTTCGAGCCCCGTGTAGCCACGCTGCACGGGGTTCGAACCAGTGGGGTTTTAAAAATGGCGGCTCCCCGCTTAGGCAAATGAAGCCCGGGAAACTCAAATCCCGGGCTTCATTTGCAAGTGCGGTATGCCTACATTACCCTCCTCATTCGAACTAGGAGGGTAGTGTAGACATACCCTTACCTCTCCTCCCCCTTTCTCCCCCCTGCGATCCTTACTACTTTCTGCCATCCTGCCAGACTTTCCTCTGCTCCCAAGGCTATTGGATACCAAGTCTGATAACAGCACAAATGCAGTAATTGATAGTTGAGCTTGTAACTTTAAGCTAGAAGCATCAACAGTTCACTTTGACTCTTATTGCAATAGCTAAAGAACACAAGGAGCAGAGCCAGATATTTCTATGTAAAAGAGCACATCAGACTTGTAGCTCTGGGATCTAAAAGATCCAAGAGCTTTCAAAAACCAGGTCTTGACCCTAGTAAGCACCTTCAAGCCAGTAGCTTAATACAGATTGCACCTCTATAAACCAGAATTCTCTGGTCCAACAGCATCCATGGTCTAGAAGGACCTTAAGTGTTGTGAGATCTGCCCTGGTACGCTGCAGGGGGTGGAATAGATAGGCTTCTGGCCCCAGGCAGGGGCTGTGTGCAGCCTAGCTAAGCTTTGGCAGGAGGGGGTAGAAGCTGGGAAGCCAACTGCACAGATAAGCTGGCCTGGGCAGGGGATGCAGGGGCAGGTGCACAGTGCAGCTGAGTTGTGATAGGAAGCCCAGTGGGAGGGGTAGGAGGTAGTCCAGCAGCAGGGGAGCCAGAAATGGCCTCTCATGGTCCAGAGCAATCCCTCATCCAGGACCAGAGAGGTCTGACCTATAATTTCATTCTCTGAAAAAGGAAGGCCCTAATCTCAGAAGCCATAACTTCAATTCTCCATCTCCCTCTTACTTCAGTCCATGGTGTGAACTTTTGGCATTAGAGTAAAATTTTTGCAGTGACCAACTCTCTGGCTAATAACTAACTCTGAGATGCTATTATGGTTTGTTTCAGCACATTGAGTCACGCACACTAGCTATTGCACAGAGCCTGACTCGGCAGCTTCAGACCACCTGCCTTACCCTGGTGTCAAGTATACAAGGCTTGCCGCAGAACATTCAGGACCAAGTTCATCATGTTGGGGCAATGGCAGGAGATGTCTATAGGAGCTTCCGTTCTACTTCCTCTCTCCACGAAGTATCAGATACTCTCCTCACCACTAGCAAAGGACATCTGAAGAAAATGAAGGAGTCTCTGGATGATGTGATGGATTATCTTGTTAACAACACACCACTCAACTGGCTGGTAGGTCCCTTTTACCCACAACTGGATGGGTCTCAGCATTCTGAGCGCAAGGGTGAAGGTGAGAAAAATGCCAGCCAACATGACAAATGGCCCGAACACAGAGATTAATTGCATAGCACACAGGTCAGAGTGCATGACAAGGTGACTTGACTTCTGTAGCTGTCAGGTGACCTATGGGGACAATATCAACGATGTGGGGAGGGGGGGAAACTAAAAAACTAAATGTTTCCTTTCTAATCCAAGAAAGGGCCTTTCACTGAGGCTACGTCTACACTGGCCCCTTTTACGAAAGGGGCATGCTAATTTTAAACTTCGTAATAGGGAAATCCACGGGGGATTTAAATATCCCCTGCGGGATTTAAATAAAGATGGCCACCGCTTTTTTCCGGCTTGGGGAAAAGCTGGAAAAAAGCGTCTAGACTGGCCCGATCCTCCGGAAAAGGCCTTTATTCCGGAGGATCGGGCCAGTCTAGACGTTTTTTCCGGCTTTTCCCCAAGCCGGAAAAAAGCGGCGGCCATCTTTATTTAAATCCCGCGGGGGATATTTAAATCCCCCGCGGATTTCCCTATTACGAAGTTTAAAATAGCATGCCCCTTTCGTAAAAGGGGCCAGTGTAGACGTAGCTTGAATGTTTTGCTGTCCTGTAAGAGTGCCTCTGGAAATAATGAACAGCACAGAGCACCTTGAAGCTTCAAACTTCTACAGCTTACAGCAGTTACTCACCTTGTTCCACTACCTGGCTAAACGTCAGACAAGAGAAGGCTTTTTAAAATATCAAATATCAGACCTTAAATAGAACTCCTCACAACCGGAAACTTGGAAGTCAGTTACCTGTGCAGGAAAAACATAGAACTAACATGATCTTGTTTCGTGCCCATTTAGAAGTCCTGCAGCTCAGCGAGACAACTCTGTCAAACTTCCACTGATGTTCCGGTATCCCAGACTGTGCATTTAGCTATGATGGCTTTGATTATTGAGCTGTCTTAAAGAATAATCTTCATTGGCCAGATCACAAAAGCATAATGCCTTACTATGAATCTGTCACTTGCTTTGCAGAAAGGCTTCTAAGTTGTTTAGCCAAAGTTATTTAAGGCTGTGAATCTCCATTGTTCTGATGTTTTTCAGATCTTTTTATTAAATTATTTTTTTTCCCTTTGACAGTCAGCTAAAGGCAGTATGGAGTAAAATCTGCAGTACAGAATGTGAATGTATGATTCATGGGAGGGTTTTTTGTACCAGGGTGCTTAGTCTTGTGTGTCTTTTTGTAGTGCTTTTTCACTTTTTTTTTTGTATTACAATCTGTATGTGTTCAATAATAAATGCTACAGCAGCCAAAGTCTGTCTCATTTGAATGGTATATAAACAAGCATTTTAGCACTTCCTTAGTGAGTCTCCATATTGTGGAATTGAATCCAGGAGAAGGCAGTCTTGAAATGCAAATAAAGTAGGTGAACTGCTGGCTACCATACTAACCAGCATCAGATGCATTACACAGATGGGTCAAATGTTGCTGCTGCATTTGTTTCCTGCCTTCAGTCTCCTTCCACTCCTCTTAGCTTTGTTCCAGCTTCTCTGTGCTTATTGTCCACCTTAATAGAAAACTTTAATGGTACCAAGTCATCATTTCTACAGTTTAGAGGAGGAAGTCTGTGCAGGATGGCCTGGACAGCTGTTTGTCTACACTGCAATAGGGCATCCTTGCATCTGACTCTAAATGCCTACTGTACTGAGTGTCAGTGTTCTCTCTGTTTTGCATATGAATGGAAAAACTAAATTTTGTTAAGCTCACTGAGACATATACAGATAAACTTTCTCTCTCCACCCTCCCCTGCAGCCAATATACTCCATTTGAAAATCAGAACTGAAAATAGTTGTTTGTTTGGATTAAAAGCCTGCATTTGAAACTTCAGACAACTGACACTATTTAACTTGCTTAGTATACATGCTGCATCTTCATATGCTCTGGAAAGCAATCCACTGCAAAACCTTTGTCATCAGGGTACTAATGGATACTAGTTAAATTTGATCTCTAAAGAACAGTTGCGCTAACCTGTTCAGCAGCTGGAGTCTCCCTATCTGCACAAATGAAACCTCCAATGCCTATATACACAGTATTGGAAATGAGGATGGTTTAGTGTCATGCTGAAGTTTTGGGGGAGGGGAGGAACCCAAAGGGCTAGCAATATAAATAGCAGTCTGAGGCTGTTGGAAGAGACCTTCATGCTTAATGAATGGACAGGTTAAGATGTTCAAGCTTCTGGCTTGTTAACAATGGACTCCACAGTATTATAATAGAACTGTTCCTAAATCTAACATGAGATAGGGACTGATTCTTCCAGTAGAGGAATATATGCTGAAGGGAAAGCAGGAATCTTGGACTCTTTTTAAACAAATTTAAGTAGCACTGTGGGGATACTATGCCATACTTTTAGGTCAAAGGCAACACCCTGCATTCTCCCTCATAATTGTTAGCCTATTGCTATTAGTGGAGGACAAAGGCCTAATTTGCAATAAGGCACTCCAGCTTGTCCCTCTCACTGAGGGATCAAAAAGATGCAGCAGGAAAAGCAACTAACAGGAGCATATAAGTTAGTCCTACTCAGGGCCACATTAAGGCCTTTAGAAGCCCTAAGCACTGAAAAGATTATGGTGTCCCCCCCCCCCCCCCCATATGTAATTCAAAATAAAAACAATACTATAGCATTATTTACGTATTTATTTTGTGCCCCTGCTTTGCTTGTGCCCTAAGCATGTGCTTAGTCTGCCTATTGAGTGTGGGTACGTCTAGACTACCTGCCTCTGTCGCCAGAGGCATGTAGATTAGGCTACCAGACATAGGAAAATGAAGCGGCGATTTAAATAATCGCCGCTTCATTTAAATTTACATGGCTGCCGTGCTGAGCCGACAAACAGCTGATCAGCTGTTTGTCAGCTCAGCACGGCAGCCATGTAAATTTAAATGAAGCGGCGATTATTTAAATCGCCGCCGCTTCATTTTCCTATGTCTGGTAGCCTAATCTACATGCCTCTGGCGACAGAGGCACGTAGTCTAGATGTACCCTGATCCAGCCCTGGTCCTGCTGGACACTTCTGTGGCCTTGTTACCATGTAAGCCACACACCAATTTACACTGGCTAACGTCTACACTACGAGCCTGTTGCAGAAGAGCAAATGGAGTGCTCATTTGTATATGTCATATTCTCATTTACATTGCCTCTTCCTTTCCCTTTTGAGCAAGAGGTTTTTGTGGAAAAAAGCACTGTGTAGACAGCACCTTCTTGTGCAAAAACGCCCTTTTGCGCAAGAGCCATTCTTCCTCTTTGAAAAGGCACTGTCTACACAGCGCTTTTTTGCGCAAAAACCTCTTGCGTGGAAAGGAAGAGGAAATGCAAATGAGTGACATGCAAATGAGCACTCCATTTGCATTTGCTCATCTGCAAGAGGCTCATAGTGGAGACATAGCCTGTGAGAAACTTACTCATTCTGAATTAACTCCCTTGCCAAAAGGACTTGTAGATGACAGCTAAGCTGCTGTAGTTGACAACTGGTCATAAACTTTCTCAATTGTAAACTGATAAACTCATTTGTTGTTGTTTAAAACTAAAACACTACTAGGTAGAGGCTACCCAATACTTTCTTGATCAGTTGATGTGAGTTCTTCATAGACTTAGTAAAAGCGCTTACCAGCTATAGTATCTAAGGCTAAATAATCATTTGGACTGTGGGCCATATCCATGCCACCAGACACTCTTGAACAGAGCACAAATTGTATTTACTTGCAGTTATTGTTGTATGGACCTTGACAAAATTTTGACAAATAGACTATCCCTGTGCTAAACAAGGTACAAATGGGTGCCTGTGTAATCAGTGCTGTCAGTTCTTCCAGTCTGAGCCTAGAGGCAACCGTAAGTAGTAGATGGAAGACTAAAGAAACCATCTTCTGGTTCTGTATGCTGAGAGATTCATGACTGAATTTTCAAATGCTTTTAAGTTTTGTGTGGCTGGGTCTCTTATAGCACTCATTGGTCTGCTACTTCTCCTGATCAGAGACTGAGCAAAGGCATTTGGGTGATTGCTGAGCTGACTTCCAAGGAGAAACTTGCAATCTGAGCAAGAGTTTGTATTAAAAAAAGAAAAGAAAAACTGGATGCTGTTCCCACAGGAATAGGACTATTTGTCTTAGATAAATATTTGACTGCAGGTCCATAAGAGGATATTTTGGGTTCTGAGCTTTGTTAGCCATTAAAAGCAAGCCTTCAGTATTGTGGTTCAACAACAGTGCTGTTTAAACTGAATTATGACTGTAACTTACTCCTGTCTTTACAACACAGTAGCTATTGGTATAAGAAGGCTCTCTGAGCAGACACCACTCCTGCCACATGATTTCAGACAGAGTGGTATTAAAATGTCAGTTTTCACTGACTAGCATTAGAATTTAAATTGCAGCTTCTAATTCTCCAAGGCTGTTACATGGCAAATATGGATTAAGTCGAACTACTTTGTACCTTCATCTGCTCTGGGTCTATTTTGAAGCCAGGAGCTAAAAGCATTACAAACAGAGAGAATCTGTGCAACACTAAAAAACCTTGGCAGGAATAGAAGCTATTCATATAAATACCTGACTTTTTACTTTCCTCACCATATTTGCATAATAAAAGCTCAATTACACTGTATAGAAACACTACCATCAGGTTGAGAATAAATCTGAGGCTATGTCTAGACTACAAAGATAAATCGGAAAAAGAAACTGCTTTCCAATTTACTTTTGAATGAGGCTTTTTTGAAATCTGGCCCATCTACCTGGGGCCAAATTTTGGGAAAAAAAACTCTTTTGGAACATTCTTTCTTCTTCGTGAAATGAGGTTTATAGGGATGCCCACAAAACACATCCGCTTTTTCGATATTTTTTTCAGAAAAGTGGATGCATTCCCTGGATGTGGCAGAGCTTTTCTGGGATGCTTCCAGTATCCTGGAAAAGCTCTGTAGTCTAGATGTACCCTGAAATGCATTAACAAACACAACTGAGTAAGGCAGTGGATTTGATATTGGGTTGAGCTTCCCCAAGGTGTGACCCATGATTTCAGGGACAATGATTTTTCTCACTCTAAATACGGTTTAAGCTAAGGTAGGGCTAAAACAGCCAGACAGTTTTCTAGGAAGGAAAATGCTACATATATTAGCTATTGATTTCTGCTGTCAGCCTTAACTCGGCTATGTCTACACAGCTTCCCTCTTCTGTAGAAGCCTATGCAAACGAAGTGCCATGCTTAATTTGCATAATTAATTAGGAGCCGTTTTTGCACAAGAGATTTTTGTGCATGAGCTGTTCTTCCTCATTTTTTCAGGAAGAACAGCTCTGCTGTAAGGGGGGTTTTGCACAAAAAGGCGCTCTTTAGACAGCAAAAACCTCTTGTGCAAAAATGGCTCTTAATTATGCACACGAAGCGTGTCAATATGCTAATCTGTACTTCATTTGCATAGGCTTTTGCGGAAGAGGGGATCTGTGTAGATGTAGCCATAGCCTCCTTTCCTACACAGTGATAATAATTTGTAAACTACAGCGGTCTTAAATATGCTGACTTATGAACAACTGCACTGACATCTAGAAAAAAGATTATAACAATTTGTAAATTTAAGCCTTATGTAATTATAAGATCTTTGGATGTAAAGCCATTTTTAGATGCTAATGATTTTTATTGCTACAGGTTTTGTCTAGGATAACCATTTAAGATTCCAGAAAACATTTGTACTCACTGCAGTGCTTTTCCACATCCAAAACGCATTCTTAATTTCTTCAGGTTAGTGCCAGAATCTGTACTTGCATATTATTACAAAATATCTGTCATTACACAGTACTTTCTCCAACAAAGAGCTTCCAGTTTCCATAAATAACCTCGTCTGTGCCAGTGGAGTTGCACAGGACTAGCTGAGAGTAGAATGTGTTCCAAGCCATCAGGTGTGTCTAGACTACATCCCTCTTTTGACAGAGGGATATAAATTAGACACTTCGAAATTCCAAATGAAGCTGGGATTTGAATTTCCCGTGCTTCATTTTCATAATCACATCAGGGCGCTCTTTCGAAAAAATGTTATTTTGAAAGTGAAACCAGAGTCTAGATGTGGTTCTTTCGAAAATAGAAGCCTTTTTCGAAAGATCCTGTAAACCTCAGGTTTACAGGATCTTTTGAAAAAGGCTTTTACAGGATCAGGCTTTTACAGGATCTTTCAAAAAAGGCTCTTATTTTCAAAAGAACCACGTCTAGACTGTGGGTTCACTTTCAAAATAGCGCTTTTTCGAAAGGGCGCCCTGACACAGTTATGCAAATGAAGCATGGGAAATTCAAATCCTGGCTTCATTTGCAGTTTCAAAGTGTCTAATTTATATCCCTCTGTCAAAAAGAGGGATGTAGTCTAGACGTACCCATCTTGATTCACAGGCAAGCTGAAGCTGTCGCCATCTTGTAAAATACCTGTTGGTGCTTTGTAATATTGTGGCTGACTACATACAGTAGGACTCTAAAGCTCCCTGATGGATTGACTGAATGCTGCCTACAAATCTTTTTCCTATAGCAGCTGGAAAAAATGGCCAAAACGTTTCAGCCACAAAAATGAGGACCCATATTCTAGCCTGCAATTATCAATGAATTCTGCTGACTGCTTTCTCAATAGAGTATTAAACTGGGGGGCTGTGTCTAGACTGGCCAGTTTTTCCGGAAAATCAGCCGCTTTTCCGGAAAAACTTGCCAGCTGTCTACACTGGCCACTTGAATTTCCGCAAAAGCACTGACTTCCTACTGTAAGAAATCAGTGCTTTTTGCGGAAAAACTATGCTGCTCCCGTTTGGGCAAAAGTCCCTTTTGCACAAAACTTTTGCGCAAAAGGGCCAGTGTAGACAGCTGAGATTTGTTTTCCGCAAAAAAGCCCCGATCGCGAAAATGGCGATTGGGGCTTTTTTGCAGAAAAGCGTGTCTAGATTGGCCATGGTCACTTTTCCGCAAAAAGTGCTTTTGCGGAAAAGCGTCCATGCCAATCTAGACGCGCTTTTCCGAAAATGCTTTTAACGGAAAACTTTTCCATTAAAAGCATTTCCGGAAAATCATGCCAGTCTAGACGTAGCCAGGCAGTGCAGTGCTTGTTAGTTTAACATCTGGTCAGTAGTAGAATGCATACTCAGTTATACTGATATTTGTTCTGAATTTATTCTGTATATGAAGATTGAAACATAAATTTTTAGCCTCTTAGATCCATGCAAATAAAAGCTGAATCCATGTGTACTAAGATTGTAAAGTAAGCAACTGCTTTTATAATCTGGCTATGTAATTCTGTTTCAAAGTTCCTTAATAGCTTTCCAAATTTTCCTTACTGAAGTTATTATCAGAATACCAGTTCAATTCTGATAAGACAGTGAACCAAATGTACACATCATTGGAGTATAGTTGGATTTTTTTATGGAATATTATAATAGCGAATGTAGCTAGCATTGATGGAGGGGGAGAGAAAGAGAAATTTAATCTGACTTCTTTGGTCATGGTCGGAAGAAAAGTTCCCCATCAAATATGAAACAACTAAATTATAAGGGTAAATACAGAGGTGATGTAGAAGTTAAACTCCCTTACATTAAAGACTTATCTTTGGTAGGGGATTTTGCATTCATCTAAACTGGGGTTGTCATAAATTGTGCCAGTGCAGCACATATTTTTACATTTATCAGATTCAGAATGAAGATGAATCTAATGTAGATTCTGCTGTAGGCTAGCATAGTGCATTTACACAAGATTTGCAATTGGGGTAGCAATCACTAATGTTAACAGGCCCTACTGGAGTCCCCTGGAGCTACTTACATCCATTCTTCTAGCATCTAAAAGACATTAAGTGCATTTAAATTGACAAGGTAGCTGGAGAAGGTATAAATCTCTGTAGCTTCAATGTAGACTTCCTTAAAGTTGAATGGACTGGGTATAAGTAGTTGTGCAGGAGTTTATTGTAAGGCTAAGGCTATGTCTACACTGCTCACCTTACAGTGACATAACTATGCTGCTACACTCATCCCGCTGTAAAGTAGGTAGTATAGTCCTTCTGTAAGCAGGAGAGAGCTCTCCTGTTGACAGAATCATGTCTAGTGCTTTACATTGGTAAAACTTCTGTCAGGCTATGTCTAGACTTCTTCTGAAAGAGAGTGGCCACACTGCAAAAATGCATTGAAAAAGCGATCTGCTTTTTCAAAAGGTAGCGTCCACAGTGAATGGATGCTCTCTAGCATTTCAGCTGCAATTACTGTGGACGGAGTAGCTACCAGGGCACTTGTGCTTTTTCCTCTTTCCTCTTCTTTCGAAAGAATTCCCTCTTCCCCATCCACATATGCCTTTTTCCGAAAGCCAAAAGAGCTCTTTTGGAAAAAGGTTTCTTCCTCATAGAATGAAGATTACCAATGTCAGAAAAACCCCTCTGTTATTTCGATTTTTCTTTCGGAAGAATGGGTTTGCAGTGTGGACGTAATTGAAGTTTTTCCAGAAAAACAGCCATTTTTCCAAAAAAACTTTGTAGTGTAGACATACTCTTAGGAGTGTGCTTCTTCACACCTTTTGCCAAAAAAATGTGGCACAGCATAACCTAATGTACGTATCTCCAAATTTGGCTCCTGACATCTTTGTTGCATTGTTTTAGAATTCTTAGTTACTTGTGTGGCAAGAAGTGCTATGTTCAAATCCTGAAAGTGTACAGTTATTTTAAATGTGTTACCATATAATGCCTTTATAACTGTGGATTTTTATGCATCAGGGTTCTGCAGAATAATGAGAGAATGGGGCTTCATCCCAATAGAGGGATGGAGCCTCATTCTTGTTGCCATTTGGAGTCGGTGGGTTTAATGCTATTGATCACATTAGAAGCAAGATCAAGCTCTATCTAAAACTAGTCAATTGCTGCTATATTTTTTATGCTGCACTACTTGTGTGAAGTGCTTGAGGCCCAGGATGATGACAAGGTCTTTTGAAACCAGTTTTATTATACTGGGGGATGCTCATATCTCTAGAGCCCTATGCCAATTTCCCTACCTGGTAAGTCAGTTTCAGATCCAGATCTCCACTAACTACAGAGGTGGCTGAATAATATGAGGAGCCCACTTACTTCTTTGGTCCATGTCTCCCTGTTCCAAATGTGTCATCCCTGATAACAAGAACTGATCATAGTATGCTGCATAGCACACAAGACAATGCCATCAAGATAGTCCTTTTGAAGAACAATCTTCCCAGTGAGAAATAAATAACTGGGTTATTTCTCAGTCTAGCATCATGTTTAAAATAGTTCAAGCAGAGTAGAAAATGTATTGGTATTTGCTTGCTGTTTTATCCGGGGGCTGTGTCTAGACTGGCCAGTTTTTCCAGAAAATCAGCCGCTTTTCTGGAAAAACTTGCCAGCTGTCTACACTGGCCGCTTGAATTTCCGCAAAAGCACTGACTTCCTACTGTAAGAAATCCGTGCTTCTTGCGGAAATACTATTCTGCTCCCGTTCAGGCAAAAGTCCCTTTTGCGCAAAAGGGCCAGTGTAGACAGCTCAGATTTGTTTTCCGCAAAAAAGCCCTGATCGCGAAAATGGCGATCGGGGCTTTTTTGTGGAAAAGCACGTCTAGATTGGCATGGACGCTTTTCCGCAAAAGCACTTTTTGCGGAACAGCGTCCGTGCCAATCTGCACGCTCTGTTCCGAAAATGCTTTTAACGGAAAACTTTTCCGTTAAAAGCATTTCCGGAAAATCATGCCAATCTAGACACAGCCTCTGTGTAAACTTAAGCACTGTACACATATTGCAGTTGCTGTACAAATGCTATAGCTGAGTTTTTCTCAGCTTGTCTACATTTAAGCCAACTCTGCATCAAACTGAAAAATATATTTACTTTGTGGTGATTGGGTAAAATTAAAAAAAATGCCTCAATCAGCTAGCATAAATCACATTTTCAAATGCTCCCATGCTCTTAAATATGCATATTTCACTGAATGGAATGAAAATCAGGCTCCTAATTAGCTTCTGAAAATTTGGCCCAACATCCAAACATGCTCAATGTTTTACTAACCAACTGCATAAACTACATATACAAATAATTGAAACAGATGAGTGATGCAATGTATATTCCGCACTTGCAATGTGATCGTGTTAGTTCTGTTGAGGTGATGGTGGTCGATTTAAATGTATATTATTAATAGCTCAATTCAAGATACTTGGTGACAGATTTGAACTTTTATAAATGGAAGTTTAGCCATATAGTCTTATTTCTTAAAATGTTGATCAGTGTGAATCCATTACAAATACAGACTTCTCTTAGCAAACTATTGTGAAATGTTAATTTATTTCAATTTTCAGGCAATCACTTCCCCGTGTGATTTCTTCAGAGCAAAATTGACACATACTGCTTGTGCAATGAAGAAGAGCTTGTATTGAGATCACTTATGGTGTATTTGTTCTGTGAATAAACAGGCTTTCCACTTAGCACCTTTATATGACATTTCCCTCCCAAACCTCATTCCCCTCTGAGTTTTGAAGTGGCCTGAAGACAAAGGTGATATAGCAAACATAGGCTATGTCTGCACTATCGGGCTATATTGGAAAAAGGTATGTAAATTGCTCTTTGCAATTTGCATACCTTTTTCCAATAGTTTTTTTGGAAGAGGCTTTTCCAAAATTTGGCCCATCTACACTGGGCCAAATTTTTGAAAAATCCCCTTTTTTAGAAGAACCGTTCTTCCTCATTGGAGGAGGAAAACAGGGCTTCCGAGAGAGCGCGTCTGCTCTTCCACAAAAAAAAGCGGAAGAGCGGACACGTTCCCTGGACATGAAGGAGTTTTTCCGGAAAAACTCCATAGACCAGACATAGCTATATATAACATCTCTAAATTGATGGGTACAGTATACATACAGTCTTTGCAAGAGATCAATCTTATTAGACAACCTCCTTCTTAACATACCATCTCAAAGTATTATGAAATGTTCTGTATTGAGTGCAGTTCTATTTCACCTTTGTTATAAGAATATATCTGTTAATCAACTAATTTATCTTTCTTAAGATGTTTGTCACCGTATCTATCTAAAATAAGATTGAGAATGTGTGATTTGTTTAATACTTTGGGCTTGATTTTCAGACTGCAGCTCTGGTTGACTTCAGTTGGAGTCTTGAGTGCTCAGCTTTTTGCAAATCAGGTCTTTTCACTTTTTACATTAATCTTTATGTGGGTTTTTTCCTTTTCAGGTGCCAGATTTCACTATCACCGATTTGTCCTCAGAATCTGATGATATTCCAGACATTTTGGGTTTGGATGAGGAAGACCAGCAAGATTTTTCACGCACTAACGGCCCTATCAGCATGGGACCAAGAGCTGAATAAATATCAGGCACAAAACTGTTCTTTTGATTTTATATGGTTTTTTTGCCATGTTAACTTATATTTCTGCTGTTTAAAAAGAAATCTATATAGCTCTTGGAATGTACAGTTTTGGATCAATTTTGTTTCATTTAGCTGCATCGAAATTCTGATTTGCATCTCTTTTTTTATGGATTGCATTTTAGCATAACTCTATAGCATGGGTATCAAACTTTAATCCTGCAAGCCTGCTATCAGTGTAGCCAGTTGAGGTGCACATCTATTTAAAACTGTTTTGCTATTTGGTTTGCTTTCAGCAACAGCCAAAAACAGCACTTTACACAAAGGGCTGTCAGCAAAAGGAAACGGACTAGGATTTGCTGATAAAAGTTTCCCTCTTTTAGTCTATGTGTAAAGCACTTATTGCATCTACCTCTTTGCTGCTGGAAAGGATTACAGGCTGACCATGGGATCCTAGTCAGTTTTGATGGGACTCTGTCACCAGAGTTTGAAACAGTGTCCCTCTATAGGAAGTGTTTATAATGAAATAACTCAGTTTCCCTCTATATTCCTTCCATGTATATGTACTTCTGTTTCCCAGGGGAGACCAAGGATGGGAGTTTGAGTTAGAAGAGCCCCAAAGTACAATCATGGGACCAAGTGCAGAAGGAAATACAAATAAGAACACAGAGAATAAAAAGGGAGAAAGAAATAGGAATAAAAAGCAACAAAAAAGAGAGAAAAGGAGAAAACAAAATAACAAAGGGGAATGATATAAATAATCATGGTCAAAAGGCAAACAAAGACAGAGGAGGAACTCACACATACCATCTTTTTTGCTGAGTGATCAAGTAGGGCAACTTTAATAACTAATGGCCTGATACTGCTCTTCTTGCACACACCATTGACTTCAGCAGGAGTTTTGAATATATGAGGAATACAGCAGGATTAGCCCCAATCAATGTTATGTTACTATCCTGGTTCTTTGTGCAAAAATCCCACTATCACTATTGGGAAGTCATGTGGATTTTATATGGTGCTAATCTTGTAGACCAGGCCCACTGATTTTGATTAGGCTCTTGCTATAGAATGATGTTGACACCCCTACTCTATCATAATGTACTTTCTGGTTTTTGTGAAAGCTTTGAAGTCTAGTCACTGAAATGCCTTGAAATAAAGTTTGAGCTATAAATCTTAGAATTGGTGTGGTTGCATTTCTTTGTTGTCTCATACTTAATTCCTGTCTAAAGAACTCTCATTTTAATTATTTGAAGCAGGGGACAGGATGCATTTAGAAAGGAGCAGAGGGGTGTCCAATTCATAAATTGACATACACTGAGCTAAATCTGACCCTAAGCAGGCAAGTGACAGTCTCACTTGTGGGGCTCACACATACTCATTTGTGGAAGAAACAAAATTGCTGTATTCTGCATGCATCTTCACAGAGCCAGAGGTGGACTGATTATATTTGTTGCAATATAAGATGATTTTATTTGCAAAGTTATATGTTTGTATTAGAACAATTTGTCATGAATGACTTTTACTGGCTTAAAACACTATAGCGGTAGCACTGCTCTTGTAGCTCTTCAGTGTAGACGCTCACTACGGTGACAAGAACAGGTCTCCCATCACTGTAGTTAATCCATCTGTGACGTAGTGGGCATGCAGTACACTCTGTTTGGGCAGGTCAGGCATTCACTGGTTGCTGTGTTTGGGCTGTGAGTGACCCCTACTGGCCTGTGTCTGTAAGCACTGCCCAGCGTGGGGGGTCGGCTGAGGAGCCTGAGGTCACGTAGACAGTGACCCAACCCGTCCTACCTGTTGTGGGCAGGGACTGAACAAAGGAAGTGAGTTTTGGGAGGAGTCCGTTTTTTTGGCTGGGAAACATGAAGGGAACAGATTAAGCAGTGTGCTGGGAGTTTAGGGGCCTAGGCACCCCACCCCAAGGGATCTACGGCTGCCTGGCCCTGACTCCTTAGACCCACATCACGCCTATGATATGCTGTAGCCTGGAGAAGCAATAAACCCTCTCTATTCTACTGGCTGGCAGAGTCTGTTCTTGCTGCTATGGGGGTGCAGAATCGGGGATCCCCAATGTGCCGTCACACCATCTCCCTGAGGCTATGTACATACTACAGTTTATGTTGCTCAAGAAGTTATACTGCTTAGTGGTGTGAATAAGCCACCTCTCTGAGGCTCTGTCTACACTACAAAGTTTTTGGGCAAAAATGGCCGTGCAGGAGCCAGCAGCACAGGCATCCCCCTTTCCTTGCTGCCTCTGATACAGGTGTGTGTGTGGGGTGGGGGGCAGTGTATAGTCTAGAGATTAACTGGTAAACCGAGGCTTATTGGTTAATCGTGTACATGACTGCTAACATCCATTGACCTATCTGTATTCAGGAGCAGCGTGAGGGCGGCTGTGGCAGCTGGCGCGGAAGGCGCAATCGGCGCCCTCGCCTGCACAGCCGTCAATGGCCGTGATGTAATCACGGGGCGCCCCGGCACCCTGCGATGTCATCATCAGGTGCCTGGGCCGGTGACATCCTAGGCAACTGCCTAGTTTGCCTAGGCTCACAGGCCGCCCCTGTCTGTATTAAAATATTCCAAATGATGGCAATAAGTCCAGTTTTTCTGGAGTTGCTCAGGCTCTAGGACACTCACTAGGAGGGTGGTGAAGTACTGGAATGGGTTACCTAGGGAGGTGGTGGAATCTCCATCCCTAGAGGTTTTTAAGTCTCAGCTTCACAAAGCCCTGGCTGGGATGATTTAGTTGGGATTGGTCCTGCTTTGGGCAGGGGGCTGGACTTGATGACCTCCTGAGGTCTCTTCCAGCCCTAGGATTCTATGATTCTCTGGATAGCTGAGGGAGGTGGAGTTAATGGGCACCAAGTGTCACACATTTTAATGTTCCAAAGTTTCGGAGGGGTAGCCATGTTAGTCTGTAACAGGAAAAACTTCCAGAATCAAGAATAAATAAGGGAAGGAGTGGGAAGGAAAAAAATTGGAGGGGGGAGGTGAAGAGGACATTGGATAGATACATTTCTAAGAGACAGCTGAGCCAGTCTGTATCAGGAAAAACTTAAAAAACAACAAATAGTCTATTAGCACCTCAAAGAATAAATAGTTAAAAGAGGCTGATAAGAACCATTAGTTTGCACTAGGAAAGGAAGAGTACTAACACCGGATTCTGCACAGACATCAAGATCCATTGGCACCTTCATTGGCTGATTGGTTGATAATGTGTGGACCATCAGATATCACAATTTAGACTATTTGCATGAGAGTTAAACTTGAGAATGAAGTGGAGTTCCAATCCTTCTCTGTGTATTTGGCTTGTGGAATTGGTCTGAAACAAAACAGCAACTTGTAGATCCCTTAATGAGTGTCCAGGGAGGTTAAAGTGTTCCCCAACAGGTTTTTATGTGTTGCCTTTTTGGGTATCTGATTTATGTCCATTAATTCTTTCCCATTGGGACTATCCAGTTTGTCCAATATACATGGCAGTGGGCCACTGCTGGCATTTGATGGCTAGGATTGGCTGTTTTTCTCAGACGGAAGGCCGCTTGGGACATTCTTCCCATGCCACAGCTGGTGGGGGAGGAAGGAGCTTGGGGATTTAATGGTGCCGTGACTCTTTTGTGTGTGTGTGATTTTTGTTTTGTTTTGTTTTTTGTTTTTGCTCAACCAATGTTTTTCCTACCATTTTTGTGAAACTATCTGGCAACCCTTTTGATGGCATAGATCACATTACTGGATGTGCAATTAAATGAGCCTCTGATCTGGTGGCTGATGTGGTTGGGTCCCGTGGTGAAATCACTTGTATAGATGTGCAGGCAGAGTTGGATCTGGGGTTGATTGCAGGGGTTGGTTTTTCCTCCCCTACCCCCTGCTTCCTTCCCTTATTTATTCTTGGTTCTGGACTTCCAACACTCCCGTCATCTGAAGAAGTGGGCTGTGCCCACGAAAGCTCATGATACCATCTCCATGTTTTGTTAAGTCTCTAAGGGTACATCTACACAGCAAAGTTATTTTGAAATAACAGCCCTTATTTCGAAATAACTTTCCTAGCGTCTACACAGCCAAACCGCTATTTCAAAATAAATTTGAAATAGCAGCATGCTTATTTTGAATTTGGTAAACCTCATTCTACAGGGAATAACGCCAAATTCGAAATAGCTTATTTCGAAATAGGAGGCCTCCAGCCTTCCCAGGGTACCCTGGTGGCCACTCCAGCCTCAACCAAGAACACTTCTCTCTTTCCATCCCTCCCCATCCCTGGAGCCCTTAAAGGAGTAGACTCTGGCCACAGTGCCTGTGCCAGCTCCAATCCTGCCAGCCCAGAGCCAGCAGTCATTGCCCTGATCAGTGGCCGCAAAACATGAGCCAGCAAGCCACTGGCAGCCAGCCCTCCACCGCTCCATAGGAGCAGTCTGTCAGCTCCCAGGAAAAGGCGGGCACCTTCCTGGTCCAGGGTGGAGATCATGGACCTTATTCAGGTTTGGGGGGGATGCCCCCAACGTCCAAGAACTCTGCACTAGACAGAGGAACGTGGCCATCTATGGCAGGATAGCTGCCAACATGGCCACCAAAGGCCATATGCGAACCCAGGAGCAGGTTCTCATGAAAATCAAGTTGGTTCGGCGAGACCCCCAACCCTGAGCTTCCCCTCCGCCTTGCTTCCCCCTTCCAGCTCCCTCCTCCCAGCTTTCCCCCTCCCCTCTCTCACCCCCTCTCCTGCCTCCTTTCTCCAGTCTCACCAGAGTTTCATTCCCCCCCTCCCCCACCAGTTTTGTTAAATAGAGTTTGTGTTCATGAAAATACGTGTATTTTATTTGACATCAGGAAGGGGGGTTAGGGAGGGGGTAAGTGGAAGGACGTGAGGGAGGAATGAGGCACAAGCCCCCAGTGGGGCAGACCAGAGAGGCTCTTAATGCTCCTCAGGGTGGAAGCTCTCCCGTAGGGCCTCCTGGATACTGACACCACCCGACGGATCTCCCAGATGGCAGCCTGCAGAAAGTGCATCCAGGCTCGCAGCAACACGTCCAAGAGAAGCACCAGAGTGCTGTGGTGTCCCGAGTGAGGGCAACAAGAGCATGCTGAGACAAAATGCTTTGCTGTCCCTCATTGAGGTAGACAAGCAAGCAGGGAAACCTGAGAACTGGCTGTCCTGGGGGTGGGGGTGGGGTGTTGCAGTCCCTTTAAGCACAGACCTCAGATAGTGTCAGGCAGCAGCTCCATGCAGTAAGTCCTGACCGGGAGCCCTGCTGGAACTGGTTCCAGCTGATCTTAAATGTGATTCAGCGTCCACCCAGTGTGGACGTGCTATTTTGAAATAGCAAAATGCATGTTGTGTTTCACATTGTGTGTGAAATAAGCTATTTGGCAATAACACTGTGGTGTAGACATACCCTAAGGCGCTACCAGGCTATTTGTTGTTTTTTCAGTTTTTACAATTTAATGTGTAATCTTTATAGGTGTATGGGGGGGGGGGGGGAGAGGTTGATGGTCTGTGACGCAAGAGCAGTTCTGAAGGGTTATTGGTGCTTGGAAAGCCCCCGCGACAGGCTCATTCTAGGAATCCCCGCCCCGTGCCGCCTGTGACCAGCACAGTGGCTTCCGCGTACAAGCGCCTGCTAACCATTCAGCTCCCAGAAGGCAACGCGGCCTGGACTACAGCTCCCAGCAGGCGATGCTTCCCCCAGCATGGAAGGAAGCGCGCCGCACGGCCTGCTGGGACCTACAGTTTCGCCTCCTCGAATCCGTTAGTCCTTCCAGCTGCGCGGGAGAGTTTTTCCTCGCCTTACTCTCATTGGTCGGCGGCGGGCGCGCTCTTATGACGCT